>NW_005187527.1:307606-337015 GCF_000239375.1 Pundamilia nyererei
GCACAGACAGTGTGTTTGGGATCATTGTCATGCTGAATCAGAGTATTATAGGGTGGATCAAAATCTGATAATGCCTTTTTGTGTTCATAATTTCATCAATTTTGACAAGCTCGCCAACACCACTGGATGAAATGCAGATCCAAACCATGATAAAGCCTCCACCATGTTTTACAGATGACTGTAGACACTCACTGTTGTACCTCCTCTGTACATTGACAATGATTTAAACCAAAGATTAAAAAAAACCCGACTGACTGTTTCCAGTCTAAACAGTCAGTCGTTAGGACAAACAGAAGTACAATACCTCACTGCCAGTGTTAAAGTTTTGAAAAAATAAACACACAGCAACCTATAAGACCCTCATAATAATCCATATAAAAAGGCACAGGACCAGGAATGCTTAAGCTCGTGATTGTATTTCCAGAACAATCCCAACTGCCTCAAACTTAGTGACAGATTCATTAGGCTGTATACATGCACACCGATCTCATGCTGATGCCATGGCACACAATACAATGGTTTGCCATCACTAATCTGGCATTAGAAGCAAGGCAGCATATTCTGCAGTCCTGCAACGCAGCTTATGTTCTCTCTACAGGGGGTTCTGGCTGTGCTTCCTCTCTGCTTCTCTCTAGCTGTCTGTCTTTTTTTGTCTCTCCTACTCCGAGCCACACCAAAATAAACCAAGGCCAAAAATGCTGCAGTCTTGCATTGTTCCTCCAGCTAATTACAAGGCAACGCATGCTCAACCTTCATTTATTAGTGACAAAAATAACACCGAGATAGAGAATCACAGCACTCATTTAGAAAACACAGTGAAACAAAAGGGAGTTAATTAGGACATGAGGGGGAAAAAAAGAAGAAGAAACGGAGAAAATGTGAATAAAACAAAAGGCACTCATCAAAACTATCACTTCTCTTGACTGTGCAGCATGAAAAGGGCATGTCAGAGAATGAAGGGTTGGAGGGAGGGTGGAACAGGGGTTTTGAGCGATTTTTAAAATTTAGACAGTTTTGACTGGATGATCAGCCTCTGCTAAAGAGAGAGATTTTTTTTTTAATGCCTCATGATTTTTAAAGAGTGACACCATGAAAAACATGCCATTAATGAAGCCTGTATTAACGAGCAGGCAGCAGACAAGAATCTCATCTTCTCCTCCCTTACAAGAAGCAGTTAATTTGACTGGCAATTTAATCTCCATTTTCTTTTTATCTGCACTCATTTCTATACATCTCATAATTGATTAGTTGGACTAATGGTACGCGGGGCCTGTGTTTTTAGATGTTAATCTGTATGAAACGAAATAAATAATTCATAACACGACATTGAAACCGAACGCGAAATTATTGCGTCGAGCTTTGGGGGGGAAAAAAATTAAAAATGAGGAGAACGCCTGCATGTGAACGCGAACTAAAAGTGCCAGCATGTTTGCCAGTGTGACCATTCCCTGTATCAATTATTCAAACTGACAAATGGCCACAGGCCGCCTGGTGTTTTGGCCAATTACAAACGGGCATACTGCGGGGCTAAACAGGGCCAGTTTTGGCCTCGGGCATTTCTCCTGACGCCTCTCACACAGTGTGACAAGTCAGGACCCAAAACAGAGTCATCGCCACGGGTACGGTTGATGCCTGAAGTCGACCAAAACAAACAATCACCAAATGTCAAAAGGAGTGTGTGTACGTGTGTATGTGTGTGCGTGCGAGTGTGTGTTTGTGCATCACACTGCGGTGCTAAGAAAACAATGGGCCATTTCCAGGTGATTTAGTTTGTGTGTGTGTGTCTACAAACCTGGTGTGTTACACTAGACAGACTTGCTGTTGCTTTCTTTTCTTCCTGAACTGATATTTTCAACATATACTGACATTGTCATGAGCGCACCTCAAAGCCCGTATTTATGTTTCGGTGCTGCTGCTTTGTATGGGTAACAAGACAAAGGCTCATTGACATTCTAACACACAACGACGAAACACACAAACCTAAAAAAAAAAAAAGCTCCAGCTTCGAGGAAGCAAGTAGAAACGGATAGTAAGGCTCCTTTAAGTCTAATCTGATGGGCTAGTCACGTTTGAATCCGCTGTAAACCGCCCAGTAAACGCACACCTTTGACCACATAATAGTTGATTTAAATATTAATGCACTAACCAGAAATCATTTCTTATGCCGGTACTATAACTATACTGCTCCGTGGGACAATAATAGTTTGCGTCCATTCAAATATTACGGATGAAAAATAAAAGATTATGTCCTTGTTTTATATTACACCCATTTTTTTTCCTTTTTTGCTTTTGTTTTATAGAAGCTGTTATCCACAAGGGCCAACATTTAAGGACTGCCTCTCGTGGCTTATTGCTTGATTTTGATGTGCATTCTTTACCCAGCAGGGGGAAAAAGGAAGGTGTAAGGGGGAGGTCATCCATTCTCTCTCTCAGCATCTTCACTTAGTCTGCATTAAGCACCTCTTTCCAGCCCACCAGCTCTGGTCAGGTTGTTTTATCCATAACGCATGGATTTGCAAATGAGCTGGGGGACGCGGGGTGGGCGCCGGTGTGGTGGGATCGCTGATCTAATTTGCATAAAGACCCCTTCTGTGCAGTGTCGTTCTCATCACCCTGGACCCTGTGAGAGAACACGAGAGAGAGGGGGAGAGAGAGCGCGTGCACGAGGAATAGAAGGGTGAGAAAAAGAGAGGGATTTGTCGTTCTGTGAGGCGTGGGAGTGGGAAAGCGTTTCCTGTCATGAATCACCTCACATTCGGCATCACAGTGGAGTGATGGGCCCAAAACAGCTGGCCCCATGATCAGTATTGATTTTTCTGTCCTGCTCACAGTGTGTGTGCGTGTGTGTTTGTGTGCAGGCGCGTGTGAAGGTTTGCGCAGGATGAAATTTCTGATGTTTGAGTTTGTAGAGAGAGAGAGAGATAAGTGAGAAAGTAGGCGGGAGGAGCGAGTGTGAATGATTTTCTTCCCTCTCACGTCTAGTGGTGTGCGATTGTGTAATTGGCTGGTATTCCTCCACCTCCGTGTACGAGTGCACTGTACGCGCGCGTGTGTTCATCACTCCACTATAATGTTTGCATAAGCCTGGTGCTGGTGACGTCTGTGGGAGGATAGTTCTCAGAGCCAAGCAGCCTGTTAGCCAATAACTTAGACAGACTAAGGCCAGTGTGGACTTTTACCACACAGACACTCAACCTTTGACCGGCCACTGGCTCGCACACATGACTATACATGAATGAGAGTAACGACTCCCTCGCCTCTTGTGTCCATTTACCTGTTTTTTAAAATTTAATTGGACACCTTTTTTAAAAGTTATAAATATGTAAGCCTTTATTTCCTGCAGCGCCTCAAAGGGCTGCAAATAAGCTTCACACGTATTTAATTCCTCTAAAACTTTCATTAATATTTCTTTTTAATTCACTTTTAACGTGGTCGCTTCCTATAGGTGAGCGAGCTGTAAATGATAAATGACTCATTTCAAATTCCCTTTGAAAGTCCACTCAATGGCTTTCATTTGAGCCTATTGACAGGACTAGTCTCAGTTTGGCAGCTGCTGGAAAGACAATTGCTTCCTGACACAGCCTCGCAGCAGAGACACAAACACACACACACACACACACACACACGTCCGCATGCACACACACACATGTGGTAATGAATAACCCCTGGTGGTCAAAGGGTCAAGAACCTTGTGTGTGGAAGATAAACTCTACACAAGGGTTAATGACTGCTGGGAAGAAAGAAAACAGGAAAGCAGAGGCAAGAGAGACACACACACACATACCACTTTCTGACTGCACAAGTGTGCGCGAGTGTGGTCGTTTTACAGCTGTCTGGGAGTGTGCGTGTGCGAGAGAACTATCTTAGATGACATGAAAATTGTTGCCTTTACAGCTGGTTGAGAAAACAACAATGCTGTGTGTGTCTTTATGATGATATTCTGCTTGCAAGGAGAGCCCAAAGAGTTTTTCCTGATGTATTTTTCTTTACTTTTTGATAATGACATAAAGAAAACCCTTTGTCCAGTCACTGGCGTACAGCAAGGCTATTAAAAAGAATGGCTGCTTTAATTATAGCCAAGGTATTATGTCAAGTATGAGCTTTGGCCAGACGAGAGCTTCAGCGTTCAGTAGCAGAAATGGGCGGAGGACCAGGTGAAGTGACCACAAACACAAAGCCCAAAAATATGGCTGAGGCCACCTGCCCTCCCTCGGGCGACATATGAACCAACATTGGGAGGAGATGTGTCTTCTATGCTGACAACAGGTCCAGATTCTGGTGTTGCAGAATTATTAGTCCTTAAATGTTCAAGCGTGGAAACCACATGTAAGAGGGTGACACTATGTAGGTCCTTAAATCAGGTAGATATACTGTAGACTCCCTTAAACAGATCAAATGGAGAAATATGTATTCTCTGCAACTACAAAGAGAACACTTCTGCCGCTGCCGTATCTAATAATAGCTCAATTACCATATCCTCGAGGGCTGTATCTATGGGGAAATGTGCGCTGGCATGGGCAGTGAGATATAGCATGGAGTGTTGCTTAGCGTCATTCGAAAAAGCACTCATCTCCCTAACATTGTCACAAACAGACTTATGACACTTTAGCATTCCCGGCACATACACTTGTGGCACATTTACTTCCCAGCCTCCTCTCAGCGTTTGTGTGCAGTTTTCATGACAATGGATGCGCTGTTAACCGGAGCGCCTGACTCGAGCTTGAAGCCAACGCAGTGGAGGCACACACACAAAAAAAAGCCTTTGATGTGACCGACACTGTGTTAGATTGCAGACTTGGTAGAGACAGTAAAGAGTGGCAAAAAAAAGAGACAGAAAGACCACCAGTGTTTGTGAGTCTTGTCAACTTGGATTTGATGAGTTTGTCTTTGTTTTGCTCTCTTGGAGCAAACTGTGCAGCGTTTATCGGATAAAATGGGCTCAATCTGAGCTTATCTCCTGGACCGACGATCAGCTTTGTCACATTTCAAGATGTCCCGTCCTGATGGAGTACTTTTCTCATACGCTCCTCCATTTTTTTTCTCCTCCTCTTCAAACAAATCAATACCCCCATAGTTTAGCCTTTCATAGGAAAGATTACAGAGAAATGGCTATTAAGGGCTTAGCCTCTATCACTTCTCCCATCTCAAAGCCACTTAAAGACTCTGGCAGTCTCGGGTTAGGATCCTGGACCCGGTGCCCCGTCACACTGCAGGGGTAGTGAGAGAGCCCAAGGATCACACTGACTTCAGAGACTCACTTGTCATTATGTGTGACCAACAACCAACCGGACCCCAGACAAAGGACTTTGACGGGACACGCTCTTAGACGAAAAACAACAACAAGAGAAACAGACAAGGGCAAGAAAAGAACATAAATATTGGTAATTGGCTTTTTACTTTTATTGCTCTTTTTACTGAGTCACCAGACATTTTTCATTTCACTGAGACTGGCCACTCCTTCAAAATGGCTTCCTCTTCTATCAGGCTCCAGGAGGGTGTGTGACTGGAATAAGCAGCAGGCCGTTTGGCCTGAGCAGCCGGGGAATCAAAATAGCCACAACAATTGGTGCAGATATGAAAGGCAAGCCTCTGTGGCCACGGGCCTTTCAGAGGCAGCACCCCAGGTGATTGAAACAACCAGGCGCTCTGTGCACAGACCAAGTGTTGTGCTGCAGAGCAACTGCTAATGAGCTACAGTAGCAATAATGCTAAATGTTTTCTGAGCCTCTAAATCCTCGTGCTGAATTTTGTTTTATTTTCCAGCACGGAGAAATAGCCTCGGAGAGTTACTCATGCATTGGCAGCGCACGCTGTTGCTCACACAATTAGCTGTCCGCAAAACGGCTACATCAGCTCTTGTTTCCGCTGCAAAGTGATGAGAGAGAACATGAATAGCATATAATTAGGGATGTTGGCATTGCTTCCTTGTCTTCTAGCTCTGTTTGTTCTATAGTCTTCCTTTTCACAAGCCTGAAAACCACAACGCTCATTTGAACAAAAAAGAACAAGATTTGTGTTGTTTTGGAATAAATTGCTGTGGCTTATTTGTTCAGTATTTCTGGCACTTGAGATTGGAATAGTATTGTGCTCGCTCTTTCTCTCTCTCACTCTCTCACTCACTTACACACTTAATCCTCGTGATTTAAAGTGCAGCAAATAGGTTTTTCTCCCTCTTTTTCTCATTTTCTCACATAGAAAATGTGTTGTCAGAAATGAAGCATAAATGATCACCACCAGAACGCAGTGAGGGGTAAAATGAAGCTACTGAACCGCACTCATGGGCGGGATTAGCATGCAGTCAATCATTCACTGATATAGTTCAATGAACACTCCTCAATCAATAAATGGCCCTGCTCCCTTCAGGTGAAAACCTTTAGGGCTACTACTTCCAGTGATCTCCACACACATTCAGATGACTAGCCTTCTGAGAAACCGCTACTTTGAAAACGTAATATGTGACTATTTACGACTCAAAGGAAGGTTATAGCGTGCAGAGCGATCACCTTCCAAAGGCTTTGCCCTTACTCGTATTTTAAAGTCATTAGTCGTAAAACTACACACATTTCACTGAGTGACGGATCAATCTAGTTTGTCCTGTGTGTTGTTTTATTGTCTAACAATATGCGAGGCTATGAGCGCACTAGCGGCTAATATGGGGACACACTTGACGCTTCGGCAGTCAGAAATGCTTTAATAGCAACCAAATATGATTTCAGTGTCCTCGGTCAGTAGAGCTGTGCAATACTGTAAATTTTAGTATTGATCTGATACCAAGTATTGGGTCAGCTTGTTTAAATGTGCTATAAGCTATAAATAAAACAGACTTGACAGTCAATGGAAAAAGTTCAGATATTTTTCACAGTGCATGTTTGAGGTATATGTTTTCCAAAAATTGAATAATTTATTTTACAGAATTCACTAGCAGGATACTTATCGTATCGCGCTAGTATCCATCCAGTACCAATACCAGAGTTGGTATCGATGCTATCCGTATTTGGATTGATGTACCCACCTCTGTCAGTTAGCTTTGCACTTGGTTTACACCAAACTGATTTATGCTAGTGCTGTTGGTAGGTTACAACAGAGAATATCGAGTTGTCAGAGTACGCGCGATAACAAAAAAGTAACGATTTAGCAGTAATGTTTTAGGAAATGTAATAATTAGGGGTTTTTTGTCGCGAGTTAGATAAGAAAAACACTCCCAAGCAGGTTAGCTTGGCTTAGCAGAGTAGCAAAATATGTTGTTTTTGCTAGGCTAACATTAAATGTTTTCCTCATTTTATGCTCAACAAGAAAACAAACGGTCCAGTTATGGTAAATGGACTTTCAGGTTTACATTCATACCATTAAATTGCCAGGTAACCTAACACTCGCTTGTCTTTGACTGTGCGAGGTAGCTGGAGTACCCAGAGAGAACCCCCACAATCTCAGGAGAGCATGTTAACTCCACATAGATAGAACCCCCTTGCTGTGAGGCAGCAGTGCTAACCACTGTACCACCGTGCTGCCTGGGTACAATTGATAATGATCATAAATCCTGCTTTTGATTCTCAGACTTGATAGTTTTTCTTTCCAATTTGACAGCAAATGCCTTAATATATTTGTACACAGGCTGTAGAAACACTGTTGAAGTTAGACTTTTAAATATTATACTTACCCATGTAGCACTGCAGCTAAATTTAAACCCCTTATGTTATCAATCTTCTTTGGTAATTACATTTTAATCAATTCTTTGTCTCAACTTTTGTGTCACTGACATTTAAGATATGGAAAGTGTACACACAAAAGGTTTCTGCAGAGGTGCACCTCTGTGACATGCATACAATAGCAGGCTGAAACCAAATTCCTGCTATGATTATTTCTACAATGATATTCTGGCTTCCAAAGTGAAACCATACCATTTTGATCCAGCTTTCTCACAAGGCAATATAGAGCAAGTCTATGGAAAATTGCACCCTACAGCAGTACACCACACTAGTGTTATGGCGCTCGCATTTACGATTGGTGTTTGGGTGCGGGTGGGGGAGAGCTTTATGGGCAGTTTCACAAAGGAAGTGAAAGGACATCTTACTTTAGACATTTTTACTTGGTTTTTTTTGAGCAAGGGTAATGTCACAGAATGGGTGCAAGCTGGCCCCAGTTGTTCTGATCCATGATATTGCCAGATTTAACGCTATTTCCAGGATGCTTAGGTCACTCTTTTCTCTAGCGTTTTGCAAACCTGGCTCGTCTCAGGCTCTCAAGTGTGTGCGCGTGTGTGTGTGTGTGTGTGTGACTGAAAGAGCAAGTAAAAGAGTTTGAATTTTCATGCGTCAATGAGATGGCTTAGCCGTACGTGTTCACACGACATGCCGATCTACTATCTGTTTGAGTAGATGGTTTATATGCCTACATGCCTTTGAAGTGTTCTTGTCTCCACCAGGTAAAATCTAGTTGATTAGGTCTTTTTTTAATACCTCTTGGCTTCTTTTCTCTTTGTCTTTTTTCTCTCTCTCACTCTGTATCTGCCTCTCTGGCTGCCTGTGGCTCTCTCTGGCCGGGGGTAGCCAGGAACACGGGTGCTGTGATATGGACAGCTGGTCTCTCCATCTCCAAGGACCCCAGAAGGTGTGAAATCTGGGATACCTTTCATAGCACATTACCCTCATTTTGGCAAAAAGAGAGCGAGAAATAGAGAGAGTATGCAGCCAGGAGAGCAAAACCGAAAGAAGACAGTTATTTATACTGGAGTAAAAAAATCTTTTTTTTTGTTAAAGGACCCTGAATCACAGATTCTGTCATTAATAGACTCCCATTGACCAGTTTTCTTAATTGATTGAGGGAAAGGAGAGCTAATATTTGTCATTTTGACATGTCCATTATGGTCGTGGAGCCTCGTCCACTGGTGCTTTAGATGTGTCAATAGATGAGAATGAATTGCGAGGGATTTTGGCTGACACAGTGTCTGGTAATAGGGTCATTCTTGAAATGCTAAACTCATTCGCTGAAATTGCTGCTGATGTTGAAGTTACATCAGGGATGTGCAAATAAGAGCTTTGAAATCATCAGGGGGAGGGGGAAGAGGGGTGGGAGGTGTACGCAGTAAAACATAACTGTGATTACATTTTTTTTTTTTTTGCCACAGCTTTATTTATTTCTGACCATCTACTCATGCCAAAAACCACACCCTTGTGTCCTTGTGTCAAAAACGATAGGAAGGTGAAGTTATTTATTGGCCCAACAGACTTTGAAGTCTGTTTGAGAATGGCATTTGTACTCGCTCAGGTTGTTGCTATTTCAAATCTCGCACTGTGACCGCGTACTGTAACAAGTTTATCGGTTATACTGTAGTTTTATTGCGTTGGCAGATCTGTGCACTAAAATGCAACAGCTGCTAACGCAACTTGATGATGATATCTGTTCAGTGTTTTATTCATACTTCACTTTGAAGTGTGAATGAAAGGCAGGAATGAAGAAACTTTCCTCCCTGTGTTCAGCAGACCCAGATCAAATATGTGTTTCAACACTTTTGCCTCTCTGAGGGTCTGAGAACAGGAACTATATGGTCTCAAACACCAAAGCTCATTGGAAGGGGGAAATGTAATCCTACTGTGATCAAACAGATGAAGATGACCTCAGTCGCTCCCCACCACGGGTCCTCGATGCTTGCGCATTCCAGAAATGATATCAGAGGCAACGTTGGTGGCGGAGTGTGCAAAAAGGGAAAAGAAAAAAAAGGACCAAAGTTTGCTGATGTGTGAAGGCAGATAAAGTCGTGAGCAGCGTTGCAACTTTTTTTTATCTGATGGCGGGCCTTTCTAAATGTATCAGTAGCCTCAGTGGCTGTCCGGTGCGAGAGAAGATGCACAAAGATTCTCCCGTCGATACAGTCGGTTCTCATTCGATTAGCGTGCCCCTCAGCCTCCTCCCGTATCTGGATTAGTGGCCGGGCCGGAGCGGGTGTCGCACATGTACCGGGGTCTCTGCGTGTTCCATCCACAGCTTGTCAGTATGCGCAGAACACAGCGGATCAGTGTTTATTGAATCATTTTCCAAATAGGGGAAACGATAATTACAAGAAGTGGCGGCTCTGCACATTATGCAAGTGCTGTGCCATGACTTTGGAGCCAAACGGGCCTTCTTATTAAAGGCGGCTGGGCCAGCGAAGCTCCTAATCTATTTCCAAGATTTCCGAAGCTTCAGCAATCCAGGGATTAGACGTTTTCTCACAGATTTAGACCCCTCCCCTCTGCTTCACCCCGACTCTCTTCTATCCTCCACCCTTTTTGTTCAGCCTCCCCCCTCCACTACCACATGCGCTTGCTTTCTCACTCTCGTAATGTTGGCGTCTGCAGTTTGTCAACTTGAACCCTTTCTGTTCCAACACATTTACACACACACACTCACGCACAACTACACGCACAAACTCTGACATATCCTTTAAATATGGAACACTTAGACTGTCACATGCCTGCCTCGATTTGTCTGTGGAGTCATGTGGGCAGGAGGATATGGAGTTTACGATAGCAATATCAAAGTAACTAAATGTGAAGCTGCCTCCTGGCTCCGGCATATGTTGCCACATGATGGGAGCATATAGCCGGGTGCAGTGTGTGTGCATGCTGAGGAAACATACTGCTGTGGTCAATTTAAAGTTTTCACCTGTCGCACAGGTACCCGCCACCATTTGCTTTATATCCTAAAAGCTACACCAACTCCAAAATGCACTGTATATTGTTTCCACATGCTAACGGCTAAATCCAATAATGCTGTTTACATATAAAAACAATATTAATCATAGCTGGAAATGTTCCCAATTTCAAAAACATATGTGGACTGAAATGAAAGCTTTTTTTCTTCTTGTTGTTGTTCTTTAAATGTCGTAAAATAAATGATTCAAAAGACTTTGCTCTTCAGACAATGTAAACAAATATGATTCATCACTCCAACCTTTATTTTTCTTTATTCGGTGGCATCTTATTTGTCACTGCAGGAACCATTTTGCTCACTAAAGAGAATGTATTTAAAAGTAAATAACAAAAAAAATGGGCTCCCCACAGTCTTAAAGAAAGGTCATTCCACAACAACAACAGCAGCAGAGGTAGCAGCGGTACTGTGGAATATGGTTTATGAGGGAGACAGCTGTAGTAAGGTCAAACAGAGGGGTTCAGAGAATATGACACGAGGGAGTAAACGGCCCTGTGTTGGTAGCTAAGAAAGGGTAGAGGTTTAGCACTGGTTGTAATTAGCTACACTCATGCTATGATCTGGGTGTCACCGTGAGACAAGTGAATATAAATACAAACAGCAGCATAAATGTTCATGTGTTGTAGCGCACAGGCGAAAGCATGCATGCAAACATGTCTGACAAAGGTAGATACGAGCTGGTACCGGTGCACGTGTGCTACATGTTTGTTGGAGCTGACAAAAGCAAAACAATGCAAATCAGTTTGACTGCCTTCACATTTACATGCATGAGTTGTCACGCTGTACACTTATCTTTACTCTCGTTCTCTCGCTAATGGGATGCTGTTTAAACCAGTCCTCCTCCCTCTTTCCCTTTATCACGTGGGCTTCTTCCTTTACTGGTGACGAATTTACAGGCACGCAAACAAAAGTCACTGATTGAAACTCGGTAAGTCTAGATACTAACCACATCAAGCTTTTCAGAGGACCATTTTCCCTTGGGGTCTTGAGTTACCGCTATTTGTAGTGTCAATGCATTCATAGTGCCAAACGGGCTGGGGGGAGGACGTTTGCACTGGTGTTAATCAAAGAAACGGTTAATGCTTGGAGCTTGGAGGACTCCCAGAAATGATGCAAATTGAGAGGTTTAGCTTGTTGTAAATTCTGCGTGAGTTGACAAATTTGTATTGCCGGCTATAAAGAGGTTAAACGTTTCTAAATTAAAAAGGTACACAGTTTATTAAATGGAGAGTTGGAGAACTAAAAAAAAAACCCAAAAAACTGTTGAATGAAGACGAGAAAATATGGAAATTGGGGGGAATACGGGAAATTGAGCTGCTGCTGTAAGCCTTTGGGGTGATACGCTTATCTTAGTTTGAACCGTTTTCATTTAACAGTCAATGCAAACAAAGAGAACATTTGATAAAATGCTGCAGAGGTAGGCTGACCACTTACTAAAAAAGAAGGCACAGGCAGACTTCATATAACAAACTACTCCAGAGATGCAAACTGAGTGTGACCAGATGAGACAGTAATAACACTCTTCCCCTTCGCCGAGTCTAACCCCCCCTTCACGGCACTCAGGTGGGACGTGCCCTCAGACGAGACATGTCACGACTCGCCTGATGGGATCCACGGAGCGGAATAACCAGGTCCGACAAACAGTCCCCCACCTCCGCCTGCCAGCTTCCTTGTTCTTCCTCTGTTCTCCCGAGCAGGCCGAACTTGACCAGCCACGGGACGTTGGGGAAGAACCCAGGGATGGGTGGGGGTGGCGGTTTGGATTAGGCCTGATCCCTTCAGCTTTCAGCACGAGCTGGAGGAAGGCTGGAAAAAGAGGCATTCTATCAGCGAATTAAACTAAGATTCATCCAGGGCTTATGTGATTAAAAGGGGAAGAGGACAGCATCAATTAACAAAATCCCTCCCCAACATTTTCGCCAATATTTGTTTGAGGACGTGCTGTCTGCAATGTAAGCCCCTTTTGATGCCACGCGCAAATATTTGGAGTTTATTTCACTGGGGCTTCTCACAGCAAATGAGCCCGTAGCTTTTAATGAGGATGGAAATTTAAAAGAACACTTGTGCATGTCAAGAAACGAACGTGTTTACACCCACGATGTAGATTACACCGGCTAGAAATAGCAACAAAACAGACTGTGTCACCAAACTTGACAATGCTATTTGCGTAACGCTGAAAAACCGAGTTTGTAGGGTTTGTTTCTAAAGCCAATTCTGCCTTATTTTCTCAGAAGACCTTGTCTTTGTGTTTCACCTCAATATGACCCCTGCTGAAATGTCACAGCGAGCCAGCCATCACAGAGAAAGGATTTTACAGCACCTTTGTGTACAGTGTGTCGCCATCTCATTAGCCCTACAATATGGTGATCTGACATCCGAGAGGGCTCCCTGCTCGTGAGACATTTGCAATCTCGGCTGACACCGCTCCCCCGTTCATTGTTTCTGGCACCATTGTTCACCCGCCACATCATCGACTAGATAAACCGCAGACATACCACTTACAACTGGCTCCCCCTGATTAGCTGCGCTGACAAACGCGCAAATAATACCCGTCCACGCGTTCATAAAAACACAGTCAGAGGACGCGTGCAAACAAGTGGCGTCTCATAACCGTGGCCCCGTTGCTACGCGAGTGCATTCTTAAAAGTTGATTCTTCAACTATTAATCCTAATTAATGGGCCTGGTGTGGAGGGGCGATAACCACTAAACAGAGATTATCAGCCAGCGGGACACTCAATAAAGAGCCACTCTGCACACAAAAGCCTTGGGTGCACTCAGTGGCTAGTCGAAAAGGGGAAGGGGTGGGGGTGGGGGGGGGTGTCAAGTGTGAGAGGAGGAGCAGGAAAGGAAGGAGTTAAAAAAAAAAGTGTGAGTGATTGAGGCAGGCAGTTAAAACAAATGTTGTTGGGGGGAAAGCGCTGGAGAGAGAGAGGGGAGAAAAACTGGGTTGAGAAGAGAAAAGGGTCCTTTATCCCCGATCCCGGGAGTGTGGACTAGAGTGTGAGCAGCCAGATCAGAGGGCTCTGCCAGCCATCAGGGGGTTCATGCTAGCGTGGCTGCAAAGCACAGCTTTCTGAGGAACACAGAAGTGGCCTCTGGGTACATGCTGGAAATAAGATGTTACAAACAGGTTCTGGGTATGGCTGTGAAAGCCCTGAGTTTTAGCCGGTGATGACTCTGTCAATCTGTCTTGCTTGATGACATACCCTGGCTTCTGTTTCTTTCCACTGTGTATTAAACTACAGACAGTTTCTGTTTATTAGTTCTGTTTTTATCTCTGTTTGCCTGCATTCTCCCCTTGTAACAGAGTTACATTTTCAGAGACGAATCCCAATGCGACTGCAACAATTCCACATTTATTCTGGTTTCGATCAATCTGTCCATTTGCTGCGGGAGAGGAGGTGTCAATATTGTCTGTTTTTAGTAGCGGCTGAGTGAAGCTGTTTGACATGAGAAATAGACAGTACAAAGAAAAGTAAAAAAGAGAGAGGGAGGGAGAGTGAATCGCGACCAGAATTTCATTTTCACCTGAAATCTTTTACTTTTTTTTCTCTACTGAAAGCATCAATCTGATTTACTTGGTGTGTCTCAGTAATATTGCTTGTTGTGGCACCTTTTATGACTGATTATATTACCTCAATTCTTCTACCGAGCAGAAAGTGAGGATTTGCACAATTATGATGAGGGTGGAAATGGCACCTGGTCTAAAACAATATCATGGCTTGTGTGTTTTACCAGTAATGGGAACATGTACGTGACGGGAGATGATATGAATTGTGTCTCATTATCAGTCTCAGTAGAGACAATTCACACATGGCTCATCATTTCAAAGCAACTGGTTTGATCATTAAAATATTTATTTATTTATTTATTGTATTTATTCATTTTAATATAAGGTATAAGCTAGCAGATATTGATAAAACCATTGAGTTGCTTCCATTGCCAGTGTTACCATGTGTGATGCGTACATCCATCCACCCAGCATGCCCTGAGTCTGCCCCTAGGCTTTCTCCAGTGATGAATGCCTGCAACACCTTAGCTAAGAGGAATCTACAAGGCAGATGCCCAGACCGCCTCTGCTGACTCCTTTCGATGTGGTAGCGGCTCTTCTCTGAGCTCCTTCCAAATGACTGAGCGAAGGCTAAGGCTGAACCCTGGAGGAAACTCATTTCCACCACTTGTTTCCACAATCTCATTCATTCAGTCACTACTGAGTACCTGACCACAGTTGAGAATAGGAATCTAGATCAACTGGTAAACTGACACTCAGCTCCCTTTTTACCACTTTGGGCAGTAAATTGTTCTTCACCCAGAGTGGAAATGCTACCCTTTTGTCCCTTAGAACCATGTCCTCAGACTCTGATGTTCTACCTGTCATGCAAGATGCTTCATAAGCTGCAAAGCCGTCTGAGCTGGAGTTCATCGCTCAATGAAGCCAAGGGATGAGTAGAGTAGAGATGAGATCCCGAGGCCATCAGGCGATGTCTGGTTGGACATCCTCCACAGACATGCCTACACATTCTATCAGTAAACATCATGAACAGAATCAGTGACAAAGGCCAGGCCTGGTAAGTCTGACTTATTACTGACAATGTGCACCAAGCTTTCAACAATCTTTCAACAATGGTTGTACAGGGACCAGATAGTCTGCAACAGTGGGTCTGATATCCCATACTGAAGAACACCCCCCATTTAGGACACCTTGAAAGATGTGGTCGAATACCTTTTCCAAATCCATATAACCCATCTAGACTGGTTAGGCAACCTACCATGTGCTGTCAAATATCCTCAAGAGGATGAAGAGCTTGTCTAGCGTTCCATGACTGGGACAAAAACCGCAATGTATTTTCAGCAGCTGCAAAGAATTTGCACGAGCAGTGCAACTCCTCAGTTATAACAAACATACTGATACTGTACCTTCACCATGGTCATTTATATCAAAGCGTGTGTTTTCTGTCGCTACTGTCAAAACACAAGTCTCAGCAGATCATCTCCTGTTTGCTTGTTGAGTAGGTGGGAGCTGTCGTCAGTTTATTGATGTAAAAAAAAAAAAAGTCAACCCTGTTCTGTATGCTCATTACTGAAAACACGATAAAAAGCAAGGGTCGCAAATAATGTATCATTATCTCTCTCTCTCTCTCTCTCTCTCTCTCTCTCTCTCCATATATATATATATATATATATATATATATCTCACAACAGGTAGATCTCAAAATACTGTTTTTGTTGATTTTTGCAGAACAATTTGTTTCAGTTTGAGGAGGTTTGCCTGTATTATTTCTGCAACTCTTATCACAGCTCATTTCTTGCTTCTCTTCATCCACTCAGCCTTGAAATTCTTTTGAATTTTTTTTCTCCCAGAAAGATAAATATAGTGGTAGTGTCAAATACTAGTGTGGGTAAACACATTAACTATTTTTCAAATGTTATAAAAATGACTGGGGCCATGGCATTAAGGTATCTAATGTGTGAAAACCGAGGGCAGGGGGTGATACTACTGAGGGCAGGAAATGACACTACAAATTAGCTTGATGAGAGAGACTAGTCTGACTATGGGAGGGTCATTAGGAAAGAAAGGAGCATCATTTCTTGCAGGATGTCACACTCCATCAGCAGCTTAAGGTGTCACCTGTCCTTGCTCAAAGGGTCTTTTCAACTCACATTCAGTGTGAAGGTGTTTGCCAGGGACACATGCACACAGTGGGGTTTTTTTTTAAAATTTTCCACAGCTTAGAGGTAGAATATCATGAAGTCTTATAGAGGATGGGGGAAAGCAACTGTTTTGGGTTCTGCTATTCCCTTCTGTGTTGCTTTAATTTAATAAGCCTGGCAGATAACGCACGTGTGACTGACTGCATGTTGGATCAGTGAACTGAGACATATGGATTATTATAAATGAAAAGAAAATGTGTCGGGTCAAGAAAAGCTATATGCTAGCACGTGACTCGAACCAAAGAGAGCTGCAGCTGAAAGACTCGCTCATCTATTATTTAAAAAGAAAATGGGAATGACATTTTCTGGTCATGGGTGGGTGCGTGTGCTTTGCTGTGGCAATGCCACATAGCCCCCGGAGTCATCGTTTGTGCTTACACACTCATCACAGTCCAAAGCAGCTCGGGCTTGCTCGTGACGTGATCTTTGACTCCGGGTTGCCAGTTTGGCACATACCTCCAGCGTTGCGCACCAGGAGAAGCCAGTTTCCCCAGGCTTCATATTTATTAGCACTGATGTGTGTGAGCTGGCGTGCAGCATGAGCAGCCGGGCGAGAGCGCAGCGGACGCAAACCATGCTTGACGTGGCCATCTCATGTGGAAGGCGAGAGTAAATAAGATTCCAGCAGGGAGGAAAATGCACAATCATTGCCTGGGAACTGGGGCCTCCCGTCAAGAGATTCATGCAAACCTAAGCAGGCTCCTACTTCGACTCTTCACTGAGGCTGAGTTAAAGTCTTTACTCAGTTAACCATCCTTTAGTGGTTACGAATTGACTTGAGGAATGTGCTTGGTCTCCTGCAGCAGCTAGCTTAGGCTAAAATCCCACACGTTAGCTTACCACTACCTCAGGTTGTGAGTGAGAAATCCACCGCTTTCCTCCCCCGTCCAGTTCTAAATGTCATTCCCCACAGTATCTTTCCTGTACAGATATGCTGCCCTTCAGCATGACTGGATTCTCTCAGGAAGAGATGTGAGAAGACACAAGGAAATTCTCTGATATCAACAGAAAAGTGTCCTGTGTTATTACAACACTGTGTGCACTCATGTAAAGGCTATAACTTAATCTTCGTGAGGAAATGGTGTTTGGGGCCTGGGAAAGAAAGGTAATTTGCAAGTCAGAATAGTCCCTTTAATAGAGGACTTGAAAAGAGGTTACTTGATATCGAACAAGTCTAAAAATCTGGTTTCCCAGCTATCTTGTATGAAGACCACGCATGACTTAAAATAGCCAGCAGAAGGGCCAATCATAATACTTTATTTTGAGAATGTAATTTTCTCATGCCTTGCCAGTAATTAACCTTCACACAATAAGGTATTGGAAGCACCACAGACACAATTCCAGACCCACAGTTTGTTTAAAAGACGAGGCTATATGATAGGCTGTGTGTAACAGGGGAATGGAGGAAGAAGAGAAAAAAAGGAGCCAAGATTCGACTTTATCTTCTGCAGGGAACCTTTTCTTTTGCATTCTCTGCCTGGTTTTATTCAAAACTGCTGTTTCTTCACTTCTGCTGAATTGGGTTTTGTTCCTGGCTAATTCCAGCCCGTCTCAGTCCAGGGGCTCGTGGGAACTGCCGCGATCGCTTACAATCACTTCAGTCAAACACCTGGGAGATAATTGACTGGGCTTCGGTCAAACTTGTTTTTTTTCCCCCTCTCTCTCTTTCTTTCCCTGAGTCTTCACAATGGAGACAAAGAACATGGGCACAAAAAAAGATCAGAATCACTAAATCCATTCCCAGACAAGGCACTGTATAGATGGCCCGAGAGCCAAATTGCCTTGCCCCAGTCTGGGCCAGCTGAATGTGAAAATGGTTGAGGAACAGTTGTGGTTTGAGCTTGGCCGTCTCAAAGGAGATGTAGTGTTGGAGAACATAACACATAAGACAAATGTATTGGTTTTTTTCATACCTTAACAAATGCTTTCAGGCTTTAATTCCCAGACCCAGAATCTGTAACATGGCAGAACTATACACAATAACTTACACACTAACACTGGCAGGGTGGTTTTACAGCTGGCTAACGTGCAGCAACATTAAAAGCTTCCTTTTATATAACCCTATTCAGTTTATACTACACTGGGTGTCAGCTTATGTTGAACAGTGATACTGCTCACATGATATGAAGCCCTTCTGCTTAATGGAGGTGCATTTGTTCCAAACATAACTGTCAAGTCCTGTCGTGTTACTTAGTTTATTATTAGAAACTTAAATGTCAGTTGTGTCAGTGTTTAAAAGTCTCCTTCTTTCGGATTCAAAACACACGTATAAGTATGAAAATTACATTTTCTATATAATAATTTGTATGCACTGCAGCCACTGGTTGCCAGGGAAGATGTATATATTCCTGGTGGTTGCTAAGGTGGCTACCTGATCGCCATAGTTTGCATGCAAGACACCAATTTGTCTGCAAAAACTACTCATTGGCCGAGAGTGAAACTTCTGCGTTGTGTTGTGTCGCCCTTTTCACAGTTACACAACTGGTCTGCAACTAGTTGGTGAGGGTTTGCAGACAAGTCTGTGTTTTCTTTGTAAACTACAGATGAGCAAAGCAATTGCAAGGAGGGTGTCAGTGCAGCGCTATATACGTTTTTGCAACTGATTTCACCTTGTGATTGTCACATTCACTCGGCAACCAGTTATGAGTATGTTTTTTTTTCTAGCAACCTGGTGCTGCAGGGAGTTCCTGATATGTCTCTATGTTAGACCTGTGTGACTGACATAATTATTTTAGAAAATGTCCTAAACCTAAATGTCCAAAGTAAAAACAAGGACTGACAGCTGTTATCAGACACCCACCAACATTAAGATTTTTCAGAATTTCCACACAAACGTTCCGCCACAAACACCACTGTGCACAGGACACACACACATGGGTAGTTTGGCCAAATTCACTTTGACTTTGAATTTCAAATAATTAGAGATTGAAATGGCTGATCTCAGGGTTGACCCAAAAGGAAGCAGCATTTGTTTTTACTGTTATTACTGTTATTACTTTTTTTGGTGCCTTATACAGCTGCAGTAACCAGCAGTGAGTGTTTCCAGCTCAAAAGAGTTACACTCATTTATCCACATGGCAGAAATGTCACATTATCATTGGGTAGACTTCAGAGAAGCAGGTCAGAGACATATGTGTTCTAAAGTGAATATAGATGCTTTACCTGAACAACATATCAGACGTGGCATCTCAAATATAGCCTCTATGGTAAGAAACCTCTGGGTTTATGCATTATATATAACTAGATGTACTGCCAAATCTTGTGCACGTGGTGCAAGCACCACAGTTTCTTCCATCAGTATGGTGAGCATTCCTGATTGAAGCCACGAGCACCATTAATATAATATAAAAAGTGAACCAAGTCTGAATAATAACTTGAACATATCAATGCAACCAGGAATGATATGTATCCCATTTCTGAAAAAGGCTTTAGATCTAAGTTTCATCTTTTTGGAAAAAAAACTGTCCATATGTATATACTTTTAGTACTTTGGGATATTTAAACTAATACCTGCATGATCCACCATAGAAGATGCTGATCTGTCAGCTAAAAGGAAGTAAGACAGTGACTAAATACATGCTGTGAGAGTGTCTATAACATTGGCCACTTACTGTATTATCATGGTCCCACATTTGATGGCCCACATTTTTACTCAGGAAAGAAAGGGAACTACTAACTAATCATTTTTGAATTAGTGCATGGCAGCAGCAAGAGCAGTCATTAAAATCACACTGCTATTATTCATTAGACAGCACATAGACATCACAGTTTTACTGTTAAACATAATCACGCCCAAGTTTCATTATCCGTGGGAAGTATTTATTATGAAACAATCCTGCAGCGTGCTCTTATCAGTGACTGCAATTTAGTGAATTCATGTTATTGACTCACTAATATTATTCAAGGTCATGATCCGCCATAAATAAAATCCATAAAAAGGAGCCTTGTAAACAACAGTGGACGAAGTTGACTTTTTGTCTTGCACTTGGCGGCACAGTAGTTCTCATACATATAGAAAATGATTTATCCTCCATACCATGTGGCAACCTCCTGTTGTGAAATCACATTTTCGCACGGATGTGGTTATATTCTTGGACTGTTTACTCCTCGTGCCTCTGGGGCAGAGAGTAAATTGAGGGTAATTATTATTGGGGTATGGAAATGTGGACGGCCGTACATACCCGAGCGTGCCTCACTTACGAGATGCCTCACAAGAACACAAAGCGAGTAACTGACACTCGTCCACATGGGAGTCGCTCTCCCGCTGACGCTGACTGAAATCTGTAAAGTGTTTAAGTCGTGTCACTGCAATGCTACTTTGTGGATTGTGTCTTTTCATTAGGAATTTGGCCTCATCTATTTATATGACAGTCACTTGAGTCATGAGGCTTGAACAGCCTAACCCTAACCACAATGCTTTGCCAACACTGACCCCGACTGCTCCGATTTTTTTTGTCTTTTTTCAGAGCTTTTGCCAAAATAATTATTTCCTAGTGTTGTTTTAAAATTACTCACCTTATTCTTGTAAGCTTTTATCTCAACAATTTTCTGTCACACCCATGTCCAATCAACTATTTCCTCAGCCAGGTAATATTCTCCCATGCTTCTGTTTATATATCACATGCTTAGTGTTTCTTTGATCACCCTCCATCTTATGAGTAATTTTCTGTGAGTTTTCCATAGTTGGAGTTTTGGATGATACCATTCTACACACCAAACCAAATCTCATACATTTCATATAGGATGTGCTGTTTTTTTGTAAAGCTTTAGCCTGCACACAGTTGCTGCATATGTGCATGCCACTTTACAACCCACCTCCACTCCACTCTTCCTTTCATGCTGTGTCCGGCTTAATCTGTGTCATATGTGTTGTCAGTGACACCCACCCCTCCAGCTTTCCTTGTGTCCGTGGGGCAGGGAGGCCCCAGAGCAGAGCCATGCCACCGAATATAAATGGCTGCAGATGGAAATAGCAGTCTTTGGACTAAAGTGGTCCTTACTGTTTGTTCCCTACTACTGACTCAACTCTTGATTCAAATTCTTACAACGCTAAAGAAAACCACCACTTAAAAGACAGAGAGAAAAAGCAGAGGACAACAGTTATTGGGAAATATGTCGCATAGGTTGGATAGTCTTAAGCGCCTGGGTTGAAGGCTAATGGACTTCTTTTTAGGTTCTTGAAGACGTTTCACCTCTCATCTAAAAGACTTCTTCAGTTCTGCATAGTACACAAAGGTTGGAGACAGCACATGCATGTACTAGTAGGGAAACAAAGTAGTCATTTGATTCTATGTTTTTTCAAATACTGCCTAAATTTTTCTGCAGTATTTTTCTGCAGTCTTTCTGACCTCAGTACTGCACACGTGACCAACTGTGCATTGGTGTTTCGTCACTAGTTGCTGGCATGTTTTCAAATTTAAGCAAAAACTAAAAGACCTAAAATGTTTCCTATATTTCAGTCTTTTGTGGATGCGCTCTACAGATAAATGGCACGAACCTAAAACATTTATATGTTTGTGCTAGCTTCAAACGTGAGAAGAAGGGTGGAAAAAAGAAAAGTTGTTGCTATGGGATGATACAATGTGAGCTATTCTGTCCCTCCCTTTGAGCAAAGTCTTGAAGTCTGCACATGTGATCTCTCCACGTTGTAACCTACTCGGGTTGCAGTTGAATGCATGCTTTGGCAGCTTGCATCTTAGCACTTCGCCTTGAAGCTATAAGAAGTTCAAGCAGGAGTCGTAATGATGTCATGACAGATGCTATAATCGAATGTCCTCCACCTTACACAACATTTGCTATACATTGCTTACAAAATACAACACAAAAACACCCCAAATAAGCCGCATCTGTTCTTGCTGGGGCCATTTAAGTTTCATTGCCTCTACATTTGTGTTATCATAGTGGTAGGTGCTCTCTCTCTTATTAGTATTGTGTCTATCATGATACCCTTCTACCTCATTTTCTATTCTATATTAGGATGACTGATGTCTTGAAATAAGAATTGAAACCACAGAGATGATTATCTTCAACACCGTAGCTAGAACATTAACAGATTTTCTTTCCATTATCAGCCAGGAGCAAGATTAAATCATGTCATCTTCTAGTTCCATATCTGTCTTTGTGCTATGGGCAGCATCCTAGCTGTTCACACATCGAGCTTTGGCTGCTAGAGGAATTTTTCACATTTCTGGCCCATTACGCTCGGCTGGGCCTTGATGAAGCCAAAATTACCTGCTTTAATTGCTGTGTTTTATAGACTGTACATGAGGCTACCCGCGCTAAATACAGCCTGCTTAAATTAATGGGAGCGTTCAGCGTTAGTGCATTTTTAATGAGGAACGGAGGCTGCCAGGATAGTTTTCTATATGATGAGGCACCCACTTTCCCCTTCGTTTGTGACACTGGCACGATGTGTTGTGGCGCCCCAGCACACACCAGCTGGTATCCAGTGTGACACCAGGAGGAAGCCGGTGCGCCTGGTAAGGTGCGCCCCGCCCAGCAGTGACAAGGAAACAAACTAGGCTCTCTCTTTGAGGCCTTTTTTCTTTTCTGCAAGCCAAGCGGCGTGACATAAAACTTTCTGTCTGCGATGTAAATACCCACATTCACAGGCAACCTTTCACACAAATATACATGCATGCACATAGACGGCTTGGTATTTTTCCATGTTCGTAAACGAGTGTGCACCTGTTGTCACTGCAAACACACACGCACGCACGCACACGCATACATACAGAGCTTATCAAAGAAAAACAAGAGTTTACGGCGTTATATGTTATAGGATACAGGGTGTAACCCTGATTTACATTTGTATGTGGAGTGCAATGGAGTACGGAGAGTAGAAACGGCAGTCAGCAGAGAAGATAACCCCAAAACATTAACTCTAAATTTATGCCAGGATCCTATTCCCTCTCACTGAATTAATGCTTTAATCTCTTCCTCTTTGTTGCATGTGTACTTGGGCTCAGTGTGTGTTTGTGTGTTGGGAGGTTGGGGGTGGAGGATTATATTTCTCAGCAGCCACTGTTTTTAGTAGTTCTGTTGGAATGAAAGAATTTACCACAGAAGTCCGGCGCCTGAGAAATTGCACCTTTTTGCCATTTCAGTCTTTCCTCTATTCAAAGTCACACCAATAGTCCCCATCAGTTCTGCTGTCTTTGCATTTCCCCTTCCACAAAGAAATAGCTAGTGTTCTTTTAATGGGAGATTACCTTCAAATGCAAGCTTAAAAGATTATGCGCTTTCATATATGTCTTTGAGGTCCATTATTCGATGTCATTTCTTGAACATTCGGTGCTCTCCCTCACTTTTCCCCATCTCTCCTTTTTTGTATTTGTTCCGTGTATCTTTAATTCACTGCTTTATCTATTCAGATAATAGTCACCTGCTCCTAATGTGAAGCAAGACTTTCTTTTTTTCCCCCCTTTTTTTCCCTCCCACTGGAAAATCTATGTCACATCTGTGACTTAACGTACTGCATCTTTGATCCCTTGGCTCACTCTGCATGCAGTACCACCAACATGTCCACTGACAGACCTTATCCATAATTTATTCCATTCTAAAATGAAAAATCAGACGTATGCCGGGGAATATTCATTTTTCCCATCACCGTCCTGCCACCTGAGTCATCGCTTTATGAATTATTTTGACGATTGGTAATGATGTCCTGTGTTGGTAGGCCATTACAGGAGAGGAACTTAATTCGCCCATTGTTAATTAATTGCTTCATTCTTGGTGGGAGTAATAAAAATGCTATTAAGTAAAATACCTCTATCATTAACCTAACTTTGTTAATATGGGTATCAGTGGGGCTCAATAAACAAAAGCTGTAGAGCCTACTGCTGCATAGGGGTAATTAAAAATTCACTGTCATTAATTATATTGGATGGAAGATTTTCCTATGAGTTTGATTCTAGTTAGTTATTCACAAAGATCTCCATCAGACTCTCAGCAGAAACACTGACTTTTTATGGGTCCTGGGCTTCCTGCTGTTTATCTGCACTGCGTGAGTCTATGCAGGTTTGTGCAAAAGTCTTCAGCATCCCTCATTGTTTTATATTTCACTTCCAAGAAGCCAGACTTTGTTCTGATTTTTAAAGTGGTCTTTTGAAGTTTTTCTTTGAACATTGGCTGCTTTTTTACTCATTTTGAGTCCATTGCTTTCACCCGACCGTTTTCAGAGGAATGTTTTTTTGTTAAGCCACCTAACACTGACCTATGAGTCATTCAAGCATAATAAAGACACCTAACCCAAGAGGTGAAACAGTGTTGTGTCTACACATAACAGACAACTTAGCAAAGAACCGATTTCAAACTGCATCTTTGAGTGCCTTGTTACTAGCGGTCTGTCACAGAAACACATCATTTGTTCCAATTTTTTTGTTCGATCTATGAAAACTGCCAAAGATAACATGAGAAAGAAAACATGGCATGTCGCAGAATAGTGTTTAGTAAGCACTTCGAGGAAAGTGGACAAATGGAGGACAGAAGAAGAGTCCGGCTTATAGAACTGTAGTGGATGGACAGCATCTAAAAGTCTTATCCTAAAGAAACAGGAGGCAGAAGGTGCCAAATTACACAAGAATTGTAACAGAAAATCAGTAGACTTTTCAGTCCAGTTGAACTCTCTCCTGACCTCCTCCAGTCTTGATTTTTTTTTCCTTCAAATTGGAAGAGAAAAAGGTACAACAGTGAGTGTCTACAGCCATCTGTAAAACAAGTTGGAGGCTATTCATAGTTTGAGGCTCAATTTCTGTCAGATTTCTGTCAGATTTGGATCCAACATGCAATATTGTGTGCAAAGCATCTGATTAGAAACTGCCTCATTTTTCAGCATGACAAACAGGCTGCCAGTGCAGTAAAAGCACACCTGGATAGAAAACAAACAGTGAAGAAACATCATGGATTGGCCTCCCCAGAGTTCAGACCTAAAAATGATTGAAGCAGTGTGAGATCATCTTGACAGAGAACAGAACTAAAGGCAGCCAACATTGCCAACATTTTTCAAGAAGTCTGGAGAACTACTCCGAAATTCTAACTAAAGAAATTACAAGAAATCTTGCCTAGGGGAGTTAATATAATCTTCATATACTTTTAAGAAGCCAGTAAAAATACCACTGTTTACAAGATTATATTTTATCAGACGAGGTCCCTCATTTGGACAGGGACTGTGTACTACAACAAAAGATGTAATTTGCCAGTAGTCCTTGGACTATAATGGTCTACAAAGTGCACGTGGCAAAAATCTCGCAACCTGCCTATAAAGTCCGTAAAAACTCATGTAAAGATATCTGTTTATAGGGATTAATAATTAGATAGTCTGATAGAGCTTACATGTGCTGCTATACACGTTGGTGCTTATTGTGCCATAATGCCCCATAAGACACGGCTTGTTTGAAGGTTTTACCAGATGAAAGACTGGAATTATGCAAACTGCAATAAAATGTGTTTGGTCAAGAGACCATAAAGTAATTCTCAGGTTAAATATCTGCCATGTCGACCTCTATAAACAGACATGTTTGCACTGTAGATAAAACCTTGTGATAGCTGTAACATCTTTAGTGGAAGTTTTTGGAAACTGGGTAATTTTCCTAAGAAGCACAACACAGAGAAGGTAGCCCATAGAAGAATGCCATGAAAGAGGTAGCAGGACTTTTAGTTGTAGTGCGTCACTGGTTCACAGTTAATAGGATCTCAGTGGAAAACGTTGACTCAACATCAGTAAATTCCACAGGTAACATTAATCAGCAGCTGTGCTTCTGGGAAGTAAAAGCACAGTTTTAGTAAAGGCGTAGTAAGGAAATAAGTCTTATTGCACTCAAAGCAAATCATTTTTTCTCAGTTCTCTGCAAACGTACCAGAAAGAAACGAGTGAATTGCCGGAGGAACTCCTGCATTGCATCAGTAAATTGAGATGTGGGCATCGTTGTCAGTGAAGATATTAGCTTAAGAGATTTTTTTTCCCCTTCCATTTGTTTGTTCTCGAGACAGCTCTGACAGCATGACTTCCCTTGCACCAGGAACAGGCCTCGAGATTAACATCGGGATTAACATTGCCATCTTAATGCATCTCCAAGCTCATCGTTTTGTTTCTTCTCACTATCCCCCCGTCCCTTTTTTTCCCCGCCCTGCTTTCTTTTTCCTCCTCCTTTTTCATCCCTGTCTCCATCTTGTCACATTTCTGAAAAACTGGCAACAAAGGCGTGAAATTGATGTGATGAAAAACAACTGGGATATCTCTATGAGCCATTTGCTTTGCCGTTATGGCCACCCTCTCTCCCCTCAGCGTGGCTCTAGGCTTTCTGTTGCGATTGAGGGCATACTGCAAATTAGCCAGCAGCTATCTGAGGTTACCAGCCAAATGCATGGCTGACCTCGCTCCCTGCCAAGCATAGCCCTCCTACCAGCTTTATGCCCAAACTTTGTTTCACTGATGCTGGGCTTTCATTGCCCACTTGTATTTATTTATTTATTTATTCTTTTGCCGTGTTCAAAATTGCGTTACAGACACATATGAGCCGCAGTATTTATTTACTTTGGCACACCTTTAATAATCCTGGAACAATTGAATTTAAAGAGAGGATGCGGTGAAAGTTTAGAATACCTAATGTTACTTATGTTAATATAATTCAAAATTGCATTTGCACTGACAAATGGCTGCAGATACTCCAAGTAAGAATAGGATAATAATAAACAGGGATTAATCTTTGCTGTGTTTCATGGAGCTTAGATTGAGTATTATGCTAAAGCCTGCTGGTTATCTTCTTTCTTTCTTTCTTTCTTTATATATAGATATATGTGTATATATGTATATGGCTTCTCTTACAACCAGTAAAACATAAGGTATATGAGAATTTAAAAAAAAAAAACTCCCCTCGGTTATGTTCATCCCGACGCCTCCCTCGTGAGCCATGAAATCGGGCTCCGACTTTATCCCAGAGCCTCACGTTTACAAGGAGAGATAAGGGCAGTTCAGACCTATTGTTGCAGCCGGCATGACCCTAAACATAAAAGGCCATCTCGGCCATCTACCATTGTGTGCAGCTACAGTATATATTGAGCTGCATAAACCCATCCTTTTGTGTGAAGTGAAAAGAGAAGGGGCCTCTTAATTAAGCTGGCGAGAACGTAAGTGACTTCCTACGTGCATAAATGAATTCTCAAGGAAGTAACTGTGTCATCCTGGATGTGGATAAATGAATAAGTTGCTGAATGCAAGCGGCAGTAAGTGGGTTAGCATGTAAATAAATGAATAAGTTAGCAAATTAGAGTTTAAGTGTGTTAGCATGTAAATAAATGAATAAGCAAGTGAATTACAATGCGAGGGAGCTCGCAGGCTTGAATAAAGATGTTAAGGAAGCGAGTGTCAGCACTGCAAAGGAAGTTATCTCTCTCTTCAGAAAAGCCTTTGAGGACACAGTTGTTCCAAGCACGGCTTGTTGCAGGGCGGCGAGACGGCTACATCTGGCCCGCGCGCGTCATATTTTCTCATGTACAGATGACATGCCAATTACTCCTTAATTACACGCGTCATCTGGACCAAAGTGCCCAATGCCAGTGCTGATTAATCCTGTTTATTGTGGCACTGATGACAGTCCCGGTGGACACAGACGACCACAAAAGCACACAACGAGGGATTATGAAAGGCATCGGGAAAGGAGGCTGCAGGGACAGGGAAGCCAGGGCAAGGGTTGGCTGACTGAGCGGCTGCCTGACACTTCCCCAACGCTGTAAATTTCAACCACTGATAATCAGATATACTGAAAATAAGTGATGAAAATCGCTTTTATTTTCCAGACAGTGGAAACGGCTCCGGGCATAACGACGTCTGAGTGGAAAAAACGAGGAACGCTTTGGTTGCCAAAAACACTGAGGTTGCTTACTCACGAGGAAAAAGCCAACATTATTGCTCAGCCCGGGCCCTGCAATGTGCTTACACACGCTTTCGTGCTGATGGACGGCTGCCAAGTCATTTGAATATCATGTCCAGTTAAAATCACGATTTTACACACATCAAAACCAATTACTTTCTGTCGTCTTCAAATCCGCATCTCATTATCTCTTAGTTGTTGTTGCTAACGAGAGAGAGCGGGAGAGTGGGGGGGAGTATTTTTGCAACTCAGTTTTACTTCCAAAAATGTGCCAGTCGCGAGGGGGCAACGAGGCCATGCTGGTGGTAGCGGGGGCCTGCGTGCGTATATCTGTGTGTGGAAAATCTAGACCTTCCCATAAACGAACATGTAGGACATGTGAGGCAGATACCCGTCGTAAGCAGAAAGATATCAGACCGTGACTGGAATATGCGCGGGATGGGAGTGTAGTAACCACTAGATTTAACCCTGAGATACTGGGTGTGGACAGACTGGCACTGGGAAATCAAGCAGGGGATCGTGAGGTGGCTTATCTTTCAGATGAGAGATGGAACAGCTTCGGAGAGCGCGGGGAGACGGTCGTCGGCCTCCCATCGCTCTGACCCTTTGTCAGGCCGATACTTCCTGTCCCCCCCAATCACGCCTTCCTGTACTTAGGCTTCCATCTTCCTTCCCTTCCTTCCATATCTGCCTCTAATTCATGCCCGTCTTTGTCCAACGCTTTCTATCACTCACAGCAGCTCCCTCTTGCTTTTGTTACTCCCTGTCACACTCTCTTTCAGCGTTAGCTCCATCTCCATCCATCTGCTCCTTTTGTCTCTTTGCTCTTTTTCACTAGGATGCCTTGGCAAAAAATGGGTATTGACTGTGTCTTCTCTTTCCTCTCATCCCTGCTCTTTTTTTATCATTATTATTATTATTTTATTTCATTTTGTTTTTTAACGTCACTGTGTACTCCAGCACTACAAGCTCCTTTTAGGAGGTGATGTGAAGACTAGTAGAAATGCACCCTGTAAGGGGAAAAAAAGGTGATGATACAATCAGTTTTATTGTGCTGTAAGGATTTTTTTCAGGCTTGTGGTTATACACCCGGTATGCAGCAGGCTGCATGAAAGAATTGCAATTCGCATGCATTTTCCC
>NW_005187527.1:337035-360381 GCF_000239375.1 Pundamilia nyererei
CCCCTCTCATATTCCCCCCTTTTCCTTCTCTTTTCATTGCTCAAAATAATTAGGCTGCAGTCTGGACTCAGGGGTGTAACGTTTCTGCTCACGTTTCTGTGATACAAGAGTGAGTTGAAGCACAAAAAACCCCGGTTGTGCTGTTCCAGAAATTTCTACCTGTGCGCCACTAAACACGCCCCCCTCCCACCTTTCCCCCTGATGCTGTTTTAATGTGGAGTTCCACAAGGTGCAGCGCACTTTAGCTGACCTAATTCTTCCTTGGCACTCTTCCAGTGTTAAGAGTTCATAAGGACTGCGCTGTCAAGGCACTGAGCCCTGCCTCTCTATTATTTTAGAAATTAAGCAACATCTGTTGTGCTGTGCCCCCCACCCCCCCGACTCGTGAGTCACTGGAGATCATTTTGCAGTTTGCAGAAGAAAAAAAATGCACCTACATTTGCCCGCAGCCCAGTGATGAGACCCCGTTAACGTATTTTCACTTTGTTAAACACGATCCAACGAGCAGAAAACTGGCACTCCTGTTCTTCTGTTGCCTGTATGATTACTGTGCCGCACAGATCCGTTTTTACAGGCCACGGCTTTTTGGCTCACCAGCTTAAACTTTGCATTAAACTTCAAAAACTGCCTTAGCGGATAAACAGCATGACAAGCACTATTTTCACATGCCCTTTCAGTAGGAGAAAAAATAATAAAATTTATATATATATATATATATATATTTGACTGCGAAACAAGTGCATCTCATTTCCTCTAGTTACATCTTTGGGCATGTGGCATCTGTTTGGATTTTACAGCAATTTCAAAGTTTCGGGGTATGAAGCATTTTAAGCACAGGGAGTGTGCGAGTCTTGTTTATGTGTGCGCGCGCTCGCAACCCAAACCCTCATGGTCCATAAATTTTAATATTCCTTGTGAGTACTATACCCAAGCAAAACACAAAGTGCCTCACAAGTCCCTACACAGAGCGCTAGTTCTCCACCAAGATGCATTTCACACCAGGCCCATGCTTGCAGTTACCCTCTCTCTCTCTCTCCCTCTCCCTCTCTCTCTCTCTCTGCTGCCACTTTCTACATGCATCTTGCATGACTCACAAGCCCAACAACAGCACCACAACACGCGGCTTCGGAGGGAGTCTACAACTCACTTTGCCATGTGACCGTGATATTATTTGAGCATAGTGGTGGGAGGGGGGCTGGTGATGGTGGTGGTGGAGGAACGGCCGCTACTGCTTATTCTCCACCTCCCAAAAAAAAACAGAGCTGGAGTAAGGAAAAGGGGGAGGGTGGTCCTGCGCTGCGCCCCAGGCTCCTTTTTTGTGTTTACCAGTCCCTGCGTGGGACTGATGCTATTTTCAATTCCAAGTCTCAGCCATGTCTAACTGGCCCTAGCCTCTTGATGCCATTTGCCTTAATAATATGGGCTGGATGCTCCGTGGGGAAAGTAGCCGCCATCCTGAGAGTGGCTAAATGACACAGTGGAGTTCATTGATGGAAAGGATTACATGCTTGCACGCAGGGCGGCGAGGCAACGGGTCCTCTGAAGGGCACTACAAAGAGAGGTGAATCTTCACATGGGGAGAACGCACTAGCTTACTGTATGTCAAAGGGGGCGAGCGTCGGCATAATTTGTAGCGTCACACTGTTTATCTCACTTATAATGCATGAGTTGGCAGCCTATGGAGCCTGAGCAGATGTGTGGACATGCACTGCAGTGCTGAGAGGTAAAAGATGAAAACTGTTTTTAAAAAGTTGCCATACATTTAAAAGTCTAACCCATTTGTATTTTGTCTTTTTTTTTCTGATTTAGCAAAGCCTACTTTGAACGCAACCCAGTGTATTAATTCGACACCATATCAGAAGCCCATGCATGCACTGTGTATCCATTACATTTCCTGTAGCCAGTTCTGTATGGCATTACATCCTATGTTATTGTAGAGCATTTGACTGTTGCGAAATGTGACCACTTCCTCCTCTGTCCCCTAATAAGGAGAAAACAATATGACTCATCCAGTGGAAAAACGACCCCGTGCACCGAAGATCCGAAAGCACATCCACCGACAGCGCGCCATGCCAAGCATAAGCTGTCTTATTATAGGCCTGAGTGGCACATGAATAGATGCAGCACTCTGCTTTACCTCTGCCCTCAATTAATTCATATGAATCCAGCCACCATGTATTAAAATGGCCAGATGCTAGGATGGATTCAGTTGGGAGCAATGACATGCAACAAAGTGATATGAATCACGCCCCCCCCCACCAGACACACACCCACACACCCATGGTGTGCAGCAGCACACTCTCAAAGGGCCAGTGACACAATTTAGAGATAAAGCAAAACAAGACACGGCCACTTAAAGTTTAAGTCACAGCTGACGCGGATTTAAACAGGATGCGTTCGAAGTCGACTCGTGATCTTAATTTCACCCGCAGAACCCGTCCATGTAAATTCTGCTCTTAAATAGAAATGTTAATATCAGATTCAATCTAAGACCAGAAATGCAAATAGGCGGCTCTGTTCCACGAGTCAGGCCATGTTGAATATTCAAACAAAGATAATTATCTGTGGATTAGACCCATTTTGGCTTTGATGACTTCTCTTGTCAACTGACTTTTCATTGAATTCCTCTAATCCTTTGTTTAAAAAAAACCCTGTAGTTTGCCTCCTTGTGAAAGCACGTATGTCTCATTTAACAGATCACATTGCTTGATTTTCTAGAGACTGGATCAGCGGTCGCTTTTCTTTCTTCATGGTCCATCTTGAAGCAGGTTAACGCTCAGCAGTTTGCAATATTCAAGCCGTTAGCAGCGGTTTTTTAGACATGCTATGCATCAAATAGGTGCTGGCAACTTTTCACACTCCATCTTGTAGATTTGGGCCTCTTGCGAGGTGATATCTATAAGAGCAGCTAAACGCAAGGGTGGTGAGAAAGCGAAGACCCCCGGGCCATTCGCGGGAGCAGAATGATTGAACACGTCGTGATGTTGGTCCCGTAGCTCGCAGTGCTTTGGCCCGACTTTCTCCTCTGACGTGGGCTACTAAACATCACCTATTTCTCATTCTGCACAAGCCTGCGTCAGTCTCCCCTCGTACTTAGCCATTCATTATCAGCTCTCTGCAACTGAAACAAAAGCTGTGGCATTTCAAAGATTACCTGTACTTCAGTAGGGCTGTAGAGCCCCGTTTTCCCCCCCACCTCTTTTGAAACGACTCCTATATCTACGAACATCTCCACCACTGCATACATAAACAGCCAGCCTACAGCAAGAAAGTGTTCGCAGAAAAAACAACAACAACAGAAAATGAATCAAAGGCCATTCAAGAAAGAAAATCATAGTACATCTATATTTAGCTTCTGTAGTCTTAATTGGCATGAAGAGTACAATCAGATAAGCCATTTGACTGTGACTCACATGCTGCTTCAGGAGAGGGAGAAATATCATTTACCGGCTTTGGTCTCTTACCAAGGTTTGTTTTTCTTTTTTTTTTAGTAAACCATGAACCTTAAAGTGTCTATCCGACCGGTATCTCCTATCATTGCACTAACAGACATTTGTTAGACACACAAACAGTGTCGACCCACTTCATCTACACGTTTTTTTTTCTTTGATCACAGAAGGACTTAAGTCCAGGTTGTTGAGCGTTTTATCCGTGCCGCACTCACAAAGCCGCCTACCTTTACTCTCCATGTCACTCCCATGTTGCCCCTATATTACTAACTGTGTAGCGCTGGTCCATCTGGGCTCTGTGAGGTCACTGCACACGCCACCTGCTCCGATCAGGTTTCGCCTTGGCTCCTGGTTGGCATCTCTGGGCACGCGTGGAGAGGCAGATGTATAGATTTAGTGGTACACATGCCCTCACATGCCTATAAGCGTAGCATACACACACTCATATGGTATGCACGCACACACACACGCACGCTGAGCATACACTGGTTTTCCTTGAACATAATCGGTGCAGTTTACAATTTGCATTTCCAGCTTTGTGTGCAATTTTGTGTTTAATGAGATTTATTGTATGTGGATCGCTAATATTGGGAGGCAGCTGCTCCTTGCATGCAGGTTGGCTTAACAGACTTACAACGCGCGCACACACACGCATGCACACACAATCGGATAGGGGATGAAATATCCCGTCGAGCGAGTTTCTTATTGCAGAAATGTATTGTCAGAATTGAAGTTATTTCCCGAGAATAATATCCAAACAAGAAAATGCTTACATCTTAACAAGTGCTATTTGTTTACAGTCTAATGCAATAGTGTGGGTTTGTAATAGCATATTTCATTAAAACGCTGAGAAAATTCCCGACTGACGCTTAACTCCTGACGGCTTCAGTGCAGAACTGAGCTGTAATGGATGATGAAAGGGAGACAATAACATTTAGCACACAGTGAATTACTCCTGCTGAATTCCTGTCAGTGCTCCAACAGAAAAACCACTCTGTTTGAAATGTCCACAAAGCTTTTGTTTTTATTTTACTGAGGCACTGTTGCCTATACACCTCTTGTTTACACTGTATACATGGTTAATACTGCCACCTGTCCTTTTCTTTATTGCCTCTGAATGGACAAAGAATTACTTTCCAAAAGGCAGAATTACCTTCTTTGTATTAATTATTATATGCCAAAAAAACAAAGCTGTTTTTTCTTTTTTTTTTCTTTTTTTTTCCAGTCATGAAAGAACAAACCTATTTTTGAATCTAAAAGGAAGGATTTCAAATGATTTAACCCCCATATTTACAGAAAATAATGCAAAGTAATGCTTGTGATTGTTGAATTGAATACTCTGTTTGGATTTGATGACATCACCACTTTCACAGCTGCCTGACCCGGTTGAAGATCTCACAGCTAATTAGGTTAATTGGTCAGTAATATGATTAGGTGTACAAAGAGCATGGCAGTGAGTCTTTAAGTAAACACTGCAGTGTTGATCTGTGAATATCAGCCGCTGTGCATTTTCACACCACATGCTGCTGAACCTCTGCACAGTAATGTTGCATTTTCTTTCTTACTATTTATGTTTATTTTTATACCTTTAGCTTAATCTTTTGAACACATGTAGAACTGCAAACCATATATGACTGCACTGCATGATAAATGTTTGGTAATGACAATAAAGTCTAGTCTATTCTACGAAGTAAAGACGGGAACAGTTTATCACTCTGCACAACCAAAGAGTGCAGCAATTTCAGAACATTTTCAGTAATTCAAACATTTAAACATTCTAATATCATTATTATTATCCCCTAATTATAATTCCATTATTGGATTTAGCTGGCAAGACCGAAAGCCAATTTTTTTTATGGCTGCGTTGCTGCATGAAGTTGAGAAAAACCTCTGAGAATCACTGTCAGTGAAGAAAGAAAAGAAACACATAAACAAGGTTGAAAGGACAACACGTGCAACAGCCTCATTTAAAAATGTACTCTGAGGGCGTCAGGAAATCATCCTGCGGTATGATGGTTCAGGATTAGAGGTTCTTTCTGAAAATCATGGACACTGCATCCTCCAACCCGAAATCCTGCAGCTTTGTTATCTTGATGTAGGTGTGCATGAGCATGCACATCTGCGAGGGCACCATTAACGCTGAACAGTCTCTGCAGGATTCGGATCAGCATGTGCTGCCGACTAGATGACATATCTTTTAGGCAGAGACTGGCTTATTTCAGTAAGACGGTGCCAAACCACATTCTGCGCATATCACAGCAGCATGTCTGCAGGGGGGAAAAAGAGAGCCGGGGGCATGGGGAGGGGTTGTAAAACGGGAACAGATCAGGCTGAGAAAGTACTTTAAATGAACAATCGTTTTATGCAGCAGAAAATGCAATATGTTCTTTGCTTATTGTGGAGAAAAAAAACCCTATAATTACAAAGCTGAAACTTAATATGACAGATTGCACTGGTGCTTAAACTCATTAAATTGTGCTTTACAGTGCTGGTGAGACATCATTTGACTTGTGCTTTCTCCATTATATGGTCTCCAAGTTTTCCTGGAATCAGTGACACAGTTACTATTAAGTTGCTGCAGAATTGTAATATCAATATGCCTTGCACATTTGCAAACAAACTGAGATCACGAGGCTGAGACACAAGTTCACATCCAGAATCTTACTGATTTCTTTCTAGTTAATCTTCCAGTAAAGCAAGTAAATTGAATTAAGGACTGCCCCCCCCCCCTCGCCCCCCTCCCGGCATATGGATAGATGGGTTTTGAGTTTGGCATTTTTTGCAGTGCACGGAAAGGATTTTACTATGTGCGCAGCCAGACCCCGCCTGCTCAGCGCGCGTCACTGGCGAGTAGTGTGTGGACGCGGAGTCACTCCCCTGCCTACTTTTAATAGCTTTGTCATGTGATGGAAAGCAGTTGTAAGACAGGTGCCCTCGGTTCATTCTCGGCGAGGGGCAGCAGTTGCCTCTGTGAGAGCGAGTGGGAAGCGTGTGTGGATTTCCTTTTTTTTTTTTTTACTTGGTTTCTTCCCCCCCCTTTTTTTTCTTTTTTTTTCTTTTTTGTTTAATTTTTCGGAGCGTCATTCAGTGGCTGGATGGCGTGGGACAGGTGTAACCAGGACTCGGTGTGGAGAGAATTAGAGGTGAGCGCATCAAATAAAATCCGGCTTCTTTCATCTCTCTAGCCCTCTGGACTTTTTTTTCTCCCCTCTGGAACGATGGACAACACTGGCACGATGATCTCCACATAAGTCTGCACTCTCTCCCTCTCTCCCTCTCTCTCTCTCTCTCTCTCCTCCTCTTCCTCCTCCTCTGTTGCCGGTGCTGTTCGTGGCTTAGTGCGCGTCTGGACACGGTTGAGGATGCGAGGGATATACGACACGGGAATATATGACAAGTGGAGGGAATGTGCGGAATCTCCCTTTTCAGCCCAGTTAAAGATGTAGTTGTTGTAACGCGTGCACGGGCTCGGGACCATTGCTCTCCACGTAGGATCCCTGTTTAGTCGGAGCAAGTGCTTGCAAGCTGGCGGATATCTTTCCAACCGCGGACTGTACGCGCTCCGGTGCCGAGAAGGTTTTCGTGCCGAAATGACTGAAATGTCTCAAAGTCAGGTATTTCGCTGACGCATGAAATCCAAAGACGAAAATAATCCCTTTGATGTGCTGTGTCCAGATAGCCAGGTGATTTTTTTTTTCAAATGCAAGTGCAAAGGTTGTCCACACTGACGCACCGGGTATCTGGCATTGCGCAGGAGCATGTTAATATTAACGGTACCGGTACCACGTCTGTGTGCCAACATTCCTGCCGGAGGAATGCTGCCCTGGCTGGACGGCAACATCGCGTCCAGCTAGAGTAGATCATTCCGTGTTCTTGCGAATTTATTTACAACATTCTGCTGATTTTAAACGCTTCATCCAAGTCATTAGCTCACTATCGCTCCTGTCTTTTTTTATATGCAGCTTACTTTACCTGGTTAAAGCGCATGCAGACAATAACGCACATCAAAAGGATACTTATTCGTCCCCCCTTTTTTTTACCCCTTAATCTTCCGAGTCCACCCAGCTTGTTATACAGAGGTACTTGTCTGCGTTCATTATCTCAGTGATGCCTCAGAGAGGGTTTTTCACAGTAACTACATGACTGCAATCCGGCTGCACGGCTGCGATTTTGTGGTCTGCGTGATCAGATTATGAGAAAGAAATCAGCTCTTATCTAATTAAAATGCGGCTCTGTGTGTACGTGTGTTTGTGTATCTGTATATGGACGTGTGTGTGTGTGTGTTTTGCAGACCGTTTTCGGGATTGTTTGTTATTCGGACACCCTCCTTTGCACTTACTTCCAGGTACGCTCCAGGAGAGCATCGTTTTTTTTTCCTTTTCTTTTCTTTTTTTTTAGACTGCGATTTTAGTTTCCACTTTCAACCCTACCAATGTGCGTGTCCTCCTTCAGCCGATCGATGCTGATAAAAAATGTATGCACGTATTAAAGCCCTGCTATTTAACTGTCAATCAGCGCCGCGCTCCTTACTTTAATAATCTCTCTAGCAGGTGCTTTTATGCGCGGTGCGTGCGTAAATCACCGGAGCGCTGTGGTGCACCCTGACTGTCTGTCTGGCGGCGCTATTTCATTAGTTCGCTAAGAAATCCATAAGATAATTGAGCACAGGGACGTCCATCCTCTGAATATCCTAACGGCTTTATTGCCATTTCTTCATTCCGTGTCTTGTCTGACTGGATCATCTGGGGGTGGGGGGAAACCTAAGACGCAGTGAATCTGTCCTCCTCTTCGCAGTCGCAACATAACGGATTTGTCTCATCACGGTCTTAAGTCATCGTGTATTCGTGTTGGTGCGTTTCCGAGGACAGATGAACTGTGACACCGGTGTCTGGGCGGTTTTTCCTTCTTGGCACAGCATCCGTCTCTCAGCTTTGCCCTGAGCCGAACCCGACTCTCACCCCTCCTCAGGCTCCGGGCCAAACACATCCGGGCTTCTTATGTCGTTCTTAAGGCCGGCGTTAATACATAAACAGACGCGTTGTCAAGGAGTGTGTAGACTACAGTATGAAGCTGTTTTCACAGGCTGGGTTCAGCATTTGCATAGTCAAAAGTGTAAACATGCAAACATCCCCCGCTCTGGGGGATTTTATTTTTTTAATTTTAATTTTTCCTTTTTAATGACCACTGACTCTCCGGTTCATAGTTTGCCCCAGAAGAAGCAGACTTTTGCTTGTTCAGCTGCTGGTTCAGGGGGGAAACAAACTCTCACACCCCCACATCTGATGATTTGTGTGTGGCAGAAGCTGTAACATCTTCTGCATACAGGACACACTGGATAGATTACATAAAAGTGGCTGGTGAATAACAAAATGTCAACAGGCAGCATTTAGTAGCGGGGAGGCCGTTACCAGTGGCAGTGTAAGCAGCACACTGGGAGGCTGAAGAGAAGCTGAGTGGAAACAGGTTGCGGGGCTTGCACGTTGTTGTGCAAAAACAAGCCCGTCAGAAAAGCTGTTCCGTTACTTATCGATGGAGCGACAGTGAGAGAAGTCATGAATTCCAGCTACTTAGTGTGTCACATGAAAGTGGCAGATCAGCAGAGGCATCCAGAATGATCAAATGAAGGAATTAGAACGTGAATTGTCACTAAGACGAGAAGCTCGGGCTCATAATACAAATGTATGAGTTCCCCTTGTCATGCCCAGATTACCAGTCCCTCTATTCTTTTGCAGGATGGCTCAGATAATTCATTTTCTGATTTGCACATGAAAGATCTGTCATTTCTGTCTAACCATCCATGATGTTTTTCTTTTTTTAATCTTTTCTCCAGTGTGCTGCCTTGGTTGGTGAAGACCAGCCCCTCTGCCCAGACTTACCTGAACTTGACCTCTCAGAGCTGGATGTCAGTGACTTAGACGCAGACAGTTTCCTGGGCGGCCTCAAATGGTACAGTGACCAATCAGAGATCATTTCTGCTCAGTATGGGAACGAAGCGTCCAATCTTTTTGAGGTAAGTACATAAATATCACAAATCCAGCTATTAACGGCCTTCATTAATGTCTTTCTCATTGTACGTGAATTATTCATAACACGGCTAGCAAAATGCCGTGGGACATTTTGCATCCATGGTCATTTCATTATTTGCTCTCCAAGGGGTCAGCACTGAGCTGGGATAAAAACACAGCCAGGCTATCGCATTCTTGAATGCAAGCCAAACACAATGCACAACTGTTGCCAGTTTACAAATACGCTTTTTGCAGGAGGAGTCGGTGTGAGGAATGATAAGCCCGAAAGGACTTTTGTCCCCTTTTTTGGACCCTGGCCGTGACGGGAGACAGCCTTATCAAATCGTGGAGCATTTATTTCAGTTCAGAGTTGGTAATGCGGCACACATCTGAAAGAACGCGTCCGTAGTAAATTTATAGTCGGGGCCGCTGTGTTGCAAAATGCTTCTCAAAGGTTGGAGTGTAAAACTTTAATCTTTGCCCCGCTTCACTTCTCTCCCCCTCTGCTTCTCTCTCTCTGCACTTCTGTACTATTCTTTCCATTGGACTCTCTTTCTTTTCTCACCCGGCGACAGACGTCAGCGGGTGATGATCTGGCCGAGGCCATAAAGCCATTGGTCTTGGGACTGAGTTCTAGTCCCCAGTTCATTATAAGCCTTTATCAGTGCCAGAGATAGACAAGAAAGACTGAGATTGGATGCTTTAGCCTCGCCTCAGGAGGAAAAACCCCATCTGAGAAGGCAGTGCATGTGTGTACCTGTAGCGCAGTCCTGTAGTCACACTCCCCGGGTCTCTGTTGTGTGTTTTGTGCGGCTGTGCGTGTCCTCAGTGGTCTTGCAGGGAACAGTTGATAACAGACTAAATTCTTTCCACCACTACTACCACCACCACCTTTATATCACCAGACATTCTCCCACCGTGGACCACCCCAACACACACACACACACACACACACACACACACACACACACACACACACACACACACACACACACACACACACAAAGGGGGGTGGTGGGGTCTTAAGTACTAGCTGGTGTGACTGTGGCTCCTCTGTCGTCTGAGAGTGATATGGCTTGCAGCCACCGAGTGGCTCAGGGGATGGATAAAAATACCAATGAGAGTGTATATGCGTGCGTGTGTGTGTCGTTTTTAAAACACAATGGAACTTAGCACCCACTGAGGACCCCGATGAGGGAACTAGCTCCGAGCGAGAAGCTGTGACTGACTTCCACTGTGAGCCTGAGCTTGTATTTGCGTGCCTACAAGTGCACATGCTCCCGCACACCTACGGCACGTGTCCGACAGCGCGTGAATGCCGTACGTCGCAGTAAGCGGGTGATGTTTTCATGCGCTCATCAAGCCAGCAGCTATTGTTTTATGCCAAGAATGTGGAAGGGCTTCCAATTAAGCAGTGAAAACTGGGGTTTCAAAGCAAGTAATACATTTCCCTGACCAGGGATTTTTCCATCTTTGGAAAGTTTCTAGTCACCATATGAAGCACTCAGTTCATCATACTGCAGGACCTAGTTAATCCTACTTAATCTGACAGAGGAAAGTTTGCTGCTCGGCAAGGATCAGAAGGCTGGGGGCTGCAGCTGTACTTCCTGCACCCCACCCCCTTGACTGGCTTCAACACAGAACAGAGAAGCATCCAGTGAAAAGTTAAAGATTAGAGAAATTGTTAATAACTGGCTAGATTTCAAGCCTGTAATTGTGTGTGTGTGTGTGCGCGCGCTCGCGTGTGTGTGTGCGCGCGTGTATATATATATATATATATTTTTTTTTTTTAAATGCATGTTCCTCTCCTTCCAAATAAATAAACCTCACTCACTGAGTCTGACTATATGTGCGTTCTGAGAAAAAGCAGGTAGCAGATCATCAAGGCTGTCTCCAAAAACGTGTAACAGCTGGGTGCAGCTGTCAAGCTGAGGCCCCTCTTTTTAAAGTTTACTCCCTGGAAGTTTGAACCTGCGTTCAGTTGTTAAGTGACTCAGCTGCTGAAACGGGTTGCAGCTTTGACAGAAGGAAAAACATGCCGCTGTTTCTTTTGCACCGGAGCATTTATTCCGGTTGCATTTTAATGCGACGCAGTACAGTAGCAAATGAGTAAACGGGGTCTGACTTGACAGTTGGGACAGGAAGTATTGCATCATGGAAATCATTGGGCCATTTTCACGCAGGGAGTGGGTAACGTCGCCAGCTTAAAGTAGGTTCGAGTACAGCAAGAGGTTAAAGTGATGGCGGTCCTTCTTTTACAAATACAGTGGGTCACTTTTACACAGCTTTATCTGGAGAATCTAAAGAAGCCCAAGCTAGGGTGTGCAAAGAAACAAAAAAACAACAAGAACAAAAAGTGGCATTTGAACAGTCGCCATTGCTGTTGTCATCACCACTAACAGGCCTCCTATGTGCATGCCTGTCTTTTAATGTGACTCTGTGCATTTCAGGCTAGTGCCATGCTAACTCTTTCCACCATAACACCAAATTTGAAGACCTCCCCTGTACCATTAATGACATGCTTTGACTCATTCGTGTATATCAATCAAGACTTGGTTTGACGACCATTAGAATAGTTTCCAGGTTTTTCAAAGGGTAGCTGCATAGCCAGAGACCACCCTCTGATGCACACGCAGTCATTTTGTTCTATAAGCAGGCCTAAAACATGACAGAAACCGCTCAGTTCAGAACAGACCTTCAATGGTTCCTCATAGTTGGCTTTCAAGGGGTAAAGAGTTAAAAGTGATATGTGGCTTTTACTGGGTTGGTTGCATAAAAAGAGTGCATCCCTTTGAAGGTCTTTATTTTCTTATTAAGGGGTCGATGGGAAGTGTTTGCACACTTTTTAAGCAGCATGTGTGTGTAAAAATACTCTGTCTGTGTCTGTTTCTGTGTGTATATGCGTTCTGTTCTGGAAGCAGTGCTTGGTATTAGATCACAAGCTGTCCCCTGGCTGGCCTTTTGCTCCTTTCCCTGCCACTGTCCCAACTGTCCCTGACACCAATGTAGAGAATGATACACCCCCACCTCCCCTCTGTAACACACACACACACACACACACACACATAAAAGCTATTGCTCCTGGCCCGGCTTGTTTGACACCTCTTCAAAACGGGCCGACTGTGAAAGTCCACGGTCTATTTTGGGCTGCAGTTGTTGAGGGGTAGTTACTCCAATAAGTTCCCAATGTACTGCCAAAGATAACAGCATAGAAGTGTGACCCAGTGTCTTTGGAACCACAGGTCTCTACTCAGATTTCGTGTCAACCGTTTGAGTGATGGAAATGTGTCACACTGGTCTGGGCTTAATTCAAATTCCACTGTGGACGTCCTAGCGGCGGTCCCTCAGGGACGTGGGACGGTCACATCACATGTATGCATGGGAAGGCATTTACAGCTGTTCTCTGCTGCGAGTTAGCCTGCGGTATTATGAAAGAAAACTGGCTCCGAGTGCAACTTTTGGCATGTCAGGGCTGCCTATACCTCGATACGTGTGAGATGCGCTTATGATAGATAGACAGGTGGAAAGACAGGACAAGGGTGAGATAAAGAGTGAAACAAAGAGGAAAGAGCAGCAAATGACAGGACAGATGCAGAGGCATGGGGACAGATGGATGGTGAAAACGTATAGACCAGGAGGGCCTTGGGCTTGTGCCAGCCCGAACCAAAGCCCCTGGATTGGAAGTAAAATGTTATGGGCTTAGTATGTAGTAAAATAAGAAGCCGAGGCTTAAAGCATTATTCAGATATCATACAGAGACGTGCCGTGAGAGCATGCATGTGGTCCGTGTCACGTATGAAAACTCTTTATATTACTCCAACAGGATGCTGTGTGTTCAGAATGTGTGTGTGTATGTGATGGCACTCGCCTTCAAAAGGCATTATGGTGCTTTGTCTTGTTTTGTTTTTGCCTTATTGGACAGATGCTCAGGCGCTTATTCTTAAGTAAAGGCAGATTAGATTGATTGGGTCATCTTTAGAAGGCTTTGATAAAACATGCTGTGATGAAATGTTTTCCTCAAGCAGCCCTGCCTACTTGTGTAAGCACAGATTAGCTCACACACTTGTTGGCGTTATAGCTCCTGTCAGCTGAAACAGGAACAAGCACAAAAAGCCATAGACCCTCTGAGAGGAATTGTCACGCCCACACACACACATATACACACACACACACACACACAGCAGAGACCCTTATTGTCCCTGTTCCTACTCCCTGCTGAATGCCGGTTGCGTTTATTTTGCAAATTTATGCTGACATTTGAGAGTACACCACCCGCATCAGTTCACTGCTCCAGCAAAGGGTGTATGAATTATCATATTCCTCTGTATAATATGATTTTCTCAAGTGAGTCTTATTAGAATACACCATACTTTCCTCATCTCGAGTTCCCTTCAGTTTTACTGTGCCGAGACATTGTTTGCACTGTCTGCTGGAAGAAATCCTCCATCACTGTCGAGCTGAAGGCAAGCCGCGGCTTTCGGGCCCGCAGCTCTGCTGTGCCGCTCCGTTTCAAGACTCATAAATGAGAGGGAGCGCAGACAAATAGGCTCAGATGTATAGTAGAGAGAGATGCCGACATGGGTTGTCCAAGCCTGTGTCATCTCGGAGCATCTGTCAGATCCACTCCACAACAAGAGCTCTCAACCCGCCTGCCCCATAACACTGTAGGCTCCCTTTTCCGCCTCTCTCCCGCTCTCTGTCTTTTCACTCCCAAGGCAAGGCATTTGTCCCTGGCTCATGGCAAGTTGGAGCAGCAGTGGCTAAACAAATATATTCTGGCCCCCCAACAGTCGCTTCTGGAAGGAAAGGCTGGAAGGGAGATGGGAGCAAAGGAGGAGGGAAAAAAATAAAAGGATAGTAAGCAGAATGGTGAATATAGCCAAAATAAAGTCCCCACAGGGAATGTTTGGAAAAAGAGCAAGGGAACATCTTTGGGTCTGGTGGTGGCTGCTTGGCTTCCCTGTCTAGTCCCCCCTACCCTCATCTCTCTCTCTCACACACACTCAACACATATTCCCACTGGGCCACTGCTGCTGATTGAGGCATGGTTTGGTGTTCCTGCCCCAGCTGATCCCATGCCCCAAGTGGATACCCATCTCTCTCATCAGAGCGGAGCCTTCAGTGTGTGCATGTGTGTGTTTGTGTCTTTGTGGAATTGAGACGCCCAATGCTAAGATCAGATAGTGGGGGTTTTTTTCTGGCCAGACACATCACGTTAGACACTTGCTTCCTGTCTCTGTGTCTGTGTGCGTGTGTGTGCACTGGGTGAAAATGACTATTTTTAGTACGTGGGGTAATCTTCACTAAGAGCCTTTCAGGGCTGTTTCACTTTAACCTGGCCAAAACACTAAGCCAATAATCCCCACCCCCCCCACCCACCGACTTATACTCTCACTCACACAGCAACATGTCGCGCCGATGCCGCGCGATAAGGCCAACTTTCCTTGTATTATTTAACAGTGTACACTTTAGAGTGGAAGGAAGATATATAAACAGGGATTCCTGGAATGCTTTTATATACTCTTTCTCTAATGCAACAAAGGCGGGAAGTGCAGGCTCCTCCTGGGCAAAGAGATAAAATGAGCTGATCAGACTGATAGGGAGAGATGAGCAAAGGTAAGAGAGAAAGCACTAGCCAGTAATGAGAAAGCAATATAAAATAACAGAGTGGAATGGGGGGAAAATATATATAGAAATGCTGAGAAAGAGGGGAACAGCATGGAGACAAGTCTTCAATCAGTGCGCGCCTTGATTTGGGGTGAAACGCTGTCAGTTTTGGACAAAACGCTGCTGCCTGTCTTCAGCAAAGGCCTGCTTATATTTCTATGCTGGTAAACCCAGCAGTTGTAGAAGTCTTCTACCCCGTTAGTCTGCCATATTCTGTCAGGCTCTGCTGGTTGTAACACGACTTCCACACGAACTTGCACGACAGGTTAGTAATGAAATAAAAGCAAGTTTCCGTGTTTATGAGAGAAAGTGCTCTTTGATAAACGTCTGTTTTGTTGTTGCTGGTATACAGTTTAGGTAAATGCATTTGTCCGTGTCTTATTGCAGTCTTGCACTGTACATGTGAAGGTTTTCCCTTGTTTGAGACTCAGTTTGTAAAAGCTGGAGGAAAAGAGAAAAAAAAGAGTAAAAAAAAACCCCTCCCCATTTGAAAGGAGCTTTATTATGTGCACTGCATGCTCATAGCTCCAGCTTATTCCTGAAGCATTTAAGTCTGCACAGGCCTCAAATAGTTCAAGAGGCTCTCGGAGGCTCTGCAGATGCATGAGTGACTCGATGCTTGGATGACTCACTTGCTGCCCAATCAGTAGCTGCAGTAGGAGCTGATGCTTTTGCAGACATTTTGTCAGCGCGGAGGGAAAAACGCCGCTTTTTGTTTGACTTTTTGAAAAGCAAAAATTGAGCGTATTAAAGTGTCATTTGGATTAGACTGAGACTTAAGAAGGAGACGTCAGTCGCGGGGGGGTTAGCTGTGTCAGAGATGGATGTAGAAACAGGCTGGGTGTCTCCAAAAGAATGGGGGTTATGGGTTGCAGGTGTTCAATTCAAAATTACGATGTACGTGTAAGCATTATTATTACTTGGCACAAACACATTGAAAACAGACTCCATTTAACTGTAAAATATGTGTTTTGTGAATTTGTGAAGTGGTGTATTTGGGATATATCTGCTGGATGTGTCTGCCATGATAGTGCTGTTGACATCAGGAAGTCAACGGCTCTAAAATTGTCTGCTTGTTGATCAGCTCTTTCCAGAAACCCATTTTCAGGCTACACACTGGCTTGCCAAACCTCTTTTCATATTGCTGTGGGCTTTGTTGTATAATAACTTGATGGGCAGATAGGGAAGGGATTTCGAGTGTTGGACGCTTGTCATCAAGTGGTCAACGACCATTGATCATTCTGTGTTTGGCAGACGTTACGCACTCTACTAGTGGGTGCAGGTGTGTCGGGTCTGCTCGGCTAAATGTAAATGTAAAGCCTATCCATTCAAAAAGGCAACATGATCAGTATTCCACAGAGAATAGATCCCAGATTAAGATGAAATTCAGCTCAGAATTCGGCGCTGGCAGCTACAAAGAAAGACCGTGAGAGCTTTCATGCCCCCACACATTCCCAACCCCTCATCCTTTCTCATCGTATCCCTGCCTCACATCGATGGGTTGGGATTGTATCGACTTACGTGCACCGTTCCTTTGATGTTTTCTTCATTTCTTTGCTTGTAAAGATGGGCGCACCCCCGCATTGTCACCACTCACCCAACATGCGAGAGCTCGTGCAGCCCTACATGCTCGACCAGACGTGCAGCCCGCACACACACGGCAGTGGAAAGTGTGCGAGGCCAAAAAAAAAAAAAGAAGAAGAAGAAAGAAACACTCAGATAACACGCTCGCAAAGTCACGACACGGATAAGAGGCGCACACGCCGCTGTGGCAGCTTTCTACCTGAATCCAAAAGCGACGAGGCGCCGGCTTGCGCGCACAAGCAAAAATCAAAGTGAAAGATAATGCGTTTATTTAGTAATCAGCAAATAGCTTTATGCGGCGGTTAAGTGGCGAAGCCTGCGAGGCCACGATAAGATCGTTTGCTTTCAGGTGTTTCCCTGTCGTGCCACATATGGCATTGAGTGCAAATTGAATAGGGTGACCTTTTTTTGCGCTGCGGAATCAAATTGACTGCATTTTTCCCCTCCCGAAAGATTGGGCCTTTTTCAATTACCATAAATTTCCGATATAGGGTCCCCTGTCGTGTGTACAAACACGCGCACGCAAAGATGCTCAGCGGGATAGTGACACAGGAGCACACCTCGAGGCGTCTTGTGGTTTGAAAACGCTGCAGACGACTATATCTTGTCCACTCCATCCTGGTTCTCCTCGGGTTGGCGTCTTTCCGAGGAAGACATTACCATGACAAATGAAACGCCACGAACTCTCGATGGGCTCGGCAGGGCCCGAAAGGTCAGGGAGCTGCATTGTGAAGGTGCGCGTGTGTGCGTGTGTGTCTAAAGGTGGTGTCAGCGGAGGATAATAACATTGAGTCTTCTTTGGGGAAAAAAACAACAAACTCTGGTTCGTTCTCAAATCTGTGTAAATGTCAGAACTGAAGTGGCCTGCATTCTCTTTGTATGTAATTGTTTTATGAATAGCTGCACTTGACAGCCGATGACAGATTTGCATTCCAGCCAGGAAATGTAGCGGCAAGATGGACAGTGGAAACACTGTGTCTGCTTCTTTTTTTTCTGCCCCTCTCTGCGCTCACTCTGTCCCCCCTCCCTGTGTTCCTCCAACACATTATCAGCAGTGTAACAGTAGGTTCAAAGGCCCCTTGCTTAGTAGTGCACATTCAGAGCTGCTGACTTAAGCAAATAGCTATTTGCATGCCATTAGGAAGAGAAGGGGGAAAAAAAGCAGAGAGAAGCACCATTCCTCATCACATCTCTGCATCTAGCTGAATATTCCTTATTTGAAGCTCCAAATCTCTGTTTTGCTCTCCCTCCTGCTGTGGCCGTCAGAGCAAGGCACAGTCAGAGCAATCACAGCAATCAGTGTTTCCACATGCCAAGCCGATTGGGAGGTAGCTGCCAAAACAAAAGAGTGTCCAATCATTATGATGGTGTGTGATTTGGTGGTGTTAGCAAACGGTTGCTTGGACCATCTGTTGGATGGCTGTAGAAGGAAAACAACAGCAGCTTGGGGCAGGACTGTAGATGGGGAGGCTGTACCGGGACAGACCGGAGCCTCCTGCGAGCTGTTATTTGGTTAGCTGTGCGAGAATGTGTGATATGTAGACATGCGTGCGTGCGTTTTACGACGTGTTTAGATAGAGGTTACTGGATTATTTTACGGTTGAGTCATAAATAATGTGTTTCGACAGCAGTTTGCATTGTCTCTAGAGATGCTTTTTTTTTTCTTTTTTTCTTTTTTTTTTGCAAGATTGCAAATCTTTCCGGGTCACGTGTGCTTCTGCGAAAAGGCACAAACCCCGAGACCGCGTGACCCAAAGTTAGACAGAAAGGGCTTGACGGGTCTGAAGGCATGTGACAGCTGATCTCAGCAGATGTGTGACAGAGTTCAGGTGGTGAGTTTGAGCAGCAAGGTTACCAGTCAAAGGATTTTTTTCCCCCCGTCACAGAACCAGAAAGAACAGCACTGCTAACATCCCTTGGGTAGGTGTCACAATCGGATCTGGCCTGTGTCAAAAAGTGTAACAAGAGTTCTCTTTCTCTCTTCGGCTCACTCTGTCTCACACACACACAAACGCAGAGAAAGATATCCCCTCTTTTCACTTTCCCTTTTTCCTCTCTCATTCCCCCATCAACTCATCTGATAGTGCTGTAACAGTCTCAAATGGTTCCCCGGAGATGCATCAACTCCGCGCGCGCACACACATCCTGTTCCTTATTGATGGCTCGAACCGTTTCCTCGCTGATTTATAACTCACGTAGCCTTCTAAACCCGGATAGGCATCTGGCATCTAAGCAGTCGACTCCTGTGACATCACTGTCTCATTTACAGAGATGCCGTTTTTGTTTAAATGGAAAATAGTGACTTTGTGCCCGATAAAAAAGGATTATCCAGACCAGTTATGGAAATACAGCTAAGTAGGACGGGGAAGGCTAAAATCAGCTGCCTGGTGCCGGGGCTGGACAAGCTTGTCTCCATTTAGAAAGCAAAAGATTTTATACTACCAGTACTATGATTTTTTTTTATTTTCTTTTTGGGTGTGTGTCCAGAACACGTAGAGCCACCATATCTACTTCATAGGATCATTTGCTTTGGAAATGGTTTCTAAATAACGAGATGCTCTGTTGACTTTGTAGTCACATGGAAAATGACATGAGTGTTCAGTTCACAGCTACATGTCGTGAAACATTCACAGCCCTGACCACAATTGAGGTTTAACATTTAGTTTTATGATTTGGAACACCATCAGACTGTGTGCCACCGCCGCCTCGCTCGCGCAGACGGCCACGCGCGCGCACACACACTCACAGGAACTTAACAGTGTTATGTATGGTTTCATCGCTCCGTATAGGCCATAATCACCCTCTCTCCATCTCAGTAAGCTCATGCTAAATGGCCAGACGTCTCTGGTGGCTGCCATGATTTGTCTCTCCACCGCGCGCCGTGTTGTACCTCACCCTCCCTGCCTCTCCTTTCTCTCTCCTTCCCCGCTGCCATATGTTGTGCCTGTGTGACCAGCCGACGTGTCAGGCCTGACTAACGCCTTAACGGCAAGCCTGACTTTGATTTATTTCCTCTGAAATCTGGGGGCCGGGGGTAATAACACAGAATGACATTATTTGTTTATCAAATCCAAGGCTGCTTCTCTTGGCAGAGTCAAGATGTGATGACTTGATACCACAACCCCACATGCTGCACACACACACACCCTTCAGTTTCTGATTGTGCCATGATTAGGTCTGGCCCGTGTCAAGCTTAACCTCATCCAAGGGAACGCTTTTGAAATCTGACAGAGAAGGGAGCAGAGTTGGAGGTGGTGGGGAGAACAAAGATGGAGATTGAGCAAAGCAATTAAATTGTCAGGGCGTAGCTTTAACCCTACCACCCAATTTTGTGGCCAATTTATTAAGCACGTTTTCTGTCTGCGCTAACTGGTTGGCGTGCTTGTATTTACAGAAAGAAAGAGCAGGAAGAGGCAGCGAGAATAAACAGCACTTTAAATACTAGATGACCCATTTTATGGGAGATATTTTATCTTCGCGCACCCAGAGTGTCTGTCACGTGTTCTACTTCTCAATTTAAGATTGCGGAGGGGCTGTTTAGCCCGTCTAAACCCCGTCCCGATGTTACTCAGCCACCAGGTTTGTCATTCTGGCACTTTCAAAACACTTTCAGGTCCTTCTTAAACGTGTAAATCATCCATTGCCCCCGTTAAAATTTGATCCCTGGCAAATTCGCTAAGAAGCGTGGAATCCTCGGGAAGCAATTAGCAGATTTTAATTTGGCTATTTGCCCCGGTGTGCAGGAGCGAGTGTTTGTCTAAAGCAGCACCTTCACCTTCCGTTATCAGCCCGTGTGAATAGTATCTCCTGGAACATAATGCTGTGCTGTAGAACTCAATAAAAGAGTTAAAGGCAAGGACAATCTCAAAGACAGCCTGTCTGATAACAAAAGGGCCTCACCTAATAATGAACAACTGAAGTTGGCTTTCTTTGCTCCAGCGTGGGGGAGGCTGGGGTGAAGGAGGAGCGGGGGGTAAAGAGAAGCTCTGCCAGCACTTGCCAGCATGTTTTATGGCTAATTGAAGCATTTGGAATAAAACTGCTGCAAAATGGCACCCTTTAGAATTGGAGTGGGGTTAATATATTGTGATCCCACAATTAGCCCAGGATTGTTAAGATCTCTTTAATTCGGTGAGGTCCATTAAGCGGGATGGACGAGAAAGTGCTCCCGCCGAGACAATTTTTCTCTCCTCTCTTTGTTCTTTCTGTCCTCTTTTCCCTCTCAGCAGCTGCTGTAGTAATCAATATAAGCGGACGCGGGCCGTCAGCGAGGTGCTAGGTTGTGCTGGTGTTACCCCCTTTGGGTGCCATAGCTTCTGAGGTCCACCCACATGGAGACTTTGTTTATAAATAAACAAGTGGCCAGAGAGTCGCTGCCAGTAGATTGACTCTGGTGCACAAGGTGTGGCCTTTAAGCTGGCGTGGAAAAGCTCGTCCTCGTGGACAGAGGCATTAGATCATCCTCTCTCTCTCTCTCCAGAGCAGAGGTTTGCTCTTTACCCCAGTTTCTCAAATCCCCACTTGGCCTATGAGTGCCTCCACTAGAGCCGCAGCAGTGGCTGTTGCATGATCGTCACGACTCAGGGTTTTCACAAGTGTCTCTTACAGAATACGAGAGTCCCTTCTGGGTTATCTTTGGGGATACAGTGCGCCTGTGGGAGTCTGCCAATTGGTGGAGGATTTTTTGTGTGTGTATGTGTGTGTTTTTTTTAAACAGGACTACATTTGAGTCTGCAGAAATGCCCCAATCCCTTTCAAACCATGACATAACAAAGCCTGCACAGCTCTCCCAACATTTAATGTAATGCACTTTCTTCCCAATATAGATTTATTGGTTTAAAGTCGCTCTTGCGAGGCAAATAAAGCCACGCCTTAAACGGAGCATTGATTGAATGGTTAATGAGTGCCTAACCAGAAGGCCAGTTCATTAAAGACTCGGTTTTGATCATCTGAAATTGCTCCTAAATTTTAATTTCTCATGCTAGGATGTGCGTTTGGGTTAAGCCAAGGCTCCGGCTTTATCAGCAGTTAATACCTATCCGCTTAGTGCTCAGGTAATAACTTGGGATGCTGGAAAACGGTGAGCATTTCAATAGCGCGGGGGTTCCAGCACAGTGGATTTTGAAGCTTCTTGAAAGTAATTAAACAGCACGCCACCTCATACAGAGCAATTTCCTGCAAAGCATGTGCTTGCCAATGCAGCACAGCCCCAGCCTACGCCGCGTTATCTCTGTGAAATATGTCCCCTTTATCATTTTTTAATAATGACTGAGTGTTCGTGTTGTTAGGAGAAAATCTACTCAATAAACATCAGATTAACGTTTTCCTCACTGTTAGCTAGCTAAGTGAACGTCCAAGATATCTGTGTCATCTGTAAATGAAAATTGGAGGAGGGGAGGGTGGGGGTTGAGGCATTAAAATGGCCGCTATCTCGGCGGCAGATCCAAAACAGCGGCGTCCATGCTGTGTGTGTAATTGTGTTAAATAAGTGAGGGTAGATAGAAGCTTGCGCATGTGGGATTTTTCTGAGGAACAGCGTGGATATCTGAGAGGCGTAATGATGGCCGTGTGCCATCGCCGAGCCACGTGAATCCTATCGTGTGCTTGAAGGGATTTGCTCTTGTTGGGCTGGCCACAGAACGTCCCAGGGTGATGAGGCTGTTTATCTCTCTGCTGTCCCGAAGCCCCGTGGGGTTTTTATGGCCTTGGAACCTTAAGTTCCTGTCGTCACTTGTCAATGCAAAAGAGAGCGAGCGAGAGAAAAGACACAGTCGTTCCTCACATGGACTCACACGCTCCCCTTTGTCAAGTGAGCTGCATTACTCTCAGTCTTAACATTGATCTATATACGTTCTCCTTTTTCTTTGTTTTTCTGTCTTTTTTTTTCCGACACGCATGCCGTTATTATCCCCGGTCAATAGCTGGCAGCTCACACCTCACCCTCCCCATCTCATCTCCATACATTCATCTCTCTGTCTTTACTCCTCACACATTTATAAGCTGCGAGCGCACAACTTCTCCTGTACTTCAAAAAAGGGGTCCGAGTAGCAAGAACAAGCTTTATTTATAGCAAAGTGTTGAAGCTGAGTTCCCTCCCATTGTGAATGTCAGCCTGTCAAACCAGCAATTTTAAATAAATCAGATTTATTTAGCTTTGGCGAGTCGTAATTTCTCCTTATCTGAGGGCCGCTCGCAAACATCTTGTCGGCAAGCGACGACTCTCGAAGCTGTGGGCTGAAGAGAGAGAAGAGCGAACTTCTGCGCATTGTTTCCTTTTATCCCCCCCCCCGCACACACACACACACACCATAAACCCCTCCATACCGCAGCCTGCCCCAACCCATTGCTGTCTTCCCCCAGATACTTGCTACTTGTCAGCGTTGGTAATGGGTTTCTTGGGGGAGATATTATTTTGGTCCAGTAAGCTGTTCGCTTAAAATATGAGTGACAGGCTTGACTCACATGCACATGAGGCAAATTTTGTTTTGGTTTTTAGAGTTTTTGTAAAAAAGGCTGCCAGAACGCAGTGAGCTCAGCTGCTGCACAAAAATAAAAATAAAAAAAACGAGAAAAAACAAATGTTTTCTATATTAACAATGAAAGCCACCCACCACCTTTACTTCCCCGAAATAAAGAAAAAG
>NW_005187527.1:360508-378806 GCF_000239375.1 Pundamilia nyererei
TACCCCCCCTCCTAAGAAGATAGATGAAGAAAATGAGGCCAACTTGCTGGCAGTGCTTACAGAGACCCTGGACAGCATCCCGGTGGATGAGGACGGATTGCCTTCGTTTGAGGCCCTGGCAGATGGGGACGTGACCAATGCCAGTGACCAGAGCTGTCCCTCCTCTCCCGACGGCTCACCGCGCACCCCAGAGCCCGAGGAGCCTTCCCTGGTAACAGCTACAGCTCTTCCTTATCACGATTCTCACACCAGCACCATCCTACAGTTCAGACATGAGTTATACCCGAGACCTGACCTCCGGTCTCGCACGTACTCACACGTACGCTGTGTTTTTGGCAGTCCAAAGCACACATCAGATAAGACTTCTCAACAAGACCAGAACCCCAGTAGCGGTCATTTGTCTGTGTGACGTTTGCCTGACTTCACACTCCGTATTTGCCACAATGTGTTCATTTATGTGCAGTCGCAGCAAGCAGGGATGCAGATGCAAGTAGGAGGGAAGTGAGTGGAAAGGATCAGTGTGTTTGCTGCTCAGCGCTAATTACATAACAGCGCTATCGTGGCGCCAGTTCAGTGATACGAACGCTGTGGTTGGGGACAACTGCGGCTGACACAGTGCCACGGGCCCTGAAATCAAGCCGGGACGTAATGAAAGTCGGGGGGGAAAAGGAAATCTATCTCATCTCGTCTGCTCTCAGCAGGGTCTCGGCTAATCCCCCTGTGCCGGAGTCATCTCTTTTGGCAAACACCCCCACCACCACAAATAAGAACTCGGCCTACCTTGGTGCTGTTATTTTTACACACGTCCGTGCCATCTGGGTTTTTCTCTAGCTTATAGGCTTTGACCTAAAACGTTATGTTATGTGACATTGTAGTCCATTTTATTCCATGCTGGTCCCTTCCAAATGACCTTTAGCCAAATGCCTGAGCGTGTTTATTCAATCACATTAGAGAAGCCTAGTGGTGTGTACACAAAAACACCTGCACTGGAAGAAAAAAGAGGCTTGACTTTTCATGTCACGTAGCATGCACTTAAGTTAAAAAAAAGAAGTCTTTTTTTTTAACTGCAGAGTTAAAAAATGAAAGCAACTGAAAGGCTGCCATTGTAAATCTTTTACCCTACAATGTAAAGTGCTCTGAAATGACTGCCGCCGTAAACTGGCACTGTTTAAATAAAGTCGAATTGAATTAAAAGGTGCCATTTGCATAACCCACGCTGACTCCCCGCTCCTCCTCCTCCTCCTTCTTCCTCTCCCACCTTTCTGGTTCTGTTTGGGTCCATTCGCAGCTGAAGAAACTCCTTCTGGCACCCGCAAACTCCCAGCTCAGCTATAATCAATACACAGGTGGCAAGGCACAGAACCATGCAGCCAGCAGCAACCACCGGATCAGACCACCACCTGCCGTCGTCAAGGTAGGGAGTCACACACACACACACACGCACACGCTGTTGATTTCACTCCCGTGCACACACTTTTTTTCCTGTTTGTGTTTGTTTATCTCTCTCACTCTTTTCTTGCTCTCTCTCGCTACTTGCTCACCCTCCCTCCTTCTCACTTTTTTTTTTTTTTTTTTTTTTTGCCTGTTTTGGTGGCCGCCTTTAGAAGATGTTAGACTTCTGCTCTAGCAGTCTACTGTCCCAGGGGGCCATCTCGTAATGAAAACAGGCTGATTGCTGTTGGGCTTTCCAGGCGAGGCGTCGGCACCGTTGTCTCATTAGCTCCACCACTTATCCGCCTTGGTATGGTGCCTGTTGGAGGACGGGAAAAAAAAAGAAAGAAAAACAAAAAAAAAGCAGCGACAGGCGCTCTTGCGGCGAGATTGATGCCTTGAGACGACAAGATCAAAATATCAGACTTGATGTACTCATTAGATGGCTCTGAAGAGAGTGTTTTTCTATAGGGGTGGGTTTGATTAAGATTTAATTTTAGTCAGCGTAAGTATCACAGGTTTTGTGAATTCTGCTAAATGAAAAATTGGGATTATTTCACTCTCGCCCGTTTGGATTTCACACCAGAATGTGGCATACTGTGCATTCAGTGTCATATCAGCATATAGCACTTAATTGTGTTCTCTTGCTCGGTAGGACTGTCTGAAATCTGCATTTGTTATGCTTTAACGCATGCACAAAATCATCACAATGTAAAGAACATCTGTATCTCACTGTGTGGTGAATGCGGCGCAGACATATGTTAGCTCTGCGTACCGTGTTTGCACATGCAGTGCGTCAACCCTTCTTCACAGAGTCTATTTTCATACTGTGTCTTTGAGTCATCCGTTTCTGGAGCAGAGCGAATGAGGACTCCCGGAGGACGTGGTGTGCGTACAGAGTGGCGCGGTGGCGCTCGGGGGGCCACGCAATTAAAATGATGGGCGGACAGCACTCCCACCATCGCCTCCTAGACAGTTGGGCAACCACTGCGCTCGAGCTGTTTGAGTCACACTCTTAGGCTCTCCATGCCTCCGTCTCTTTTCTACTTTTGTTTTTGTTCCAAATAAAATACTTAACATTTCTCGCAACTAGATCAGCTGCACTGTGCAAAACTTTTTATTGGAGCTAACTAAGTCATTCGCTCTCTCTCTGCTCGTTCCTCCGCAGACGGAGAGCCCCTGGAACGGCAAAGCAAGAGGGGGCTCCAGCCAACAGAACCGCCCGGTGAGGCGGCCCTGCACCGAGCTGCTGAAATACCTAACCGCCACCGATGACATCCTCCTCCACGCCAAAGCCAGCGAAGCCAAGAGCGCCTGGGGGGGTGCTAGTAGCAGGGACAAGAGTGGCATGGGTCTCGGTGCCTCTTCTTCCTCCTCTTCACCGTCCTCGTCATCCACTTCCTCGTTCTCCTCCCTCTCCTCCACCTCTTCCTCCTCTTCCTCTACCACCTCCAAGAAGAAGCCGGCTGTGCCGTCTCATCAACAGCAGCAGCAGCAGCCGCCACAGCAGCATCACCAGCGAGGTGAGAGCCGGGCTGGAGGCGAGTGTAGTATGGCTGGTCTTGGGGCTGGGAAGTGGCAGCGTTGCGCTCACGATGACGGGTTTGAGGAGTCGGAGGGTGCTACTATCCCTGTTGGCCACAGAAGCTCCGCCTGCGGCCATGCCCGCCCCAAACTGGAGCACGGGCCGCCCAGTGAAGAAGGAAGGCCGCCAGGCGATGCGGGCCGCCTGGCCGCCGCTAGGTTTATTAGGTATATGCACTCTTATTCCCTCCCTCCCCGAGAGGCGAGTCACAGCTGTGAGCATTGCCGAGAGGCTGCAGGCGCCACTCAGGCTAGTGAGGGCTTTGGCAGGCAAGGCCGTAGCAACAGTAACAGTGCCAGCCGTGCGCCACATAGGCACATCACAGTGACTATAAAGAAAAGAGACGAGAAGCCGGGGCACCCGTTACTTAGCCAGCTGCTCACCTCCAAAAACAGGCCCGCTCAGTATCACGCCCGTGTCCTCCCGCATACTCCCATTACCCCTTTACGGAGCAGTAAGAGCAAATTAGCAGCGAGGTCTGAGAGTCCAGCCCGGGCTTTTTCTAAGGTTAAGGAGGAGAAGGAGCTCAGAGGGACCACTGATGATAGAAACAAGGGAGTAAATCAAGCTGAGGAGCCTGATTCAAGGCCCCTGTTGTCACCTCTCACCTTTGACCTAGAGAGCTGGGTTAACCAGCCAGATCCAGGGCTAGACATGGCCTTTGGACTAGATCTGGGGTGGCCAAGCCAGGGGGGCTACAGGGAGGATGTTAACCATGATGATGATGATGATGATGATAATGATGGTGTTGTTGTTGATGGTGATGATGATGATGATGACCATGTCATGGGCAGCCCCGCAGCGGTGCTCTCACAGGGCCCACCAAGCCCACTCCTCCCAGATACTAGCATTGCAGAGCCCACCCCTCCCTGCATCATACAAGGGCAAGGGCACCCACACATGCAGGCACTCAGCGAGCACCCCGATGACCAGGGCCACCCATTGTTAGGTAATCATGAACTGCATCCCCCCCACTGGCCTTATCTCTGCTCTCTTTTCTCCCTCTCTTGCTCTAACCACTTCCCGGTTTGATTTCACGACTAACCCCCTGTCCTAATTTGAATCTAACAAGTCATTGTTAGGGCATCAACAACAATGACAGCAAAACAGCCTGCTCGCCAATGCTTTTTGCTAGTCGCTGAGGCACTCTTTTCAATTTTCAAAAATGAGTGGGGTTTTTTTTTTTGTCTTTGAAAAAACAAAGGAGTGGGTGGGAAAAAGGGGTGAGCCATGTCTTGCTACTGTACGTCTTGTATTCGCAAAGCCAATCCTTGAATCATCTTTGGCTGATTGAGCTGAGTGTGCTGAATATGTACATTTAGACTCAGAGCCCCGGTGCTGCTCTCTAGAATCGCGCTACTAAAGCCACACTTCTCTTAGCTGGAGCACAAGCCGGCCAGAGCCTCGGGCAACTGCACAAGCTTCCTTGACTCTCCTTTCTTCCTTCTTTTTGTTTTTCTTTTCTCCCCCCTCCTCTGCTGTTGGTGCATGCGATTATGACTTTATTGTCTAGGGAGGGGCTCACCCACAGTCATGTGTCTTGTTTGTGGCATCGTCTCTCTCTCTGTATGTCTTTTTCCATTTCGATCTGTTTGTTGTCTTGAGCGTGGTGTCTGTGTCCAGACACCTGTGAAACACGTACCATCACTTCATCCTGCCTCACAGAGTGAACAGTCTATCCTAAGAGAATAAATTTTTTAAATGGGGTCAATCTAAAAAAAGATATACTCTGTACAATAGTGTCCATAGTAAGGCTTTCTAACTAGAAATGGGTGTTTTTTTTATTTCTTTTTTCGTAGTAATATTTGCATTTGTTGAGCCAATTTGGGATTAATTGTTGCAGACTTGTGGATCTGTTCTCTTCTACCATGAGTGTTATACTTAGATCAATAATTACCCATGCTCCTTTGTGTTCTGCAGCCAAACCAACCACCTTGCCACTTCCTTTGACCCCAGAGTCTCCAAAGTAAGTGTGAGAAGTTTTTCCACATTATTCTAGGCAAAAAAAAAAGGCAACATGGAAACTACAGAAAAAAGACGAAATCAAAGAAAGCTATATAGACTAGAATCCAACCTGAGGCATTTTTGTGATTCATTTCCATTTCTTTAGGTCATTACATCTTTCTTTAGTCTTACTTTCACCTGTGAAGTGAGACGTTCTACGTTTTATTTTGTCTTCCAGTGACTACAAGGGATCACCGTTTGAGAACAAAACCACTGAACGCACATTAAGTGTGGAGATTGCTGGAACCCCAGGTAAGCAGACTTTTTCTGACAATGTAAATTCTTTTTAAATGACCGGCCGAGTACTTATAGCTGTGGTAGGAAGTAATGGGTTCATTCCTTTAGGGAGCCTTGATAGTTCCATCACAGTTCAGAGTTCAAGGTGAAGACATAAGGAGATCAATTTTATGCGCCTAAGTATTGATTAGGTCTTCCAATCTCCTCGGCTTTTATTAGCAAACTCCTCCCATTCCCCTACCACGCCCACTGGTTTGTTAGTGAAGAGTTAATATACCTTTCCTTCCACCAGATCCTAATGCTGTCTGACTGACAGCTCACTCAAGCCCTCTCCAGGCGCAGAATACACAACTATGCTGGCTTCATCAATCTGTTCAAGTAATGGCATCCTGTCATTTAGACGTAGGTCACGGCTGCATTAAAGCTCATTCAGACATAACCGCGACAGTGACAAAGAAGTGCAAAGGAATCGTTGCACGTATGGTCCGCATGGACACGAGTGAAGTATAGTCAGGTGTTTGAAAACTTTGCAAAGAGCAGGGTCTTCGCGCGCTGCACGGTGCTGCTGAGAAAGCTGCCCCTGCCCCAATCACGCGGGCTCAGCGAGCGAGAGCTGTTGTTACGCACGCGTTAATTTTATTCCTGTGCTGTTCAACTGCTTCTCCTTAACAGTCATGTTTTACTGAGCTGAGCAATTCACGGGGGGCGTTTTGCAGTCGTGAAAGCGACGCGTGAATGTGTATGAGGTCCAAACTTGAAAGATCACCTTTGCAGTAATGGGACCAGGAGGCTCATTCATACATGAAACCAACATGTTCATACGTGGTCAAATTAAATGGAAAGCAGTGTATGAGTAGAAGGAGCTTTAGCCTACACGTGGCAGGGAAAATTCAGATGGCTGCTGTTTTCATTGGGTTTTGCTGTGTAATTGAGTTTTGCCTGTATGATCAGCGCCTTCCTTACTCAAATTCCCTGTGGACACAGGCAACTGCGTAGATGTTGCCAGACTGGGGATATTTCTTCATTATCAGTCACTTCATCCTTTCGTGTTATTGAGTTATGCTCAGCTAAATTAGAAAAAAAAACTATATGTAATTGGTATTTAAAAGACAAAAGGGATGAAAATGTGAGGGGAAAAGCTGCAGTATTGCAGGTCATCCATTTCTTTCGCTCTTTATGTCAACGATGTTAGTAATTACCACGTTTTCTTACAATTAATTACCTAAGGTCAATAAAACAAAATAACAGCCCTGGCCCTTTTGTCTATTTATTTACTAGCAAGGGAAATGGTCCTCATAATACCCCCTGTCTTCTACTTAGCTCCTGTGGGGGTGGAAAAGCAAACCTCCAGAGGTATCCCCCTGTCCTTCTCAGTTTGGCTGAAGTGCTGTTTAACCCATTTATGTAGATAAGCTTTCAGGGTCAGAGGGGGGATGTCTGTTGAGACCTAAAGATTGGAAAGAGCAATGCCCCTTAATCTCTGTGGCAATCAAACGCAGTTAATATTTCTTCCGCTTTTACTGCACGTGGGCGAGTCTGTTGACCTGTGGCCAAATCTAAGCCGTCTGTTCTTTTCCAACACATCCATTTTATAAGCACGGTCAAATAAAGCCTTTCACCTGACTTAAACCCGTTCTGTGGAAAATGTAGGATTGAATATTAGCAGGAAAGTCATTAGTCCAGAAAGCTCTGGGCTGCTGAGCGCCTTTCTCACTTAGAGATTAGCTTTTGAGTCTCAGCGCTGCACGAGCCAGATGGATATAGATCCCAGTAAGCAGAGTTGTCAGCTTTTAGGTTCGGACTTACACGTTCCTTCGTAGATTTAGAGAATCATCCCACTACAATAGAGATAAAGGGTGGTGTTACTGATAATCAAATGGCAGTCTACCAGGTGGGCGGTCCCACCTTCTACTCCCAGGGCAAGTCGACCATGCGCTGGTGGAATTTTCCTTGACTTGCTTCCAGTAGTTTATTACTTTATGCCTTTTTGATGAGTTGTAGTAGTAGTAACCACTCATTAAAAGAAAGATAAATTTAACTGTGAGGACTTGTACACTTTGTACCTACTCGAATGATGATTAGTAGTTATTAATAGCGAGGTTTGGACTGTTTGACTGCATGTTTTCTTGACCCTTCTCGGAGAGGTACGGTGAGCACCCCCCCGGGATCTGACTGTTCAGACCTAATCTCTATCAAGCTAATAGATTTACCCTGTACTGCTGTGTTGTCTTTAATTACTGTATCTCATGACACAGAGGTGGTCTGTGTGTTGTTATTTGCCTAGCTTACTGCCGGATCAACTCTTTAAGCCTGGAGTTGTTGTTCGCTCCGAGGTCCCTTCACAATTTGCAGCTGGACGAGAAAATAGAACTATAAAAAAAAAACCCAAAAATCCCAAAACCTTGCCTCTTTCTGCCTCGATCGCTGCGCCACTGCTTTCTCTCCGGGCCCCGCATGATTGGTGCTCGCACCTGCAGATCATCCATCACTAGCAAGTTTGACTGAGAGGCACATTTTTATCTAATTCTGATTTATTTCCGCCTATCGCTAATGGCTCCTAGTTTATGACCCCGTGCGTACGTTGTTTTGGACAGATGGCGTTTGATTGGTGAAACAGAAGTTCTTCAGGCATTGTGTAGCATCCACTCTCCCTCTCTGCGTCTCTCCTTTCTCATTTCCAAAGCTCATTTAATTGGCATAATGCAAATATATGTCTGTCTCGCTATCATGACTGGGGAAGAGGATTGGGGGGAAGTGAGCGAGAGAACGAGACAGAGGAGAGCGAGAAGGGAGAAGGAAAGGAAGGGAGGAAGGGGAGTGGGCGCTTGCAGTCCTACTTATAGGCACATCCAGATAATAAGTAGGATGATAAGCTGGTGGATCAGGCCTTCCAAACACAGCCGAAACATGCACATTTATGTTTTGCGATCCCACACGCTCGTTGCCAGGCTGTCTTTCCGGTGCACATCCTAACACGGGATTTGATACTAATAGCTGTCATTTGGTGCAATTCGCCAGCAAGGGAAGAATGATCTGCATTATAAGAATGGCAAAGAAGAGGGGAGAGCGTAGGTGTTTCAAAGTGCCTGAGTTTGACTCCAGTGAGAGTCTGTTAGCGATGAGTGTGCCTGCGTGTGTGGGCACATTTGTTCTGCGGAAGATAAAAACAGGAAAAGATGCAGGGAGACAGAGCCGGAGAAGGAGAGATTGATCTGGTGGAAGGTGGCAGACGGGAAGAGAGAACAGGGCGGAACGGCAGACTCGAACTAAAGCGAAAAGGGGGCGATCGACGAGGAAGAGGAGGAAAGGGGAGAACGAGAGTAATGGTGTCGGCTGTTTGTGTGAGTGCATTAACAATGCTATAAAGTGGGCTCATCTCAGGACTTCCCATATAACTGCCATCTGTCTGGTTGTAAATCTGTGAGGGAGAGGGAAGCAAGAGGAGGCGGGGGGCACATCCAATAGGGACATGCCATCTGAAAGGAATGTTAACCTATTCCCAGTGCTTCCAGTGATCCACCACCAGGCTTGCTAAGGCAACATTAAGAGCGGTGACATCCAGTTCTCTTCTTACAGAAAATGTGGATGGTGCTGGCTAATCTTTAAACATGCACTGCGTCACACACACAATTGTTCTTTGAGACTACACACACACACACGCAAAAGGGTCTTGGCGCAGGACGGCGACCAATTCATCGGAATGAAACCAGACGTTTCTATGAAGCGGGCAGGGATATGATACATTCACTTTAATTTTTTTCCTGCCTGCTATCAGATGCATTACGTTTGTCCTTTCCGGGGTTATATTTTTTTCTTTTTTCTTTTTCCACGAAAAGGGATCTTTTCAAGGTCAGCGAGGTAGAGAATGGCAAGTCATCCGTATTACAGTGCAGCCATATCAAGTTACACCAAGCATTACATTAATCTGTCAAGATTGCAATAAAATAGGATTAGGCCGAGGGAAAGTGAATATTTTAATCAGGCATGTATCTGTGTCCACTGTCCATAAACTGACCCGGGAGTTTATAGAGGAGTGTGGGCGAGGAGGCAGAGGAGGGAGGGGCTAGGTGGGGAGGTTTGCGTTATGATTCCATTTTCATTTTACTGTTCCCAACCCAACCTGTGTCTCTTCCTCCCCTCGCAGGTTTGACACCACCTACCACGCCCCCACACAAAGCCAGTCAAGAGAATCCTTTCAAAGCATCTCTCAAAACCAAGTTGTCTTCATGTTCCTCCTCGGCCTTGGCATGCAAAAGAGCCAGGCTGAGTGAGTTGGGCCCCGGCGCTCTGGCCCCGGCCCCAGGTGCCTCAGGCAGGGGCCCCACCAGGAAGGGTCCTGAACAGACTGAGCTTTACGCCCAACTGAGCAAAGCAACCACCACCCTCCCTTACTCCGTCACTCAACAAGCAGTGGGGGGCGGCCTTGAGGAGTATCGCAGCACCGGCAACACTAAGCGGGCAACGCCCCGTAACTACAGCGACCATGACTATTGCCAGGCAACAGCTGGTAATAAGAAGGATGGGGGCTCAGCCACTGTTACCACAACCACAGCTGTGAAAATGACATTCACCTCAGGTGCCACTGATGCTCCAGTGCCTGCTGAAGGCAAAGTGGAGAGCAGGCATGTGGAATTTAAGGATTCAGCCATGCCACCGTCATCTTCATCATTTCCTCCATCGTCAGCTTCACCTGGTTTTTTGGCTAAACAGCAGAATTTTGGGTCTGTGGATGGAGAGGCGGGCCAGGTTCGGGGGTTAGGGGAGCACGCCCTCAGACAAACCGCTCAGATCCCCTCACAAGAGGCCACTATTGACAGGGACCAACACAATCTTTGCGCCACCAGCCGAAAGCTCCTGTGCGACCAGGAAATCCGAGCAGAACTTAACAAGCACTTTGGCTACCCTTTGCAAGCCCTCTACAGCCCGGGTAGCCAGGAGAAAGAATCAAGCAGCAAAACGAACAATGCTACAGCTCCTCAGTCCCTCGAGGGGGGAGAGAATGACTGCTACCCCCAGAGGCTGCCTGCCTCCAGCTACCTTCACCCGGGGTTTCTGGCCTTTCACGACGAACTAGAGCTGGACGAGAGCCGTGAAAGTCGATTCCTCTTTCCATGGGAGGGCACCCCTCTGGATCTACTCTTTGACTGCGCCCCCTGCTCTCCCTCTTCTTCCCCACCATCCAGCTGCTCCCCTTCACGAGGCTCTGTCTCTCCACCTTCCTCCCTGCTCCTGTCACCCAGCAGACCTTCCTGCTGGGCCGGCAGCGGGTCCCGCTCTCGTTCCCGTTCCCAGTCTGGGTCCCGCAGCTCCTCTTCACGATACCGCAGGCGCTCTCTCTCCAGCTCACCCGACAGACGCCCGTCCTCTTGGTAAGTTATCAGTCTCTTCCCCAGACTCCCCTTTCTCCCTTTTTTGTTCTTTTACTTGGCTGCTCCACCTCAAAGTTATGCAGTTTAAACAGGACTCATAGCAAGCAGGAAACCACTTCTCAGAAATGTTTACACCACCTTGTATGCCCATTTTTAAAACAACATGGTCACGCCCTTCAACTCTCCCTTTTCGCATGTGATTTTGACTCAGAATATTTAAAAAACTGCCTGTGATAGACCGTGACCTGGCCTTTTTAGGATTTCTTCACCTCCTGCTATTCTGTGATGCAATAGATTCTAACCATACTGCAGTTGTTACACGACTCAGATGATGCCTTTATGCCAGGTGACACTTAGATCTGAGCTGACAATGGGGGAAAAAGATTAGTTGAATGGTCCCCCCCTAAACTAACAGACAAAGGACAAAAGAGAAAAAAAAACAGAACATGAAAGGTGCCAGAGGCACTGGACTTTTGAACAGTGTGAGTTTTCATCTCTAGGCAGGGAGTTTTATTTGAGTGTCTTTCTAACACTCTCACCCACCCACCCCTTCTCACTCACTCCCTTGCATGCTCCCGTTTTTTGTTTGATGCTCGGGCTATTGTTTTAAGCGGCAGCTGTTGTTTTTACTGAGTGGCAAACCCTCGTCTTTTACATCCCCAGAGATGAAAGCGAGAACCAGTCTGTGGGAATATAGTCTCCAAACCCCTCTCTAAAAAAGACTCCTATCATCATAGCTTTCTGGGAGAACTACATTTCCCATGCTTCCCTTTGATCAGAGCCGAGGGGGATTCTGGTTGGGTTCTTTTGGTGAAAGAACAGAGGCAAACTGGAGTAACCGAGAGGGATGTGAATAAATTCAGTTTGTCAGGAGCGGCTCATTGACTGACTCCCAGTGTACGACTCCACCGCTGTGACTCAGTTTGTTTGCATGATTACTGAAAGGTCAGTTTACTCCGCGGAGCCAATAGAATCACTTTATTCTATTCGGGCCCTTGTTCTTCGCTCTCGCTCACAAATTATACAGTAATAGTCTCAAGGCGTTGCATCAAAATCTGACACTGACAAGCTTTCTGAAAACGCTGCATAGGGATTGGAGTTTGAACGTGACAGAGCAGTAAGCTTGTTATAGTTCCACGCAGGAGAAGATAAACAGAATTTCAGGGAAATAATTCTCTAAATCCCTCCTCACTGTTTTAAGATTTCGCAGCATAAGATCCTTCATCTTTCCAAACTGGCATTCCTTTGCTTCACTGAGCTTCCCAAACTTCTCTCCTTCCATTATTCAGGTCTTCCTTCTTCAGCAGCACTTAAATATTTAAGCATCAGAAGCTCGAGCAGTGTAGGGGAACTAGCTCTACAGTGAGGCCACTAAGGCCATAAGTATTGACCACGTCTTCATACAACATAAATAGCACGTGCACGTATGCTAGCGCAGATGCGTATAAAAATCCTGCAGCAAATCAAGCACATTTTCCGAGGGTTGTGTTAGGTCAGCACAAGGAGAGGAGACGATGCTCTTTAATGCAGACTAATGGGCCCTGTGCATATCTAAGAGGTTAATTTAGTTCTTAAAGCCAAAAGCAAATTAACCAAATGTCACACGTTTGCAACAGTATGAACGCGTTTCCTTTGTTTTTGCAAAAAAAGTGACTTTTAACTTTATTTTTCCCTTCAGGTCTCGTCACAGCACAGATTTGAATGCTTTTCGTTCCAGGAATCACAAGAGCCCCCACCCCCAGCCTCGATCTCCTCTGAGCCGCAGGCCAAGGTGATTGTTTTAAATGAATCATTTAACCTTCAATTTGTCATGTGCTTAAAACTTTTAGTTACACGCTTCGGGTCACGACAAATGTTTGGTTTTTCTGTGTGTTTTTTCTTCTTAGGATTTCTTAATGGCGTGCATGAAAGCACAGCACCACTTTTTGCTGTCACCGCTCAGAAATCCTTTGAGTTCTTTGTGAATGCCTTTCCACATCCTGTCCCAACGGGTTGGGGGATGGGGGGGATGGGGGGGTGACAAACATGCAGGGCAAATATGTTTAATTGATCGTGTTTTATTAGACGACTGACAAAAGAATCACACTGATGCGCGTTCGTGCCGCACCCGTGAGCTGACGCTCCCAGCTGTATAATGCCACTTATTCAACTTACTGCCTCTGTAGTTTTGCATGAGCCACTGCAGAGGGGACCATTTCATATGCAGAGATGTACTCGCGCTGTGCTGAAACAGAGACAGAGAGACAGACTGACACCATCCCAGTGCTCCGAGCTGATTTGGCACCCACGCGCCTAATGACACCCGACAAGCCCGAGAGTCGCTCATCAGTCGAAAACTTAACGGACATGTCTCGTACTGTTCCAGGCTGGGGGAGAAAGTTGCACTTTCCTTCTTGATGAAGCCCTAACTAAGCAGAAAGTAATGACATGTGAAGTTGTGCTGACAGTTGCAGCTGCTCGGCTCCCCGACTGCGCTGCTCGCCGGCACTCCCGCGGGCCTCACTCGCGGGCTTCGCAATCGTGGCGGTGGCGAAAAAGACATCTTATTAACGTGTCCGTCTCCTTCTCTTTGCAGCCCTCGCGGCAAATATTGGTGATTGTTCTTCATAAGCATCAACGGGAAGGGCGAATTTAGAGGATGAGGGAGTGATCTCGCATTATGTCCTCGTCTCCACAGGTATGACAGCTACGAGGAGTACCAGCACGAGAGGCTGAAGAGGGAGGAGTACCGCCGGGACTACGAGAAGCAGGAGTTCGAGAGGGCCGAGCAGCGAGAGAGACAAAGGCAGAAAGCTATTGTGAGTCAGCTGACACAACTACCATCACATTCCCTCTGTAGCTTTTTTTTTGAGGGGGAAAGGGGTGGGGGTGGGGTTTGATGCTTGACTTTGGGTCTTCCTGCAACAAAGCTGATAAAAGACCACATGTAATCACTGCTGTGGCACAACGCACAAAAACCTCCCACAGACATGCACAGATTACTTGGGATGACACAGCCCTCCAGCCCGGTGCCATGTGCCACAGTGCGTCTCTCTCCCTTTGTGTGTGCGTGCTGAAAGAATACATACAAAGTGAGTTCCTGAATGATTCAGGCGACAGGCCCTTCCTCTTTATCTCTGGGTTGTGTATTTTTAACGTCTCCCGTCTGGAAACACTGTCGACTCTTATTAATCACACCACAGGGGCAAAAATGTTAAAATAGATGAAAACTAAGAGAGCAAAAAAAAAAAAAAAGGAGAGGATCTTTAATTTTAAATAAAAAGAAGGAAATAGCCACTAATTCCATTCCAATCTCTTCTTTTTCCTGTATCTACTTTAAAGAAAAATCATGCAGATTCAGTGAACATCACGTTTCTCCACCCTTATCTCCGCTCTCCTTGTCTCAATGTGAAATTACTCTGGTTTCCAGCGGGATGGCGCTGCTACCACCCGTTGATAAAGCACACGTTAGGTGGCGCAGTAATTCGAACGATCTCGGCGATGGAGAGACGAACGATTCCCAGCGGTAAAGCTCGAGCTGTCAAAGGGACGGGCACGCCAAGGCCGCCTTGTTTATCAGCCGTCAGCAACTACGCTCTACATTTTTAGCCTCCAAACAGTGCGCAACATTAAAGAGGGGACCAAGCACAGGACAGCCGCACGTGGTTAATCTTTACTTGCTTTCCTCAGCTGCAGCTCAAATGAGCAAAGGTGAACTTTGAGTTTAGCGCCAGGCATCCGATTTCCATACGTGTCACTATTGCCCCGAAGACAGCTTTCAGAATTCCAACAGGCCTCAATGGACTTGCCCAGTAATGGCAAGTAAATCAATGAATAAATAAATAATACCAGTCATACACGATAGCCTCGGGCCTCAACTGTATTATATGATTAGCAGCTGCAATTAAAATACTCAAAAGCCAGCCTGGCGCAGTTTGTTCCTGAATTATTCCACTATGACCCTCACGTCCTCTGAGGTTCAGGGAGCAGGTTTTTTTTTTTTGCCCCGAGGCGCTCTGCTGCTGCTCTTTATGCTTCCTCTCTCTTGGATATGAATAACCTTACAATATTAACAGGCCTCTCATTTAGGGAACATCGCCAAGTTTGCTGTGTATTGTGAGTTGGACTCCCGAAAGCTGGAAAGAAAAACAGAAAGAAAGAAGCAGGCTTCTGTGATATATAGCTGAGTCACTCCCACTGCTTTATTTTTAGACTTCACAAAAAGGAAGAAGCAGCCCCAAACTTAAGACATGGCATCATTTGATAAAAATCGCTCTGCCTCTGCTTGATGAGTTGCAGAGAGAAAGAGGAATTGTAGTGCCAAGGCAGATTGAAGGCGCTTCCAAACTGCAACTCAATCAGATAAGAGGAAGCAGGCTGAACCAATCACAGAGGGAACACAACAGACAGATGGAAAAGAGGGACAAAAACAGGGGGGGCCCCCCAAAGTCGCCGGCAGTATCCACAGGAGTGATCAAGACCAATTCATTAGGTGCTCGGTGAAGAAAGGAGAAGGGGGAAAGGAAAAACAAGACTCCCCCTTTTAATCTCTTTCCCTCTGCGCTGTCTGTCCTCTTAACGAGCAGGAGGAGAGACGAGTGGTGTACGTGGGGCGACTGAGGTCCGACTGCACCCGGACGGAGCTGAAGCGCCGCTTCGAACTCTTCGGTGAAATAGAGGAATGCGCAGTGAATTTGAGGGACGATGGGTAAGGCCTCAAGATGTTCTGTCTTTGTGTGCATCTGTGTCCTATCTTGGCTTTAGTGTTGTTTTAGCACACTGTGGGGGGGGTCTACTGTAACTGCTGAACTTACAGCAGAGGCCGGTGACAAATACAGAGCTTTTGCAATCTGAGAGCGTCTCCCGATTCATCTGCATTTAGGCCCGTGGAGCCTGAAAGACGCACCTTTATTGATTGTCTTTTGCATATAAATAGAACGATGGTCATGACCGACAAGGCCCCCACCCCCACCCTCGTTGAGTCATTGTTGCCCCACAGCAACACTCTGACGTGTTTATTTTCTATTCCTGACCAGGGACAATTTTGGCTTCATCACGTACCGCTACACTTGTGACGCCTTTGCCGCCCTTGAGAATGGACACACCTTACGCAGGTCAAACGAGCCCCAGTTCGAGCTGTGCTTCGGCGGACAAAAGCAGTTCTGCAAATCACATTACACAGACTTGGGTGAGTGCAGCTTTGTTGTTCTTTCCATCAGCCCCCTGCGGTCGTGCTGTACATTTGCATGCACGCAAGACTGTCAGCGGGACGTGGGGAGGGAAGGCGAATAAGCCTTGAGTGACGCTTCCAGATCAAAACGTACCCATCTCGGCGCTGATAGCAATTCCTACAGCCCAGAATGTGTCCGGCCGGGCGTTCCCGCCTCGAGATTGCAAAGAGAGTTCAGAGGTCGGGCTGTGAACATGCCGACGAGTAGCCTCGGTATCTGAAGCAAAACGAGGCAGACTCCATTACTCATGTGCACGCGAGATGCTTGCTTTTACTTTGTTGAGCTTAAAAGCAGATCTTGTGTGTTTTCACGTATGTGTGGGAATCTCATTAATAAGACAAGTCAGGGCTAGATGAAATTAGTAGGAGCGAGATGTTGTAGAAGAATGACAAGAAAAAAAGACGAAGAAGAAGAAAGTGGGAGCAAGGTGAAATCCCACAACCTCCCCACCCCCTCCACTCCCTTTAAAGTCCATCTGCTGCCAGCTGTTGTGGTGCTGAAACGAGGTAGATCCTTGATGCGGCACTTAGGGGCCAATAATTTACATTGGGGGGAGGGGCCGCCTCAGCAGCTCTCTGCCTACCTACCAGCTACTTCTGTCTGCGCTTATCTGCTGCTGCCTTTGCTGAGAGTGTGGAGGATGTAGCTGCAGTACAGCAGAACTCATTCAACATAAGTTATTCCTCAGAGTAAACATGCTTAGCTTCTATACTGGCCCGACACGTGAATCTCAATCAGAAACCCGAACCGCAGTGACGCATTTGATAAATAATGCAAGCTTATCTGTGAAATCGAGGCTTTTTTCTTCTTCTTCTGGTGTGATGCCCCGCTTCTGACATGTGGAAAAAGGAAAGAAATGCACTTTGATAAAAGGTGGTGACAATTGAGAAGCGAAGCAGTGTTGGGACTTAAGTAGCATGTGCCCCATTATTTTAAGTACTGCACAAACACAAAAGATCATCTGCTCCACTCGGAGACAACATGAAAGATGAGTATTGACTGCTCTGGAAGCTATATGTGAGGTCAGAAATGTAAAATGCGACGCTACGAGAGGGTCAGCGGGTCATTTTAAGAGAAAAAGAGCAATTTTCCCATTAAATGAGGCGGTTACTCTACTTCTTCAAAGCACGCTCTTGAAGCCGTTAGCCTTTTAAAAGAGTGCATGGCACACAGAGAAACAGTTGCTAATCCTGAAGCCTTGAGGTTAGACATTATACTGAGATTGACTAATCAGTCTGCTGGAATGGAAAGGCCTTCATTCGACAACCTCTTTGTCAGGAATGGGCTATTTTGGTCAGCCCCCATATTGATAGCACGAGATAAGAGATTGAGAGGAAGGGAGAATCTTTTAATAGCGAGGTATCCAAACCTCTTCCCATCTTCTCGTCGTTTTTTTTTCTTTTCAGAGACACTGTCCATTAGTTTTAAGTAGAGCAGCGGGGTATTTTTCATCCCTCAAGGTGTGCAGCGTGACACAATCCAGCCCTTGGCCATTGCATTAGATCAAACCGGCGTCTCCCAGCTGCCACGGTCATTCCCATTTCTCAAAGCACTAGGTGTGTGCTGCCGAGTCCTTTGGGGGGGCCCCATTTGTGAAGCTGTCTGTTGGCACAGATAAGATGCTCTTTATGTATTATCAGGTTGATCGAGAAAAACAGGAGCTATGAGAGATGGACGGACACATCTGCTGTCTTTGTGTAAAAAATATAGAAAAGCAGTGCATTCTGTCCTTGCGCCGTGATTCCTATTGGTCTGTTGCTAAAACGCAGGAAGCATAGAAACTATCGGTTTAACTTTAGAGCCGCACGTGACCGTAAGTGCAGAATATTCCCAGAGCCCTCACCGCAAACACTTCTGAGAACACAAAGGTGAACCCTGTTGTTTTATGTGCGACTTCTAAGAAATGCAGCTCCGCCTCACGCTAAACGCACATCCTTGTTGCTCCATTTCCAGACTCCCATTCAGACGACTTCGATCCAGCCTCCACAAAAAGCAAGTACGACTCCATGGATTTTGACAGTTTGCTGAGGGAGGCCCAGCACAGCCTGAGAAGGTAACCTGTTCAGTGGCACCTGCTGTCTGTCACAAAGAGGGACTTCTGATACCTCACGGTGGTTTCTCGCTCCTTTGATGACGAGACTACCAGAAGTTTTACACTCTGTCAAAGAGTATATAAGAATAAGTCTATAGACCTATATCAATATAAATGAATATATCAAAAATAAAGTTTACATGAACATAGCTGCTGAAGAGCTGGGAAGAGACATTGCGTTCTGGGAAGCCAGTGAACCCTCAGAATCTGCACGGGTTTGGTGCACTCTACTGCTGAAAGAAGAAAAAGAACGTTATTTTTTCTTTCTTTCTTTTTTGTTTTTCTTTCTTTTTTTGTTTTTTTGTTGTTGTTGTTGTTGCTCCAAGCACTACAATACCCACAATTCTTTTGGGGTGAGGAAGTGAAAACA
>NW_005187527.1:380394-395297 GCF_000239375.1 Pundamilia nyererei
GTAAAACACTTGAATATGTTGTCGCCCACCCGCTCTTCCCTTTAAGACGTAACTGAGTCTGTGTATGTCGTAATGCACGCGTTGCTTTGTGACATCAGTGCACATGTGACCGGCTCTTAACCCCAACCCCGTGTGTTTAAAATGTGTCGAGTTGAACGTGTTTGTTGTGTTAGTGCATGGCTATTACAGGACGACATGCCGGTGCGGTGTATACACCACTTTGGATAACTGCCTCTCAGCTCTTAACTTGGCAGATTTTAAATGACGCTCTATAAAGCCTAGTAGAAGAAGAAGAAAAAAAATCTACTCAACAATGTATCGCATGCTGCACCCCTCCTCCCCACTCACACACACACACACACACAGTCCAGATATCACAGCGCCGTCGACATGACATAAAAGGTAACCTTGCGGTTTCTGGTTCAATTAATATCCCGTTTCGAGCGCGAGCCAAGTAATGAGAGAACCGGCTTCCATCGCAGGAAGGAGAAAAAAAATCTTTTGTATAAAAGCTTTGCTGATCACAAGCTTCCTTTCATCGAGTTTGATTGTGGAGACAAGAAACAGCAAATTTTTGTGATGCAAAGAGGCAAAAATTGGTTTAGGGATGGATTTCCCTCCAAAAAAATAAAAGAAAGAAAGAAAAAAAATCCCTTTACCTGTGTTTTTTAAGACATTGTTTTACTTTTTTGCTGTCTGTATAGCGTTTGGGTAATGGTGTCGTGTCCCATTTGATAGATGTGGCTTTAATCATTGTAATAATAAAGAAAAAAAATGCTTTGTAAATTGCCTAGAGTAGCAATATATTATAACACCTTATGGTTCAAATTTCAACTGTGGCGGACTTTTTAATAATATGGACGACATTGCCACTGCTTAAACGTTTGTTGGGTAATCATGTTTTCTTTTTTCTTGTTTTTTTTTGGAAGGACAATATGTTTATTGGAAAATGTATGCGTGTGTGTGTATGTCGGTGTGTGTGTGTGTGTGAGTGTGTGTGTGTGTGTGTTTGTGGGGGGAGGGAGGGGAGGGCCAAGGGGTCGCTGTGGGTTGTTACCTGTTTGTGTCCTATCCACGTTGCCTTCTGCCAAGTCCTTACCAATGCCTTTGTGGTTCTACCTATTGTACGACTTTCTTGTGAATTTTATTTTTTATGTGCAATTCTCATCAGCCTCACCATGCCAATAAAGGGAAATGTGTTTGAAAAAAACAAAACCCAACCAAAAGAACTTTCTCTCCTTTCGGCGCCTTGCCTATTATCTTCCTTTCCTTGTGATGAATGTCCCTTCATCAAGCGCCGTTGTACCGTTTTCACTCAGCGCTGAGGAATGATTATGATTTCCTCTCCCTCTGATTACTATCAAGGAGACATCCTTGATTTTTTTTTTCTCTTTCTTTTTAACGGGAGATTTAAAAGTTATGAAAACAATTCACGCCGCAAATGTGAATTCGCAACATATTTATCATCCTCCCCCCCCACCCCCTTTCCTCCCCGCCGTGCTTCTGTATCACTGAGCTGACTGACGCGGGAGAAATGACACAAGTCCGTCCTCAGCACATCTGTCTCCTAATAAAGAAAGTCGGCTTAATGCAGAGCAGCTTCCCCTCTTTGAAATTCACATCACCTGGGAGAGGAGGCGGCAGTCTTCTTTTTGTCTGTGTCCACAACTTGACTCCACACCACGAGCGTGCAAGTTAATTAAAAAGTTAGGGGGAACAATTTCATTAACACGATGGAGAGCTATAGTGAGTTGATGGTGTGCTTGATATTCAATGAGGCTTCATTATGACTATAACAATCCTGTCTTTTTTCTTTAACACACACACTCACACACACTAACGCACACCCTCTAGCCTGGGAGATGGAATCGCACCAGGAGCTTCTACCGTCTCCTTTTCTTTTCTGCTGGCACAAAGGGAAATATGGGAAGAATGTGCATTAAACTGTAAGGTTGGGGGTCTGATTGTGTTTTTTATTAAGGCCGCTGTTTAGCCCCGGAGAAGAGAGCGGCTGGCTTTCATTTCGGCTTGGCTGCCGCGTTACAGCGGGAGGTCTCCTTCTGCTTGCCCTTTCCACAGAATGAAACTGTCCCTGGAAATCTCTGCTCCCTGTCATGATAGGATGGCTTCTTCTTCTTCTTCTTTTTTTATCTGTTATATGTCTTTTTTTTATTATTATTAACCAGTAGATAAGCAGCTATCTCTACTCCAGTTGGAGGTAAGTGGTAGCCTTGGAGATAATGGGGTTTGATGGGGCTGGGCTCTCTGTGGGACAAACACTGAGATGCTGCCGCTGAGTTGTGCAGCTTGTATTTTATTTGGCATCTAGCTGCGGCTGTTGCTGTTGAAAATCCTGAAAATGGCACTTGCTGTATACACCCTTTGTTTCCAGCAATGTGATGGGAATGTTTAAATGGTTCTGGTGGCAAAGCAACTGAAAACAAAAAGAAATAAACTGCGCAATTTTGGCAGCTCTTTGGTGAACGTCTTAATATCTTGTAAGCAAGGCTGCGTGTGGGAAAAAGCAGTCTTTGATAATAAGATCAGACTACCTGAGACTAGTTAATTAAAGCCTGTGGGGTGGAACATGAGCGGTACTACTGCTAATTTACTATAAAGAGCCCCTTTAAAAAAAAAAGGGGGGGGGGTCTCGGCCTAGCACAAGACTACCAATTTCCCTTCTCTATGAATAGACAACAAGTGACATTGAATCATCACAGATTCTATCACAATAATTAAAGTTAGCTGAAACTGATTATCTCTGACTAAAAGGCTGGCAGAGAGAATAACAACAAGATTAAAGTGTGCCAAAGACATGGGAATTAGGGAGCTGTTGGCAATGACAAAATAACATCAAAGAAGTGATGCCAGGGTGCAATGCTGTGTCGCTGGGCTCTTGCCTCTAGTGTCCCTTCAAGGTTTCTCTTTGCTCAGTCCCCCAAACTCTGTCAGTGCCCCTCTCGCTCTCATTCTCGGTCCCTCCTTCTCCCTGTGCCCTTTCATTTTTAGGAGATTTCTTAAGCTTGTAGCATTAATCTGTTGCCAGGCGGCAGTCGGTGCCTAAGCGAAACAAGATCAAGAAGATTTTTGCCAGAACTGGAAGAAGAAGAAGAAGAAGAAGAAGCAGGGTTTTGGAACATTATGATATCATAACCACAATAGCTGCGGGCGAGAGGCTGTTATTCCAATCAGACTGCATGTACAAGCTCGGGGATGATCGGTTAAGTCACATGGCCCGGTGGTGTTCTGTTGCAGGAGTCATGTGACCCTGCTGGCACCGATTTGATTGTTGAGAAAATAAACATTTCCCGCGGCGGTTTGCGGACCCATCGTCTCGAATAAAACTGTGCATTTGGTTCCTATCATTTCTGAAAGTGGCCTTTGATGAATCTAAACAGAATGAACCGCAAGATGTTGCCTGGCTTTCGATTATTGAAACGCTTCTTTTGTTAGCGCCATTTTTTTCCCCTCTTTTCTCCTACAAGCCTTCCATCATATGGCACCTTATGGGAGAAGATAATGACAGTGCTATTAAAGTCGCAATCTCCCTATCCGGCATTCTAGTTTCAGCAGTTTTTGCTGTTAAAGAGTAATGAGGAACAGAAGGACAATATTCTTCTTCCCCCCCTCCCCAAACTATCAACTTTGGGGACTGAATGTATTCTTCGCTAGATAATTAATGGCTACAGACAAATGGTGGTTGATTGAGCGACTCATCCCTCTATTTTCAATCACCATCTGCTGTGTGTTGCTGGCAAAAAACAATGTTAATTACCTCGAGTGTGCCCAAGACGTGGCGTATTAATTAGAAAAACAAAAAAAAGGGAAACCTAAAAGATCCCAGTGTTTTAACGCCTGTAATGATGTGTGAGAATTCATACAGGAATCAGGCCCGCAAGGAGGTCACTTGGTAATTCGGCCTTTTTGATCATTTACCAACTTGCTCCTGTTGGTTGGTTGCTTGACGCAGCTAGCGTTTACCTGCTTTACGTGGCTCCGGGCCATGGCAGGCCTTTAAGAAGCCTGGAGCTTGCAACTCTCTGCCAGAAAGATGAATCTTAACGGTAGCCGCAGGGATGGCCAGCTGACAGAGAGGCGTTAGGATGCAGAAATCCCAGCTTTTGTTTCACATTACCTGACCAAAAAAGAAAGAAAAGAGACGAGGCACGACTGACTCAACGTGACAAGGCCACTATTGGCGCTCTCCGGGTCAAAGCTGTGACGGCACCCTGCAGACGCTCCATCCACCTCACCCTCAGACTCCCAAGTGTGCAGCTGGTGAGAGCGGATCCCGATCGGGCCCGGCATCACAGCGCCGCCATTAACGAGTTGATATAGAGAGCAGCATGTAAATGTGACGATGTGAGCAGCATATCATCAGTAATTATTTGGCAATCATGGAATAGCATCAATAACAATTAGTGTAATTTCCATGACTTCACTTCTTAATGACTTCATTCAAAATAGTGACAAATCAAATATGTTTGTTTCCTTCATACAAATAGGTCATTTACAGTCTGCTAAACACTGCCAATAAAAATAGCATCAAAGGCCTGAGTTACGATGTGACTCTAGCTTTCATATACATACTGCATTCTCTAGATCCGTGAGTATGAAATGTTTTTATCCTCTAAATAAAGCAATGCCAGATTTCTGAGATTTTTAAGGACATTTTTCTTCTCGCACATCAGAGCAAACGGGGGAAAAGAATATGGAAAATTCCAGAAAAAGAAAACCCACTCATGGGATTTAAACCCCTTATGGGAACCACTGCTTCAGAAAGTGTAAAGCTAGCCATGTACTTCATATTCTTGTTATTTAAACTGTCCCATACTAGTTGGATCTGGGTCTCATAATGGCTCCATTCAAGCATTCTTGACAAGATGGCTCGAAAAGAGAGAAAAGCTGAGTGCTCTCTCCCTGCCTGTACATACTCTTTCCGCTGTCCCTCTCCTTCTCGCTTATCTGCTCCTTGTATTTTTCGCAGAGTGGTCCTTGCGGATCGGGGCAGTTGTGTCTAAATCCAGTTCCGAGCTACTTAGCCCCCACCGAGCCTGCGCACACTGTCCCAAGGGCCCATAAGAGCATCTCTCCCTCTCTCTCAGACCCCAGCTTGAACCCATGTATCACACAAGCAAGACATCACAATACAGTAGAATGGGCACATGGACAGTTATTGTTTGTTTGCACTATTTACGTCAATGTACAGTCTGCAGCAAATGGCACCGTAATGCAATCATTCATTCCTGCCATTCTGCGCTCCCGTCCATTAGGCTAATGACATTCTTTAACCGTCCTGGCTTTCCTTGGCTGTTGAAATCACGAATGTGAGAAGTAGGAGAAAGTGGGGATGCCTGCTGCTTAATTGGAGAGCCATGATCAAATTCCAGCGTCTGGACACATCTGTCCCATGGTGACCTCGAACAATGATCCCCACAGCCGCTCGGATGTTGTTTTTTGGGGTTTAACCAATAGACCAAATGTAGAAAGACAATTCAGTGGCCTACATCCTGACCTTAGGGGATAAAAAAGTATCGACCCCATCGATAGTATTGATCCAGTACCGATACCTACATTTGTATCGATACCATCCATATTTGGATTGATCTGCCCACCTTTGGCATTAAATCATAAATGAAGTCACTCAGTAGGACTCATCATGAATATATGAACCAAAGTCTATAACAATTTACTCAGAATTTGTTGATACATTTGACCAATGAATAAATAGACAGCCAAGAAAATGTCTGCGGGACGACTAAAATTCCTCTAAATGTGCCAAATACATCAACAAAGAAATTACGCTTTAAAGAAAGAAAGAAAGAAAGAAAAAAAGTCACTGGCCTTTATCCGCCACATAGGTCCATATAAAATTTCCATGGTGGACTGACCAGCCTTAACAGTCTGAACTTTGTGGTGTATCCGGTAGCTGCTGAGAAATGGATAAGGATTTTAAATTAAATTAGCATGAAATGTTCAAGAACCGTTTTCCGTACAACCTGAAAAATAAAAAATAAAAAGTCTCTTTGATTTTGGCTTTACAGATTCTCCCCTCTGATACATAAATAGCACCAAATCAAGGTCACGTCTTGTCAAATTAATTACCCGTTATCATCACATATCCTTTTAATCCTTATTTTATGGGCACAATTACAACAGAAATGCCAGTGTTATCCCAGAGCATTACAGATACATTCGCAGGTTTTTTTTCTCTGCATTTGGACTGTCAAAAATTTCAGCTCAAATCATCCTGACTAAAGTGCATTAAAATGCACAGACATTCAAGCTATAATTACTGGGCAAAAATACCCCATGCCTTAATCCACATGGTAATAACGCAATTAAAGTGGTGTTTCTCGGACTTGGTAATCTTCTGTGACAAGGCTTACAATTCAATTAACCCCGTTTTAACACTTTGTTTCAACTTCCTGTGAGGCTAATTTGCTTTAAACTTACTTCAGTTGCTATAATTATGCTTTAAGAAACGTCCAATTTCTGAATTATCAGTTGTTTATGTCAGTGAGGCACTGATTCTCAGTGGATAGGATGCGCTCTTATCCAGTGGGATGCCTTGAAGGCAAATTATTGTGCGTCTCCAAACTAAACAGAGAGCCTTATTGAGTCCTGCTGACGTATCATATACTCATACGCAGTGAACTGAACTTTCCCCTTTGAATCAAGGATTGAAATATTTTTGGAATGATTGATATAATAAGTTTTTTTTTCTTCCTTCGGTTCTCTCCTTTGCAAAGTTGCACGCGTTAGCAATGAGAGAATTTCACTTTGATGCGGCTTCAGATAATCTCATAGTACAACCAGAGCTGCACTTCTCCCGACATATACTAAAGCCAGCCGTGGATCCAACCCATTTAATCACTCTTGTTCTCTTTCTAAGCTCGTGCTGCCTGTGACATATTGAGCCGGCAAACTTTCCATGTTCTCTCAGAGAAGGTCATTGGGCCAGGCCCAATCTAGCCTCTGAAACCGAGCCAAGATTTCCACTGCTGTTGTTCAGATTAGTATTAGACGTGAGCGCCTTTCCTAAGCAAATCAGACAGTGTGAAGGACAGAGCCATTCTTCCATTCAAGCACGCCTGCTTCTTGTTAAAGAGAGACAGGGCAATAAGTTGTAGGACAAAGGGAAGTTTGTGGGAAGTCTTCACAGTTCATGAATGCTTATTTTTAAATGTGACAAGCCTCTTCATCGCGTTAGATGGCAACCAATTGTATTACACTGACTAGAACTATAGGAGCTGTCTATGCATATAATGTATGTGTCAGTACTCGCAATGCATAGTCAAAATTATTATGGTTAGCAATTTGTCTTGTAAGTGTGTAAGGAATGCTTTTAATGTTTGATAATCTCAAGAAGTTTGAGCCACATGCTTCTTCTGAAAAGTACTTTTTAAGAAGAATTCAGTGCACTCAGTTGAGGGTTTTGCAGCAAACCATCAGGAACATGCAACATGCAGGAATCTTTCTGGGTGACACCCCTGCAGCCAGACACACAGTGTATTGAATTCTGACACATGATACAAGGACAGAAGGATCTAACACGCACCGCTGAAGGACAACACAGGACACAGGAAGTGTGCCGCACACTGCATGTGATGTCAGCCCACCGTGTCTGCAATGTGTATTTGACACCATTTCCATATAATAAAAAAAAAAACCCGCACAGCATACTGTAATTCAAGAGTTGGTTTTTTTTTTTGCAAGCATGAACAAATTTGGCGGGCGATTTGTTATCGATTCACTTGGAAGGACAAACTTGCACCTGGACTCAATCAATGTTGATTGGGAGAGTGGCAACATGCCCACATGCAAACAGCGCAGCTGATAGGACACGCAGTCTAATCCTGGGGAAGGAGGAGAAGTTAATAATCGGCTTTTAACTAAAGCTTTCCCTTCGTAATTTTATGTTTAACTTGCAAATATCCAGAGGCATGCTATGCATTATGTCACACATTAGCCCAGAGCTGAGCTGAGCGAGCGATTCTTGTTTCGTTTTTATTTCATATTTCCATTGTTCTTCATCAAACAGAGGCGGGGGTAGAAAAACACCTCAAACCAAACAAACGAGTTTTTGGCTCACAGGACCTTATGCACGCTGACCTTGTTATGTGAAACTTAGGCCGTGTTAAATATGAACACCAGCATGCGCTTGCATTGTGATACTTTCCCTCTGCAAATCTGAAGCAGGAACAAAAGTAACACGAAGCATGAGGCTCACATGACAGCCTGGCTTTAGCCCTATTTAGTAAACAGATTTTTTAAACATTGTCTTAATACCAGTACAGTGAGATAAAGCTTGGAGCCATTGGGCCAAACTACAACTATTTCCAATTAAAAGGGTATTTTATCGCATTGTGAAGCCACTTCCCTCAGCAAACACTGTCTTCCTCTACCAAGAACTTTTACACAACAATTAGTTCTTCTTTCTTTGCTAGTTTAGTGGTAGAAAACTCCAATTTTAGATACCTTGTCTGCAAAGTTGTTGGCATGCTGTCTGGATGGCTCAGTTTTGGGATTATGTCAATGCCTTCAGCAGATCCTATTGCATTACATAAAGAAATATGCCATGCTGGAAAGCTTCCACTCACTCATAATGTGTGCATTCTGGCCACAGGCAACAACTTCACATCCACTCCTATCACTGACATGGCAACCAAGAATTCTGGGAGGCTTCCCAAAGCTGTTTTGCATCACTTGTCAAAAGGAAATTCTGACAGATTTACTTTAAGTTGTATTAAGTGATCTGTGACAAGTGGGGTAGAAAGACTCCAAAACAAACCAAAAAGAAAAATCTTTGATATCCATCACAGCTTCGTGCGCTTAGGGCTAACATGTTAATAAGCGGACGCTTTGAATACTCGTATAACATATCAAATATTAGAAGTTTCAGTGCTAAGTTAAAGCTCCCTTTATCCATTACGCGTGTTTGTACTGCAGATCCCGGTGAGAATGTGACAGAAACCAAACTTTTGCGGATCAGTGCGACTTTCAGGTCACTACTGTGATTGGCTTGTTGTTGTTCCAGCATTGCTTATTTCACATGCATCAGTAGGCAAAATCACAGGGACTGTTTTTAACTTTTGAGGCACACCTCAAAGTTAAGCTTGGCCACAATCCCGGGAGTTCAGCTGATGACTTAGGTGATACCCTTCTCCACACTCCTACCTTTCATTTGGCAAACCTCATATGAGTTCGTCTATTTAAGTAGCTTTATTCTGCTCACAGTTGGCACACATCTGCAAGCCACTCTGCAACCCACCTCTACCCCTGCTCCTCCTTCCTTTCCAACACTCAGCAGCACTTCACTAGGGACAGATCAATAGGAATAACTGAACAATTAAGAATCCAATTAGGCTATTTTGGTGATTAGATGATGAACCATCACAACAGAACAAAATCCCAGTGATCATAGGCATTAGATCAGGAGATTAGTCCAGGTGTTGGTGGTGGTGGTGAAGATGAAGATGGAGCTATGTGTGACTCGGGTGAGGCACAGATGGGGTGGAGGTAGATTGCATGAATGAGAGTCTGAAAGGGAGAATGATACAAGAGCAGTGAGATTTAAACCACGCCAAGTGGAGGATGATTGGTTCGAAGAAGGCAGGCGCGAATATGATTGGACTAGAGCAATGGTGTCAGCATTTTACAGCATGGTAAAGTAGAAGTGATGTAAAGGACAGACAAGCAGCTGATCAGCCAGGAAAGCAGGCAAATGAGTGATTCCAGCGTCATTTAATGCGATGGATTCTTCACATAAACAGAGTGAAAGTGTATAAGGAGAGTAGGGTGGAAAGGCTGAGAGTGAGAAAAGACTCTGGCCTGATTCAGTTTTTCCCCACACACTCTCACACCCAGACAACACAAACTCCATGTGGAGTTTGACACATGCGGCTGCTGAAAGATTCCTAGATGTACTGAAGAAATACTCCAGACAAAAAGACAAGAATAAGTAAAAGACAAGTACTAAGAAGTACAAGTAGGGACATCTATGAAATAAAACAAACGGGAACCTTGACAGCTTTAACAGTCTGAATTTGTCATATGAAGAGAGGATCCTTCTGAGGTAACATTTTTGTGTTTCCGTGAATGTTTCTTGCCGAGCTGCAGAGTAAGAACAGCAGCACAATGGGGGGAAGTTTATACTGAAGACAGGAAGTTTGGACAGCACTCACCTAATTTGTCAGCTTGGACTGACTGGATGGCTTAAGGGGTGGCTGTGACTCAGGAGATAGAACAGGTCGTCTACCAATCGGAAGATCGGCGGCTTGATCGCCAGCTCCTCCGATCTGCATGTTGGCATATCCTTGGGCAAGATGCTGAACCCCGAGTTGGCCCCTATGATTCATGTAAGTGTGTGCGTGAATGTCAGATAAAGCCCTCAGGCAAAGAATAGAACTGTAAGCACTGTATAAATGCGCGTGTGATTGGGTGAATGGGGCTTGGAAAAAGAGCTTCGACCACTTAATTAAAGTGAAAGTGCTGTTTAAGTAGCAGTGTATTTACCCCCAACCACACTGCTAGAAACTTACCGTCTGATGTTGTCTTTCTCATGGTCCTAATGCACACTGTGGCTGTGTTTTTATGATTTTTCCATCACCGGTGCTTTAACAAATATAACCTGATTCCTCTTCACATGATTTGCTATCCTGATTATCTCTTCAGCAAACTCGCTATCATTTTGCAAAGAGAACAATATGCTGCAGAGTAGCCCAAGGCACGTCTCTGTGTTAAAGCTTACAAAAATGGGGCTGCTACTATTATTAATTTTATCTTCACTCCTAAAATCCAAAGTTCTGTAGTGCAATGAATTTTATGACATCTGTAAGCCTTTCTCCTTAAAAAATCAAATTTTCCCAGGTCTGATATCCCAGCGGAGGCACAAGCACAGGGTGTGATGGCAGAGAGAAACAGGCTAGCGCCGCTATTTTTACCTGAAGCCCAGGAGTGAGCTCAGCACAGGAGATGAGGCGGGAGGAGAGTGGAATTTGGGCAACGCTTGGGAATGTGAATTGGCTAACGTTAATCATCTGGACAGCAGAGACATTAACTGTGCATGAAGCCTGGTCTCTGGACATTGCATGTACAGTTCAAATACTGACAGAGGGCACGTGTGCGGATGTGTGAGGCTCGGAGCAGAGAGGAAGGGCACGCTGTGTTTCTTTGTGAAGCTGAGACTAAGCGAGGACATGCTGTAGTGCGATCGTGGGTGTTTGTGCGTGCGTGAGGACGCCGTGCCTGTGCTGAGGTGATATACAGTGCCCTGACTTACTCTTGTAGATGAAGTGCACTTTGCTCAAAGCTACACACCCCCAAAGGAATAGAGTGTGTTTCCCAACTCACTTTTCGGGTTGGGAAACACACTGATGAAAAAGGATGAGGCTATAGCGGCGCACTCAGTCTTCGCAGGAGCCCTCGTCACACACTAACATCATTACAATTTCAGCCTCAGTGCCTCCTAACAAAACTCTGCATATTTACAGTGTGTGTGTGTGTATCCGCTATTGTCTTGTTAAAATTTTACAATGGCTGCAGAGCGCCTTCGCATGCTGAATGCAATATTGTGCCTTAATATGCCCCACTATAATGCCTACAGATTTGGAGAATGCTGATGTGGCACATCTCGCAGTGGGAGCGTCTAAGACGCACGAAAACGGAGCGTTCACCCCTGAGAGAGCAAGGGCTCACCTTTTGTTATTATTTTCTGTGGCGCCGATTCGTGTTGACCTACTTTGGGAGCGGGGATTGTTGAAGCGCTGAGTACCAATGCAAATCGAATCTGTTGCTTCCTGCCTGTTGGATTTCAAGGATTTCCAGGCACATGATGCAACTGGGTGGGGGGGGGGTTGACTACATGGCCCACACTTAGTGCATTTCATGGATGCTGACTATTTTAAAGGTGTTGTTTCAAAGCTGATCATGATACATTTTGTCTGGTGGTGGTTTTCTTGGAAAAGGTTTTGAATTGGTGGTTTTTGAACAGTTTAAATTCTTTACAGTGTGCCTGGTTTGCCTAAGGACCTCTTTTAAACCTGCTCAGCATTTCAAATGACTGTGATCACACTCCGACTTAAGCACAACACTCCACCTGCTTGACAGGTATGTGTCAGAATGGGCTACCTGTCATTCTGTCAGCTGCAGAGCCCAGTCAGTACCTGCAGCTCCGTGTTTTTAACGAGGGATTTTGGTCTTGCACACAGTTGGTCTGAGAAGGAAAATGAGGATAGTGCAGTCATGTCATAAAGGAAAAAAGACCAAAACCAATGATACAGCAAGTACCAGACACATTAAAGAAATCATTGTTGTTAAAGTGGATCTGTATTTTCATTATTGTTATTTTCTGACACAGACATATACACTGCACAAAAAGATTAAAGAACATTTATTAAACACATCAGATCTCAAAAAATCATGCTGGATATTTGTACTGATATAGAGTGGGTAATGTGATAGGAATGAAAAGACCCCACATCATTTAATGGAAATGAAAATGATCAACCTACAGAGGGCTGAAATCAAAGAGACACTTAAAATCAAAATGAAATAATGATGCGGCAGGCTGGTCCATTTTGGAGAAATTTCACTGCAGCAACTAAAAATGGTACTCAGTAGTTTATATCACCCCCACCCCCACATGCCTAGCTGATAATGTCTGGGCAAGCTCCTAGTGAGCGATGGATGGTGTCCTGGGAGAACTCCTCCCAGATCTGGACCAGGGCATCACTGAGCTCCTGGACAGTCTGAGGTGCAACCGTGCCGCGCCAGATGGACTGAAACATAATGTCCCAGAGGTGTTCCATTTGATTTAAGTGAGGTGAGTCAATGGTTGAGGTCAGCCAATAGTATCAATTCCTCATCCTCTGGGAACAGCCTGCATCCTCTCACCACACAAGTCCAGGCATTGTTGTGCACCAAGAGGAACCCAGGACCCACTGCACCAGTGTAGGGTCTGACAATGGCTCCAAGGATCTCAACAAGTGTGATGTCTAGCCTGTAGAGGTCTTCTGTCCAACCCAGGGTTCAAAGTGTTTTTAAAGAGCAGCCAATTGGAAGAATGGTAGCTTAAATAGAGGAGGACTTGTGGGCAACAACAGCTTGTTCCAGAGAGTAGGGGGAGTGAGGGGCCTTCACCAAGGGCCGATATAAGATAAACGCTGGTTATTTTGAACTGTAGCAAATCTCGTCTTGTAGGCTTCAAGAATAAAAAGTATGTAGCTGGAAGTGAGCACGATAGGTCTCCTTTTAAATAAACTTTAATAAGGAATTGTTCATTTTACATACAGCTATTATACATTTGATAAATTCCACTTGTTGTAACTAAGTACGTGATGTAACTAAATACAAGATTTGAATTCCAGAGACTGTTTTAACTTTAAAATCTTTTCTTTCACTGTTACGTACATCCACATGTAGTAAGGTGGAAGTACTATTTCATGCCAGCGCTGGTACTATTTATTTTATTACATGCTGTAAAAGTAGACACATGGTTAGTAAGTGGCCATTTTCTTGGGTGGGAAGGAGAATCAGAGCCCAGAATGCCGTTGCCATTCCTGGAGGGGATGGAGTGTTCTAAATGTGGTGTGGCCTTTGTAGCCACGTGTGAAATATGATTTGGTGAAGAATGTCATTTGAAGGGGCAGGTTCTGCAGTTATGACAGCCCCCGAGCACTCCAGCCTCACTGTCTTTCCACTGCCTGTGTACCGCTATCTCTCTGCCAGCTATCTATCTTTCCATCCTTCACACATTCTCCCACACCTTTTCTCTTGCTCACTCCTCGCCTCCCAGTGGCTCTTTTATTGGTCTCCTTTAAAGCCAGATGTTCCCGTGCTGTGTGGATGAGCGGGGAGACAGCAGGAGGATGGCAGTAATGGGGAGGGGCAACCAAATGACATGTAGCTTCAGTATATCTCATTCTTTTCACAATAGACTAACATCCTCTCTAGTGCTTCCTCCTCTTTTTCTTCTTCTTCTTTCCCCCCCCCCCCCCTTTTACCCCACGTCTCTATTTTTCATGTCTTACATTTTTCCACTTCATTTTCTTTTCCCATTTCTTTCCCAGGATCTCACTCACATTATAAACACACCCACATACACACGCTAACTTTCTCTGCCTCCCGTCTTGCCTGTCATGTAATGCAAGCGACCTAGTTCTACAGTGATCCGACAGTTGGGAAAGAGGCAGTAGCAGTGATTTAGATTGTCTTCAATACTGCCACACCGTACATGCAGAGGAGATAAGAGGTGTGATCTCAGTGGCCTGGCCCTGTTTTCAAACCTAGATAATACTCGCTCAGAATCAGATTCCAACAACAGCACACTGGCCCCTGTAATTGTCTGCACTTGAGCTGCAGCACATTTCTGCCGCACTGAACTTTTGCACACTGTAGGGGAAATGAATAATTCTATTCTCATATCTGAAAACTATTTGAGACACGCGGCGCTTTTTTTTTTATTCACTCGAATTTCCGAGTTGGAAATGTCAATTTGCCCGCTCCTTTCTCTCTCCTCGACTATAATCAACGACAGCTCCTATTTTTGCAGATTATACAGACATCGGTGTAAAGAGAGGAATAAAAATTGCCGCCATGCTGAGTTTACGGCTGACAAACAACATCCACGCGGAGATCTGACACTGCAATTTGCACTTACACACAGAGGCAAATCCTAGCCTTATTCAGATACATTTCCAGTACAGGCCTATTTTGCAAATCAATCATGCAGCACAAAACAGTGGCGCAGAGGCTTATATTTTCTGACTGACCAGAGTTGGAAGGCAGTAAATAAATAAATAAATAAATAGGTGCGATGTGGCAGGGTGTTTATGGAGAATATGAATGAAGGTAGCATGCAGCTTTTATGCCTCCTAATAAGCCCCCAAGGCTGGGGGGGG
>NW_005187527.1:395648-411527 GCF_000239375.1 Pundamilia nyererei
TGTGTGTGTGTGTGTGTGTGTGTGTGTGTGTGTGTGTGTGTGTGTGTACCATGTTAAGATATCTTTGTGAGGACCACAAATTAGAATGCTACTATACTTGTGAGGACCAACAGTCACTTATGGGGACAAAATGCCTGTCCTCACGAGTTTGAAGGCATTTGTGGTTTAAGTATCAGGGTTACAGTTAGGTTATGATTAGGTTTAGGCTGAGGGTTAGGGTTAGGCTTTCATTTTTGATGGTTAGGGTCAAGGTAAGGAGCTAGTGAAAGAATTATGTCAATTAGATGTCCTCACTAAGACATGAAAACAAGTGTGTGTGTGATCCGCAAGTGTGATCACATTAGGTTTAGATTCAACTTTATTGTTATTACACATGTATAAACACAGGGTAACGAAATACAGTTTGCATCTAATCAGAAGGGCAAGAGCAGTAAGTGCAATAAGAGCAGATTATATACAGATAAGTTAAGTAGAGAGCAAATATACAGATGTACTACGGGCAAATGCACAGATATACTGATATCTACAGAAAAGGGTAGAATCATGGTCTAATAGTTATGAACAGATTATATACAGAGAGACCAAATATACAGATGAACTGCAGACAAATGTACAGCTGTATTGCTGTATATATATGCACAGATATACAGATGATCTGTATAGCATACAGATGTTCTATATTGCTATACAGACGGGCAGATATACAGATGTACTATGAACAATATAAATGGTAAATAGACTGGTTCTTATATAGCGCTTTTCTACTCTCACTGAGCACTCAAAGCGCTTTATACAACTCATGCATTCACCCAATTATACCCATTCACACAAGCACTTTACCTAAGGTCTTGATGCATGCTCAATCATCCAGGTAAGTAAATCTCCAAAAGTTGATTCTGTTCATCTGGACGTAGCATTTTGTCGGAGAAACGTTTTGTCACTCATCCAAGTGACTTCTTCAGGCCTCCCAGCCCATTGTTCCTTCACTGGGCTGGTTTCAGTCATTATGCAGTGTACTGTTTATAACATTGGGAAAACCTGCAGTCAGCTGAGACTGAAGAAGTCACTTGGATGAGTGACAAAACATTTCTCCCACAAAACGCTACGTCCAGATGAACAGAATCAACTTTTGGACACTTTACCCAAGGTTTGTAGTGCTTCTATCTAACATTCAGGTTCAAGGTTCAGTTTCGGGTAGCGTTGAGGCAGTTGCCATGCTGCAACGAGCTTAGCTTCTGTCTTGCTAGCTTGCGCTGCGCTCAGTGGATCTGCACTCGACAGAGCGCTCAACACAGACAGCATCGGCAGAAGAAAAGTTGATAAAATAAATAAAAAAAATTTGTATTGTTCGATACATATGCGTACCGAACCGAAAGCACTGTATCAAACGGTTCAATATTGATACAAGTGTTGTTGCACCCCTAATATATAGAGATGTGCCGGTGTGTGCTAAACAGATTTACATACTGCTTTGAATACATTTACAGTAGTGGAAGCGTAGGGCTCTGAACAGACTATAATAGTGAATAGTGTACGCACTATAACAGAGACTATGCTATGTCAGTGTCCTAAAACTATAAGGGTAACCAATGTGAGCATATGGTGAATGTTGAGAATGAATGACAGTAATAATCACGGTGATTGGGAGGGCAAGGGGGAAGGAAGAGTGTAGAAAGATCAAGTGAATGTGCATGGAAAGGTTCATCGGGGGACTGAGTTCAGTAGGGTGACAGCTGTGGGGAAGAAGCTGTTCCTAAACCTGCTGGTTTTAGTCAGTGGGGTCCTGTAGAGTCTTCCGGAGGGAAGGAGCTGGAGTTTATTGGCAGGATGAGAGGAGTCCCTGAGAATGATGCGTGATTGGCGTAGACATCTCTTCTTGTGGACATCCTCAATGGCAGGAAGTGGAATCCTTGTGATGCGGTGGGCAGTTTTCACCACCCGCTGCAGTGCCTTGAGGTCAGAAACAGAGCAATTCCCATACCAGACCGTGACACAGTTTGTCAGGATGCTTTCTATCGCACAGCGGTAGAAGTTACCCAGTATGTCAGTAGACAGGTGGTTCTTCTTCAGTGTACTCAAGAAAAAGAGGCGCCGATGGACCTTCTTGACCAGACTGGAGATATTACTTGACCAGGACAGATTCTCAGAGATGTGGGTCCCCAAGAACCTGAAGCTGGAGACCGTTCAACAGCTGTGCCATTTATGTAGGTGGGGGTATGGATGTCTCTCTTCTCTCTCCTGAAATCCACAATGAGCTCTTTGGTTTTGCTGGTATTCAGGAAGAGGTTATTGCCAGCACACCACATAGCTAGGTGCTTTACCTCTTCCCTGTAGTCAGATTCATTGTTGTCACTGATGAGACCAATCACCGTGGTGTCATCCGCAAACTTGATGATGGGGTTGGATCCATACCTAGGTCTGCAGTCATGGGTGAAAAGAGAGTAGGGCAGCAGGCTCAGCACACAACTCTGTGGAGTGCCAGTGTTGAGTGTGATGGTAGTAGAGCAGTTATGGCCTGACCTAACATGCTGGGGTCTGTTGGTCAGAAAGTCCATGATCCAGTTACAGATGGTTGATTCCAAGCTCCACAAGTTTGGTGATCAGCTTGGAGGGAATAACTGTATTGAATGCTCAGCTGAAGTCAAAAAACAGCATTCTTGCATAAGTATTCTTGTTGTCCAGGTGTGAGAGTACACAGTGAAGTGCTGTGGATAAAGCATCCTCTGTACTATTGCTTCGATAGGCAAATTGGTGATGATCCAGTTTGGGGGGCAAGCATGTTTTGAGGTGTGCCAGGACCAGTCGCTAAAAGCACATAACTATGGGCGTGAGTGCAACAGGGTGATAGACGTTCAGGCATGTTGGTGATGAGTGTTTCGGCACTGGCATGATGGAAGTGGTCTTGAAGCACACTTGTACTACTGTCTGGGCAAGCGACAGGTTCAAGATGTCTGTGAAGACCCCTGCAAGCTGCTCAGCACATGCTTGAAGCACACATCCAGGAATGTCATCAGGGCCAGCAGCTTTGTGAGTGTTGTTACTGTCCAATACATTATGGACATCTACGGTGGTAAGAGTAAGTAACAGTAAGGTTATGGCACTTTTTTCTACACCGTAGTGCTTCTATCTAACCTTCATACACATTCATACTTCGATGAACACATCAGACGCATGAGACATCCCAACCTTCCAATTAGCAGATGACCTGCTCTATTGCTTGAGCTACAGAGACTCTACATACGGTATGAATACAGTCAGTGATGGCTGTTAAAAAAGAAAGGGGGGTTTCTGTACTCCTACATCGATACCTTATAAAAACATGACCTATCGTGCTCGTTTTACAGCTCCATATTTTTATTCTTCCACTCTGCTTGAGTTGCTTTGCATGACTCACAACTGAAAAAAAATCCTCATTCCTTATATATTTTATGCATTCCCTCAGTTCATCCACAGTCTGAAATAAGTCCACTCTCTCTTGAAGTTTCTCACAAACTAGATAGCTTGAATAGCAGGTGGGTGGATCTTCTGTGCTTACATCTATACTGGTGACTTGCACTTTGTCACATACTAAAGTGTAAACAACGAGCATGAATCAGAAATGCTGAATTTCTAATGTCCTGAGTTAATCTTACCAAATTCATATAGACTACAAAGATACAGAATACATTAGTTTTAGGGGGTAATATTTAAGTTGATCCTTTTGGCCCTTAATAAGCATATTAATAGTATTTTGTCATATAAATGGCTTCTAGTCATTGGGGTATAATTAAACCATGAGCTGTCGCGTGCCATCATAAATAGTTTAAAGCCAGGACAAAAGATTGCAATATTTATATGATAGAGTAAGTTTATGCTGTGTGCTTGTTTTTATTATTGTTTGTTGCTTAAACATGCATAACTTTGCATGCACTTCAGTGCACAGTGCAATGTGCAAAATAGCTTCTATTTATTCTTTGTTTTTAACACTTGGCCCAGTGGCTGTATAAGAGTTCCAGCTGCCACTGTGATAAAAAAAGAACTATCTTTTCCTTCAAAGTATACACTTTGATGTGTTAAAAGCCGCTGAATGTGAACCACTTTGATTTTAGGTACAGAACTCGCCTGCAGTACAGTTAGCCGCGGCAACACATATCTCCCAGGATATCTGCTAAATCGGCATCCAGCAATTTTCCAGAAAGATTACACACAACACACGCTATGCTATCAGATAAATCTGTGCAATTAGAAGCAGAGCATCGCCTCTTTGGTAGAATCTACTTTTGAATCCATTATTTACACAATTTAATGTTGGGCATAGTGCTAATTTGCAATAGTTTCATTAAAGAGGCAACAATGGATTAACTGCACAGAGAGATCAATTCCTTAAAGCATCCATTTGTGTTGTTTAGAAAAAAGTGAAGGGTGTTTTTTTGTGTGCATTCACATTTGTATGCATGCAGTGACTGGTTCAGGGAATGTACCAGAATGATTGTTTAAACCTGCTGTTTGTGTGTATTTTTGGTGCCGAGATTGCAATGTGAAGAAATAAGGATGCGGTATGTGCTGGCTGTTTGATCTGGCTTGCTGTTGTGTGACATTTCCTAAAGAACCAGTGGGCCTCCATCGCTGAAACAAACAGCAGTTACGAGATAACACTGAGCACCACTGCACTGCCAGTCGCATAAACTAGCGATGATTTAACCCCCAAATTATACAGGTACGCTTGTGTTTTGTAGGATTAAATAAGTATTCATTGGGGGTCTCGATGCTGCTCTGTGTACTGAGCTCTATCACCATACTGCTGATATGCAGACATTTCGTTGTATATTTGCACTAAAGCATGGAGACTCACACACAATTACATTTTTACTGTTAATGCTTCCCAGAACATACCGGCCGATATAATCAGTGGCTTTCTAAAAATATTTCCACCAGCGAGGGATCAATGGACAAGATCATTCCCATTCTGCTCCGATATGTATACATAAATAGACCTTTGATGGTACTGAGTGCCCTTAGGGCTCTATGCTTATGTTGCCTTGTTGTTGACGGGATGCTACTCCCGGAGCCCGTGCAGCCACTACTACTATATCTGGCTCCTCTTCCCTTGTGCACGCACAGCTTTTTACATATCATAATGCAAGGTTGAGCTTGTCTCAGAGAATATAAAACCTCACGCTTAGAATAATGCCTGTGAAAGGCAGCGCATGTCCTGTCAGAGACGCTTTTCTTTTCAATGTGATTATGTCGGGAGATTTTCCTTTCCTGCTACTTTCAGCAGAGGACGTATTTTTCTGCACTCCCATGGCAAACTTCCTAACACAGCTGTTGTCGAGTCATTTGCATTAGGCTTTCTTCTGAAGCCAGTTGATCATTATCTGACAATTGCTGGACCCAGGGGAAGTTGAACCAGTCTGAAAGTGTCAACTTTATTGCTAGAGTAGCAGAGGACTTGATGTCCACTTATATTTTTAGCAATCATAAGCTGCCACCTTTATTTTTCTGCTTCTGTGGTGTAAGCACTCCTGTATCTTTTCATATTTTGTCTGTCTTCTGCTCTTCTGCTCTAATCTATGTCATACATACTCATAAATTAGTAGAGATACATAATCTGTCTAAAATAGTTTGTGCCTGACTTTTCTGAAACTTCAAGATGAGATTTTGTGCAGTTGCAGTGTTATGGAAAACAGATGTGAGAAGGAAAGTGTTGGATCTCACTGAGAAACAGAAGGACGCTTCATGCACATGGAGTGGATCGCCTAAAGCATGCTCTGCTTTCCAAACTATTTTACCAGAAATGGCACAAAAGCGTTCAAAATGAACACAGTGCCGTATCAGCTAAGACTAGATTTGAGCGATTGAGGTGACTACCTTACGAAGAAACTGTACACTGACGTCATAAACTAGAAGTAACACATTTTCTGATCAACCAGAGTCGCCCCCTGCGGGCTATTTGAAAGAATGCAGGTTTTTAAGTACTTACAAGTTGACCTGAAGTCTAGATGCATTTCTATGACATTGGAACATATTATTCCATCAAGAGAAAAGAAAACCAGAGGAAATATGTAAATATATTGTATGTGCAAAATTAAATGAGCCACTACAACCAATTAATGTCTCCAGTGAAATTTTTTGTCAATTGAGGCTATGGCATAAAGTGACAATGGGTTACTCATTTGATCAATTTTCATCAAAGTTTTAGACAGAAATGGAAAAAATTTATTTACATGAAGATGACTTTCAATGAATAGCTATGTGGTTTATGTATACAGCTACATTCTGGTGAACTTGTGACCTCAGCACACACACACACACACACACACACACACACACACACACACACACACACACACACACACACACACACCAGAGTGAGAGAACAAAGCCAAATCCAGATGCTTATTCACAAACATCTTTGGTCTTTGAAATCCAGGTGCAGGTGTAGCTGTCCAAAATACTGCATGGTGCTAGTCTTACTGGCAGGCATGAGGGAGGAAGGAGGACGTCAGATAGTGTCTGTCTGAAAGACTGACTGCTTAAGAAGTGACTGAAATTGTGACTTCAGGTAATAATGCAAGGGCTCCAGATTGAAAATGGAAAAAATGTTATTGGAATTTTTTTTTAAAATACAAACATTATATTTTGCAAATGGTTAAAAACTTGACCAAAATAACTAAATACTACAATCTTTTAAGTGTCTTGTATTAGCGTATATAGCCCAAGTTGCTGTTATAAATTTCTGGGGCTCTACACCTAAAGTTTTGTCAGTATCGCACATTGCATGTATTGGTAAGTTTACAGATTATATACAAAAGATGAAGGTAGCTTGTTGTTGTGCGATATGAAGCTAATAGCAAAAAGCATTGAACGTGCACTTTTCTAACAGCCAGAAGGGGGCGACTCCTCTGGTTACCAAAGAAGTCTGATTGCATGGAAGTCTGTGGAAAAACAACCTGATGAGTTTACTGTCTCAGTCAGTAGATTAGTCTTTGTGAATACAACGTAATGTTTAATTTGTAAATAATGGCCCCACATTAGCAATAAAAAGGGCCTACAAACTGCTAGAAACTCGCAGTTTTGATGATAGCTACATCCATCTTTCATGTACAGTCTGTAGTTATGGTCCATGCTACACAGCTATAGAAGTAAATCCTCTGATCACTGATGAGGACTGCTTTCCTAGAGGTACGTTTTTGTGAGTTGTCTTGGTAATAGAGAGTGCATGCACCAGGCCTCGCTCACTAACACAAGTCCCATTTGCGTAACCTGCCTAAAAAAGGGAACAAGATTATGTGTTATAATTCTACAGTGGGTTTGAACACAGTGGGAAGCCTCTCTGTGCTCTAGCATGCTGTTCCACTTGGCAGTGAGCTACAATGACAACATCAGTTTAAAAAGAAATCAGGCTCATATTTGTGTGTCCAGCCTGTGTTAGCTAACTGACTGTGCATTTTGCAAAATAAACAAAACAAAAAGCGAGGGGGGGGGGAGGAAATACATGCATTTGGCAGTACCACAGTGCTCTGGAACTAATTTGAGAAACAGAAATCAATAAAAAGAAATAAGAGTGGAATGAGAGCGAAGAGATGAATGAAGGAGCTGAGGACTGTGCTACTGAATATTTGTGTTAACACACTGACTGAGTACCGTTTTGTCCACATGGACAGCCTGGCTGTCAGAGATAGGTCAGGCTCATATATGATTAAGGAACATGTGTAGTAAAACTTCAGAGTCTGCCTGTACTAGAACGAGGCATCACTGAGCTGCTTTATCTTCATTATCTCAACTTCAGTCCATCACTCGCGTCTCTCTAATAGGATTTGTCCGGCAGTATATTGCAGTGTTGCAGTATATGTGCTCTCATCTGCAGGTTGGGAACTTAAAGATCATGTCTGTTGACAGGGGATATATGGAGGGCATTACAGCATGGAATTAACAAGCTCCACAACACTGCTCATAACTTAGCTTGCTATCAGAGGATGTTGCTCTGGCCGAGCCATCCTTCCTGCGGAGCTTCGTAAGCTGCCGGATAGTTTGGTTGGAAAACCTTTTTATTCCTTGATGCCCTCCTGACCCCCTTCTTCCCCATATTCTGCCTCCTAAAGGCAATGCTGCAGTTACTAGGCAACAAGAAAGGGAGGGGCAGCAGCCATTATCGAGGCCAGACAAGCTGTTCCCAGTTATTATAAAAGCTATATACATGATCTACATGTACTTAGGCTCTACATTTACATTGCTGTTACTGTGTCTGTATTACTTCCAGACAAAGAACAGAACTGTGAGTTCTCCCATTTTTATTTTCATATCATTATGAGACGGCATTAGCCAACCATTTATTTATTTAGTGAAGGGTTACCCCAAAGTGCTTGTTGTTATGAAAAAAAGCAGCATTAAATAAAAATTTTGTTTAGGCACACCCCATTGCTCCATTTGCTTCCTCCATTAAATTCACTCAAATTCACTCATGTAGGACAAGATTTCTAATTGCCATATTTAATGTGTTAATGATTTAATTATTCTTTTAATTAATTTGTTACGACTAAATGACTGACTTAATTCAAGGGCTCTTGGCTTGTCTTCAGAGAGGGTGGTGGGGTGTGGGCGCTTGGGGGGGGGACACCGGGCTCTGAAGATGACTTACTGATGCTTTTCCATATTAAATATCAGGAAGAAGTGGGGAAAAAAGGCAGAATAGAGAAGTCGCGCAGCAAACACATGCCGGCTTTTCTCTTTACAAAACTCAGAATTTCCTGAAAGGTTTGCAAACCATTCGTGTTTATTTCAAGACAGACAAAGTTTTTCCCTCCCAAGTGAGAAATGACTGTGGACCTAATCTGAAGCAAGCAGCTTCTCGAGGCCTCTCGGTGGGGGCGTTGTGGCTTTTCCGAGCACATCAACCACTCAGGCCTCAGCATCAAAGGATCACCATTTTTAACTGAAATGTCCTTTTAATGTCTAATATAGCTCATTTATATAATTAAGAGTTGATGGCCACAGAAAAGGAATCAAGCTGGAAAGGTCAGACTAAATATAAGTATTCCAGAGCACTCCCGCACTCTGTTAGTTTTTCAAACAAATCTACCTCTGCAGAGTATGAAAATGTGGCGTGAACATTTTTGGGCGGCAACAAATTGCTTCAAAGTTTTATTGATGATAGAGTAAAAAAAAAAAACAACCCCTCAGTTGATGGATAAAGAGGCTTCTGTTCAGTATGCGGGGGACACGGCGTGGAAGTTGAAGGGAAGCTTTTATCTCTCTCCTTGTAGCTAAGGCTCCACATTTCCTTCCTACGTGCCATGCGGAGGTTATAAGCAGATGTAAATCACTGTTTCACTGCAAATCCAAAACACTTACCTCCCCATCCTTTAGAATAAGGGCGGGTGCCGTTTGCACGGTGTTTCACGCATAGCGATTGCCATTTTGTCGCGATGACAAGGTTAAAGGTGAGATCATCAGTGTGGCGGGGTGGCTGTTCATCATCAGCAGCACTAATGGGGTGTCAGTTACTTGTGTTGTTGCGGCATCATTAAGGTGTTTCCGAAAGTGGCTCAAAGCTGCATGGTCAGCACCAGGAGAAGATCAAGTACAAGCAGAAAGGTGAGCCAAACCATTTATCTGTACGTGTTCACTGCCTCCTCAAATGAATAGTTTAGCTAATTAACAGCTGGGTGCCCAATGTCAGGTGGGACAAGACCAATTTGATGTGGGGGGTGAGGGAGGTCCTCTATTTTGTCTTCTATTTTGCATGCTGTTGAGCTTTCAGTTGATGGTGCACATCCTGAGCTTGTGCTGCATTTGCATTTATTTGTTTTCTGTCTTATATTCGTCACTAAAAAAAATGGCTGCTCCTCCTACATCCCCTACATACTTGCTTCTATCACTTATACATGGCCGACAGCTGTTGATTTTATCCATCAGTAGATTATCTAACCTTACAAAGGAAAGGTCCACAACTAGCAGATGTGTTCTGCATTACTAGCCAAGAACGATGCAAGGCAGGCACCCTCAGCAAGCTAGCTGTCATAAGCATGTAACTAGCGTTCCCTCCCAAGTGAGAAATGACTGTGTTCACGTTGTCATGAGTATATTTATACTCATAAACATACATAAGAACTGGGATATCATTAGTAAAGTTGACTTTCAATGAAATGTTTGTATTTTAATTAAAAACAAGAAGCGCTCTATATCCTCTGTACTTGTGATCCTTTGGATTTTGCTACTATTCTTCGTCTGGATGAAAGGGCTCTTTACTCTAGGACAGAGGCTCTCTAACAGATCATTACTTCCAATGCAATTACTTGCAAACCTCCTTGTAACTCAGGACTACTCAAGTGTGCCCCTATTGGCTTTGCATTATTGTATTTCTCACAAACTAGTCAGCCTCTCCGCACACTGTAGCTAACTCGCCTGATGGAGAGGCACAGGATGTAATCTGGGATTAATTACTGGAATTCACCGCACCTCGCTATGCCTTTCTTCTTCTGCCGGCCGTGAGGCATCTGGCGGTGTCCGGGCTAATCTGGATGACGGTGGATTTGGATGGCAGCTGGAGGTGTCACTCAGTATATGTAACACTGTTCTGAAATCAAAAATGCGTATGCATGAGGCTTTGGGATAATTGTAGAAGGTATTGTACGGTACACTGTGTGCAGGTATGCATCATTTTACTTCTTGTATGTGGTTTTATATTCATACGAGCACATATTTGCTCATGCGAAAGAGTAGGTAAGTAGTAAGTGGAAAAGCCTGTGACAGGAGGCCCACGCAGACTGTCGAGCCACGGGTGTTTACTGTTAAAATATTTGCCTGTCTAGGGGATCTGAGGAGCAGGAGATAAGGCAGAGACAGGCCCTGTCATGAACAGAACTGTCTGTCTCCCTCCCACCCAAGTCCTCTTTATTAAAAGAACATTGATTTCTCTTAGCCTTTGATAATCCCCCCCACCAGAGTCTAATCAAAACACATCAAATGTTTGCCACCAAGGACAACCACGTCGAAAGAATTCCTCGCTCGCTGGCTGCCTTGTTTTGCAGCAATGCTTTTGAGAAAGTAGTTTTTGTTATTGCAATAGCCTAAAGTGACAGTCAAATCAGCAGCCTTGTGCTTACTCACCTATTTTTATTTTTTTTTTCAAAGAATTTGCATCGCTGGAAAAACTTTATCTTAAAGCTGCCATCACTCTTGCCCAAGTTGAAAACGCCTGCTTTTTAAACTTTCTCCAGTGGAGCTCCTCTCCTTGAGATGTGTGCGTGCGCACGTCATGTCTGTTTCTAAGATTGTGCGCGCGTGTCCACGAGAAGCCTTGCTACCTACCCTCGACGGGTTTTATTATTTGACCGCGTTTCCATGGTGACAGGGTGGTCCATATCAGGGATGCGGGGCGGGTGCTTAGAGCTGTAGCCTAAGCAGGCATCTGGGCTCGTCTCCCAGTTGTCGGGTTGGGCCCCTCCTGGGCCTGGCGATGAGCGAAATTATTTTTAATGGATCTTCATAAAACCATCTGTATCAGCGCACCTGCACACTGGAAGGCTATCGACAGAATGATTATGACCGCGGGACCCAGAAATTGCTCTAAAATGTGTAATCATTTTGTTTGCTGTATCTACGCCGCCACCCCCACCCCAACCCCTCCCTCCTTTTTCTTTCACATATCAGTATTCTTTGGGCCCGGTTCAACAAAGCAAGGTTATTTTCTTTCGCTTGGGTCCGCGGCCTGCACAATTTCCATTTAGATTTGAGGCTGTGTTTCTAACATATCACAGACCTCTGCTCTGCATTCAAGGATGCTTTATATTAAATGTCATGCAAATGGGCTGTCTGACCTGGCCAGAGGTGCATTGTCTGCAACAGATAAAGGTTAATTGTGGATGTTAATTTCCACAGATTGTGGATATAATGAAGCTGATTTGCCGTCCAAGTTGCATAATGTCCCGCTATCTTTCAAAACAGCGTTGACAGTGGTTGGCAGCCACTTTGGCAGCCTGTTGAATTCTCAGTCACTAAGTGTGCATGTGCTGGAAAAAAATAAATAAATAAGAAAATGTTTAAAATCCCTGTTCAGTTTGTCAGTTTGTTGTCATAACTGGTATTGCTGCGATAGAGAGAAACAGCTAGATTTACAATTGTGCTTTTTTTTTCCCATCTCCTACCAAAATCATAGATCAATCCCCTGCTGACAGATCCCGGTACAGTCTTAGTCTTAGTTGAGAGGTTCGACTGTTTCTCCCGCACATCCCCCCCCACCCCCCTTATTTCTCATCAAATTTGATTTGTATGAAGATGGAGCTGATGTTTTATTTATTTCTGCCCTGCGAGACAACCTGCGGGTGCCCTCTGGGTGTCATGATTTATACGTGCTGAACAAAAACAAAAGGAAAGACAGCCACTGTCCTTGCACCTGCTGGCATATACCTTAATGAAATTCAGCGAGATGAAATTTAGCGCAACCTCTATTGGGCTTGGCCGTATCATTTTGAAGTGCTTCATTACAGCAATGGTGGTGGCCTGTGGGATATCTTCATTTGGGATGTGACATGCCTCATTCATCACAATGAGATAAAGAACCAAAGGCCACAGTTTCTGCCATAACAAGTTGCAAGTTGTTTTTTATTTATTTCTCTTTTTGTTGAATCCGGTCACACTGGTTTCACTACTCTGTCCTGCACGTGATGAAATTAGAAAACTAGAGCGATCTGACAGCACTAAATGCGCTCGTCTAAAACATTATCGCCGTCAGATCTGTAAAAACAACAGCGGGTAATCGGTGTTCAAGAAAATGCTGTTGCTCTGCAGCCGTGCCGTGCTGTGTGAACCGACTCCCACGGGTCCCCCTGGATAACTTATTGAGGCGTGTGCCCAATGTGTGTGTCTGATCTATGAATGCCTGTCCAGAGGTCTTTTATTATTCTTCAGGGCCAGATGCCTCTGTGATTGGAGGATGAAGGAGGCGCGAAGAAGAGGAGGAGAGACAACGGAATAATGAGGTTTGCTGCAGCAGAGTAGCCACTTTCTGCTGCTGTTGCACTCGCTCTGCAGCGCAGTTTGCCACTCTGCTGTGAGTTTTCTTCTGTTTCTGCAACTCTAGTGCACCTCTTATCTCCCTCCCAGATTTATCAGTTTTCCGTCTCTTCTGCTTCCCTGCGTACTCTCTCCACCCCCGTCTCCCCCCACCCCTTCATTCTTACTGATGTGAAGGCAGATGCTTCGGGCCCCCAGAAGGAGAGTATCTCTGATATAAAAAGGCCTAATGAATGGGAGCCGCCTGTTTGTGTGCCTGCCGCCAAGTAGTGCAGCTGCACAGGCGCTGGATGGCACAAACAAAACCCTCACCCAATCCCCCCGTCCCACCCCACCCCCGCCTCCTTTTTTGGAAATCCACCGCAAAAAGCCAGGATGCTGTGCACGTGCGGGGCTTCAGATTGAGGCAGATGAGTTAATCCAGAACAAGACCCAACACAAAAGCAAACAAGTGAGCTTTACTCATTTGTAACTCTGGTCTAAAGGGCTTTGTCTCCGCTGAAGGTGAAGTTATTGATGCCACAAGGCCGCTAGATTATTTCCACAACCTCACTGTCTGCACACTCCAAACTCATGCTGGGGTACCGTCGCTATGCTGATTTCTCTCACAATTCCCCACCTGTGTTCGGGAGCTATTTGCGATTAATTACTCCTAATGATTTTTTTGTATCCATATTGTCCTCTAGAGCGCTGAAGAGTGGCCTTGTGTCAAAATCAAAAAAAAAAAAAACAACAACCGCAAAAACTGGTCTGCTTTTTCGCTTTTTTGTGAGTTCGTGGCATTGTTTCCCCCACATTTGTTTATTCCATTATCTTAAAGCTTTGTTGGGGGTGTAATGGAAGCTTAGAGGAACAGGTGATGAGGCTAATTAGTCATTAGCGAGGAGATTAGGGTCCCAAATGACAAGTGCATGCTTTACAAGGTCATAATTTGATTAAAGTCACTGCCAGTTGATGGGAGAAGCTACCCTGAGATGATTAACTTGTCCCCCCCGTTCCCGTGTCTCTTTCTCTCCACATGCTACCGAGATGATTTCTAATTTAATGACACATATAGAAGCGAGCACGTGTTTTAGTTTTTATGTGACAGGCCAATATGCCACAGAGAAGACTCAGCCTATTTAGCTGTCTCTAAATAATCCGAGGTCCCTCACCGAGATGACAGTCCGTACTGTAAGTCGATCTGTGTCTGTGTACTGGATTGTTTTCATAAACACAGTGCAGTATCAAGCAGAGTAATGGCTCACCTTGAGCCACGCTGGCGTTTGAACTTTTGTGCTGCTGTGCTTGTTGTTTGTGTATTCAGCTGGGGGATTGTTGTGTCACGTGTCAATCTCCATCTCCCACTTCCCACATTTTGTGTTATCTTCATGCCATCGCTGACTAATAAAGGAATAATATTCCCCAAACGTTTACCGTCATTCTTTTTAGCTTCAAAAAAACAAGTTTAGGAAATCTTTAAAGGAAAAAAAATGCTTTAAAGGGCACAATGAATGTGGGTGTAGGCTTACATAAAATAGCAACTCAGTGCAATGATAAGTGTAGTGGTGTATGTTGCCCTTAACAGTCTTGCATGTGTTGATGGCGCTAAAGTATCTTTTTTTAAAGTACACCCAGTTGTTTTTTTTTTAGTTTATTTAACAGAAAAATAATGTTGTATCTATAAATACGCATAGATTAGGGCGTATATCCAAAAAAGGCTTCTCTGGCCGGGATGGACATTACCGTTCCTCCTAATTAGTGTGGCTAAAGACAGGCCATATACATACACAAAAAGCAGAGGAGAAGACATCTTGCAGGCGTCTAAAGCTAGGGCGTTTATAATTTTGTGTGCAAAAACAAAAAGACTCAAGATATGAAGGATCATACACTCTAAAAAATATTCATGGTGTTTGTAGGTAGAACTTAACAAAAAAGCATTTTTCTACTTAAAAAAGTAAGTTGTCTACATGTACACGTTTCAGTGAGTTGACTAATCAATGTTAAAAGTCAGTGCAACACAGAAATTAATAAACACCTCCTTAACTTAAATGTTTGAGTATATTGAACAAAATACTTTTATCATCAATCAACAACAGAAAATATTAAGTTTGTGTAACATGTAAAAGTGAGTTTGAACATCTTTCGTGTTTGAACTGCCCATAACTGGACCATAACGAAAAAATAATTACAACTACCATAAAAAAAGAAGAAATGGAAAAAAACAGAGGTTGGCACCACTACCTGGTAAGTTCCTTGTTTTATAGTCTTTAATAAATATGTACTAGTTACAGGAATTTACTGCTTAAGTTTAGTCTGACAATGGCAGCTACATGATGTGAATTGACACTCTGTGTTATGCTAGTTGTTACTCTATAAAAGTATAAAAGAGCGTTAGTATTTTTTCCTGTTGTTAATGAAATCTGTCAATTAAATCTGTCACTCCGGTCGTTACTTTGGTTAGCCATAGGTGTGTATGAGACCATGCATACAGCAGAGGGTAACCCCGTAGCATATGTTCGTATCATCACAGGCGTAGCAGTTGTCTGCATTCTTATCACTTTGTGGGAGTAGAGGTGTGTTTCCCCTAGACTGTGTTCGGTGAGTTAACTAAGCATTGAATTTCAAAATAGATTAATTACAAGTTATATTTGTACACTTTAAATTTGATGGTTTTAATCATAGTTTAGCATAGTAAAGTTGCTAAAGTTAAAGTTGTTAGCTAGCTTTCTTTTAGCTAGCAAACGTTCCTCGCAAATACAGAGTACATTGTCAATTTTTCCACTTATACTTAAAATTTGTCACTTGTCAGGGTGCATTTGGTTAGCTGACAGACCTTGCAGACAGCAGAGCATGTTCAATTTGAACCTGTATATGTTCAAATTAACCAGTCAGCAGCTGCCT
>NW_005187527.1:418741-424255 GCF_000239375.1 Pundamilia nyererei
TGCAATAAACTGTTTCATCAGTTGGAATAATTTAAATGGCTATGTTTGCATGGATAATTGTGAGTAGGATATATGTAAAAAAGTAAGTTAGATTAACTCAACTAATGTAATTTGTCAACTCAATATTACCAGAAATTTTAAATTAATATTAGGTTGCTTAAACTTAATTATGCTTTTACAGGTCAAAGTAAATCATGTTGGTTTGTTGAACTAGTTGAGTTAGCCAAACCTAAAAATTACTTGCTGGATTTACTTAATAATATGCAAAATTTGTAACTTAAAAAGTTGAGTGGAAATTGTTACCTCAATTTTTTTAAGTTGAGCCAACAAAACATTTTTTAGAGTGTACCTATTTTTTATCATCTGAGAAGAGCTCCGTATTACCAAAGAAGAAAAACACTACCAGCATTTGGATTAAATCCCATCCTTTTTCTCCTCGCATCAAGTCTCCTCTCCTGAACTGAAATCAGGGCTCAAAGAAAAGAACACGTGCATAAACATGCTCGTGTATGCATGGCATTGTTGCAAATACTTATTGACTGCAGACATGCAACCCTGCGCCTCTGGACAGCTAGCAATGAGCAGGCTAAACAAAAAGAGCAGATTGTTATAAGCTAATATTGTGGCAGCTAATGTTACACTTGAGTGTCCTAAAAAAAACCCACTTTTCCCCTGATAAACAGTTTGATTACATTCTCACATCATGTGAGAACGTATTTGCTAGGTGTTTGAGTCCAGAAATATTAGTAGCTAACAGCGGCTAACAGCGGCTAACAGCAGCAAAACAGCAGCACTAACCAACAGAAAACTTGGTTAGTTCGGGCTCCTTTCACAAAGTTTCAAAGCCTCTCAAGAATAAATGTAACATGGACACATATTGACAGCTGAGGTAAACAGTTGACTGACAGAACTACTCACTCACTAGTACAGATGAATAGCAGCCACTCTGTTTGTCCTACAGTGGCCACCTTAGCTAGAGTTATGTACTTAAATTAGGAGGGTCCAGAAAGCAGAACTCACTTGATTACGTAACATGACAATCTCGCCGAGATTTATTTTTCAAACTGTAACCTCAACATGTTGTTATAGTAAACCTGAAGTAAATGCAAGGATATCATCTGCCTGAGCATCACTGGGTCCAATCAGCAAAAGTAAAATGAATAAACGTGTGGTGGAGCAGGCACATTAATGGGGTCATTCTGATGATTTTTGTTGGGGGGTTTTCATGGAAGAGAAGATTTTTTTCTTAGATTACCAAGTTTATGTGAACAACTTAAATGAGAATCTGAAGTTGAGCTCGGAATATGATCTACAGGCTATTAACTTTCTGAATTTACAGATCTATTTCCATCTTCAGAAAAATGACTGACCGCGACACCATATTACAGTTTTCATCCCCCACGGCTCATTAAGAATATCCCTTTTGGACAATTTCAGGGACTAGGACGCATATGAGATTCTAATCAAGACTTGCAGTTCTAATTTCTGGGCCTATTGCAGTGTTTTAGACAGAGAAGATGCAAACACCAGCTGCCCACTCAGCCTCAGTCAAGGCTCACTCACTTGACAGGAGGAAACTGTTAAGCTCTAAATGGAACCAGGAGCAAACTTAGAGGCTGTCCTGATCACTATTATAAAGAAAAATCAGGACATTATTGAGAGTGACACTTCTTTGCTGCAGGTTTGTATTGAAGCCCCAGGAATCCCAATAATCAAGGGTAAACTAGTCAGGAGTTACCTTCCTGCTCTTAAACCTGAAACTTCATTGGCCTAAGGTCAATTTTTGGTGCAGTAATTGCATTTGTTACGAGAATATGGTGAAAACACTTTTAAAGATGTGTTTAGCAATAAAATATATCCTTTGGCCAGTTTCATAAATTGTAACAATAATCATGTCATATATACACTTGGATTCACTTGCGGTTGTTTGTATGTAAGTCTCACTTGAAGGAAGCTGGGGGACAGGAACTGAAGTATCCCATAGCCAAACACCACACAAAAGCACATGGTGGGAGTGACTCAACCTGAAAAGTCTGATATTGAGACTATTACACTTGGTGCCAGGGATGGGGATCAAATCAAACACCTCAAACAAAGAGAGTCATGCTGGATTTATGACCTAAAGTCTTAATAAGCACTTACACCTCTCCTGTTGTTTATAGTGAGTACATGGGTCAATTTCTTTGTAACAGCTACGCATACCTGTATTTCTGTGGCTTTTTTACATATTTTATTATCTTATCAGTTCACCTTTTCAATAAGAAATGTAAAGATCATAATCTGTTTTATTCAAGTGACCAGCATGGACACCTGCCATTCAAAATATGTTCTAAAAATATCCCAAAATATCATGGAGCATGCCAGTACACCCTGTCATTTGAAATCAACTTATATGAGATGTAGATTTTAATACAGAATATTACATATGATCAAACTCCACACAGACCACGAGTTGAGCACATGCTAAATCCTAGTTGAAGGTCCATCAGCTTGACAGTGTTGTGATTATCATACCAGCAAGAAGATACCCAGCATCAAATCTAGGTGAGTACTTACTAACCACTCAGGAAAACCTGAACTGAAATCTATGGGAGAATTTTCCAGCAGCAAAGATGGTATTACAGGTATAACTTCTAATACCATTTTTAACCTAATTCGAAACTCTTTAAAACCTCATTTTCGTGCAAAGTCAGCAAGTTATTTAAAAATTCTTCTGCTTTTTTTCTTTATCAGCATTCCTGATGATTCTATAGAGATGGTGTTTATTGGAGATTATGTATTGGAATTTCAGGAGCAGGACCACGCCTCCAAACACACTCCTTCCGGTTGTCATCTACATAGGTTCCCCCAGTTCTGCAAGCTGTTCATTCTCGTTTACGTGCCCCACCCTCCCTACCTCCTTGTTCTCAATTCTTTAACTTCTTCATTTCTATTTAGTACATGGGGATCCACCAGGCCTGGGAGCCATCGCCAGTCCCCTTCGAGACCTTCCCCAAACCGCAGCTCAGTTCATGTCAAAGCATTCACTTTTACCTACTAAAATGCTGTCAAACGTAAAATGAGGACGTGGGCCCAGCTAGTGAATGTATAAGTGTCCACTAAAGTTCAAATTAATTTGGATAAATCTTGTAACTTACTGCTCAAGTAAGTGTCTGGATACTATGTGATGTGAAGTGTTTACAATGAATTTGGCCTGCAATGAATGGGAGAAATGTTTTTGTGTATTATGCATAATTTTTGAGAGAAGGCATGCATAAAATGTAGGAGCAAAGGCCAACCTAACGTCTAAGCATGAAACTGGCATGCAACAGTTTCTAGTATAAGTATTTTCCAAGCGTGCGGTTCTTTGGACTTCATGAGTCCTGCCCTTCACCTATCCCCCGAGTCACCTTCTCTCTCTATTGTTTACTAGTTGCTATTCGCAGCTATCAAATATTGATAGAGGTCAGTAGCAGACCAAAGTCACCCCATCTCAATTTTTAATGTATAATATAGCACTGCAAAAGGTGTTCCCTCCACTGTCATGCTTCTGAAGGCAAATAGTTTCCTACCAGTGCCACCGACTCAGTTCATAAATGTGTTCCCTTAGGTCCATTGAAAGCCACACTGCAGCTTCATATATAGTGAACAATGCCACCAGGGGATCAGAAATACACTGAATCCCCTTTCAAAAATCAGTCAACATATTTCCTCTGTGCATCCTAAGAGGCCTTTTGGAGAGAGTAATAACCCTGAATATTCTTTGAGGAGAATGAAAAAAACTGGAACGGGGCCAGAATAGGCAAAGCAGACTCAAGACGGTAGGTTGTGGCAGTGAAGTGACTACGTTTCAAAGAAGCCACGAGCGGGATAGCGAGCCCATCTCATTTATGTTTAATGCACACATGGACGAGAAGTCAAATTAGAGATGTGGGGTCAGTTTAGGTAGGTCGCTGAGCATTGGGGACTGAAAGAAAAACATGAAAAGCGAGACGATGAGTGCATCTTTGCTATATGTGTGCATATGAGGTAAACAGGTTTGTGGCTTTGCTGGTTTTCTTCTCAGCTGTAGTTTTCTTTACATTCCCCTACCCATAAGCAGCCCTGTCTTTGAATTCTGCACATATAACCTAATTCTTTTTCCCTTTCCCTGCCCATGAAGGTTCTATATGTCTTTCTTACTGCTTGTCTCCATCTTCAAGCGGGTCCTCTTTCATTTTGTTGCCCCCTTGGTGAGGCAGCAATAGCTCCTCAAGGGCATCAGTCGCCACCACTTAAAAGATGAGCATATGTGGAAAGACCTAAGGGGCAGAGGATGCTCAGACAGAAGTGGCTCGAGCATCTGAGTAATTCGACACCACCGCTGTACACGTTCAAAAACACATTTTCAAAGGTGAGCGATCATACTGCCAGATTAGTAAAGTCATTATACTCATCTTTTATACTCAGCAGCTAAGATTGTTGCTTTCTGGAGATGTAATTATTAGATGATAATTATTCAATAACAGCTGTGTGGAGATGGCATGCAATAAAGCTTAGACTCAAACTGGCTTACATCCGCATCTTTAAGCTATGGAGGCATTCCATTTATTGATGTGTGGGATGTTTAGGCAACAAACACACATCGTCCTAGTTTTAGGATAAGGTCGCGTTAGGCAACACAAACAGTTACAGTAAGTCTCATCCACCTCCCCGACCCCACATTTGCGGTCAGCGCTGCTACATACATTATATGACATAGTACAAGCAGTGAACGCTGGTTGTAAATTGTAAGGTGCAGAATCATCCGATGACAATGTAATTCCAAGCATACACAGCATACACAACCAGACACCCAATCCATTACCCTTTGCCCATCTCCCTCAGTGAACTCATTCTTACCTCTGCCTCTCTGTGGTAGAACAAGTACCAATGTGAAAAGATCGCCAAGGGGAGTCATGTCTCCTGTGGCTTTCTGAAGGCAATTCTGCCATTGCTTATTTTAGACACAGCTTGTCTCCGTGGCACAAGGCGGGGTCACTTTACATGGACGACCAGGCCGTGAAACTCTATCCAGCACTCATGGAATAAGAATGCAGTTAGGTGAATTGATGGCCTCTCGCCTCTTTTGCCTGAAAGCGGCCTTTTGAAGGGTTAGCGATTCTACTCTGAGTGAAAGCCATTGACACGGTACAGTGTAGACTGGGAAAGGTTACACACAATACAGTAATTTAGAGTTCTTAGACAAGGGTCATCACACAGTTTAAATGTATGAAAGTCTCTTGAACATCTGACATCATCTTTTGACTGAGCTGGATGAGGCAATATATAGCAAGTAGTTGGTGTTTTATTAACTGGAAAAACATATTTTATGAGCAACTAATCTGAACATACAGTCCTCTGATTTCTTAGTCTTTTGCATATTTTGTCACATTTAAATGTTTCAGATCTAAGTGTGACAAAATCTTATAGCTAAAGATAACACAAGTAAATAAAAAGTGCATTCTGCAATCAATCAGAAACTGCAATCAATCAAATTAACTGAATTAACCATAT
>NW_005187527.1:424967-477402 GCF_000239375.1 Pundamilia nyererei
ATGTTGGTTTATAATGGAGCACTGTAACAAAAAATAATTTCCCCCAGGGATCAATAAAGTATTCTGATTCTGATTCTGAACCTTCCATGGAGTGACCGACCTACCAAAATTACTCCAAGAACACAATGATGGCTCATCCAGGAGGTCACAAAAGAACCCAGAGCAACATCTAAAGAACTGCTGGTCTGGGTTTTACTGCATATTACATTGCATTTAGCTTTGAGGACCTTATTGAATCAACCACGTTCACTGAGCAAGAAAAAGGCCGGCCACTCCTGGTGCACAGCCTTTTGTTACCTAAGCAGCTCACACTAATACACCCACTATTCTCAGTACTGCTGATTCTGCCAGGAACCTGGGAATTCCCATACACAACACGTGTGAGAGCTCCAAGGTGAAAACGACTGCTGACCTCAAATATCACAAAGGTTCTTCTCACATTTGCCAAAAGAGATCCTCATGATTCCCAAGATTTTTTGGAAAACATTCTGTAGTTTAAAAAGGTAAAAGTTGAACTTTTTTGAAATGGTTTGAATTCTGGTACATCTGACATAAAGCTAACACAGTATTTCATAAAAAGAGAAAAAAGAAACTCAAGCTTGGTTCATGCAGCAGGACAGTTATCTGAAACAAACCAGCAAGTCCGCCTCTGGACGGTTAGGGGCCAATTAGTTTTCACACAGGGCCAGGTAGGTTTGCTTAGCTTGTGTGAAAAATGTGCAAAAAATGAAAAAATCCTGTAGGGGGGAAATACTTTTTTTACAGCACTCTACCAAGAATGTTGGATCTGGTAGGATAGAGAAAAGAAGAAGTAGATAGTATAAATACTTTCTTTTAAAGGGTTAAGCAGTTACTTAGTCTGTAAAACTGGCACTTGATGAGCTATTTCCTAATCTGCTGCTAAATGCTTCATTAAATGGGAAAAGACAATGCGAAACAAGCTGATGAGCATTGCCAATGAAGTGAGAGAATCTGTTTTTGTTGTTTGCCACGAATCACATAATGGGATAACAAAGCAAGCACTTGGTACCAGCACAACAAACCCTTGGATTTGGAACTACAGAGGAATCATGTAATGCTATAAGATTTGGGTCCTTGCGTTGGGAAATAAACAAAGAGCTGCACCGAAAGTTGACAAGAAAATGAAGAAAGAACAAGTGAAATTGTTAGACACTCCCCATTTCAGCAATTTCTCATGAGAAAATAGAATAGAGGGGAAAAAAACAACCTCTATTTCTATCTATTGGACCAGCCAACGGCACATCAACTATTTTCTCTCCCTTTCTCCCCATCGTCACTGAAAGCAATCATTTTAGAATTGATTTTCATGGCTCAGAGAGAAATAATGGGAATTCTTTCTAATGTAGAAATGTATGTGTTCCTTTTGGTTAACCAGAATAGACCATATTTCAAGCTTGTCAGTTAGAGGAGTAAAAATACCTCTCATCTTTTGCTCAACTTTTTTCTCTCATCCTATCCCCACTGTCTAAAGTGACAACTCATCAACTCTAAAAATCAATCATATAATTCTACGTTCTCCAGACTTCTGAAATGATGGAAGAAGTTTGGTTCTTTTTCAACCATCCTCAGGTCCACATTTGTCTATGTTTTGAGGAGATAAAATGGCATGCCAAGCAGCAAATCAATCTTCATGGTGGCGACAGGGATGGGGGGAATGACAATTGCTTTAACATGCCCCAGTTAGCACTCACCTAATACATTCTCACTCCCGACTAACACGCCAGCGTCTCGTTGCTAAGGGACTCAAGTTAAATCTACATGTCCATCTCTCGGTTTTCAGTGCCCACCAGCACCCCGCTGTCTAATGTGGAAAGCTCTTTTCCACCTGCTCTGTTCCACTCTCCGGCACTTCCACTCTCCGGCACTGGCCCCTTTCACCCACTGAGGCTCGAAAAAAGAGGCAGTCCAAAAGCAGCAGCTCCTCTCCCCTGGATGAGCTCAAATCCATTTACCTAGGGTTTATCCATCAGCAGCTGTCGAGTGTGTAACACCCTGCCCAGGTGCCATTACTGTACCATTACATACCAGATTCCCTCAGTTTATTACCACTATAGGAGCGTGTCAGCTATTATTAATGATAGCTCAACCCCATGCCGATGAAAGAGACTATTGATTGACAGAGGAGGTGAGGAGTTTGGGGATAGCCCAGACATTATCAGCATTCTTTTTTTTTTTTTCCCTGGAATTTAAAATACTGTAGCTCTTCAACAGCGCTCTGCAAACTGGGACAAAGTGTACTCTATAACTTATACAGTTGCTGCTATTTCAAAATACTCTGCTGCTGAGATTCAGGTCAGCAATATCTAATGCAAGGCTCCTTGCATCTCTGAAAAATTAGACTGTGCAGATGCAGAAACAGATTGGTAAATGCGTTCTAGTGGAACCTTAAAAGATGAATTTGATAATAGTACGCAGATAAATGCAGAACAAGCTGCCTATCATTTCATCTGTGGTATAGTGACAGATTATAGAGAAAATGAGCCGGTGTTATTTTGATGTGCTTCTGAAATAAATGAGTACTTTCACATTAAATTACAAAGGACACAGTTTTTAAAGAGCTGAAAATATTTGGTAGGTCTCCTGTGGATACGTCTAATCTGATTATTAAACTCCAGTCTTTGTATTTAACCCTGAATTTCTGTCACTCCTGATGACTTCATGTTTAGACATCACACTGAAACTGTGCATAATACTCATATAAAACACATAAAAAATTTCTGTCAGTATCCTTTTTTTACAGGAAACAATAATAATCTTTTTCACCTTGATTAGTTCTTCTTTACAATGTTTGCAGGCACGTTTATGCACAGCTCTCCTAATGTTCGACCACAACATCAGATTGAAGTCTAGACTCTGACTGGGCCGTTGTGGCACCTTGACTTAATGATTCGATGATATCAAGTTGCCATCAGTTGTGCACAATATACAAAACAAGATGTCAAATGCATTTAGTGTTGGACATGATGTGAAGGGAGGGGTGGGACTTGCCCAAAGTCATAATCCTTTTCATCAGTGCCATGCTTTGTTAAATTATCATCAGGCAGTGTCAGGAGCAATCTGCAAGTGGCCACTTCCGAATCCCAATGAGAAAAAGGTCTGTTGGTCCTCATGTTGACCAACGGAATATCAATGAGCACTTAACTACCCGAAGTGGATGAAAGAGAACAAGAGAGTAAATGGGGTACAGAGATGAGCAAAGAAAATACCCAGGAGGCTTCTATAGAGAGCGTTTGCATTTCCTTTCCCTGACAGAGGAGCGAGATGACTGGAAAAGTAAACAGACTTTGTCTTGCAGCAAAAAGAGAAGTTTGGTGACAGCCCTGGCCTTTATCTGACAAGCAACCCCCCTACCCCCTACACCCAAAAAAAACCTTTCCGATAAGGAACAGAGGTAGTTATTAAATTGTAAAAGCAGGAGAGAAGCATTACTCTGAGGACTGTATAAAGGAAAAAGTACAATTTCTCGATTAAAAGGACACAAGAGATGGAGAATGTCCTGTTTCTATCCTGTTGTCTCCATTTTCCTTATTTGCTGTTGTGGTGGATCAATGATAGTGTACAGGCGTAACCTGGCAAGGTTATTTCCTCAGTATTACTGTCTTATCAAGCTGAGTGAAAACGTGTTGGTTCCGTCTGCAAGCTCAGCCAAGCACCGGGCTTACGAATGCTGACGACTGTGATTGCTCGCCTGTCGAGAGGTCATCTTGCAACACAGGGAACATTTGGTCCTTGAATAGAAGACATCTTTTGCAGGCAAAATTGTCACATAGCAATTTGGAAAATAGAAATATCACTGCCACTCATACCACCTTTAAAAGAGTCCTTTGGAAGCAGCACACAGTTGTAAACAGACTGGTGAACACTCTTTTGTGGTGCTTTCAAACTAGTGACTAAAAAGAAGTTTAAAGGAATTCATAGAGTTTCACAGCTGTACTCTTGTCAGACATTTGTTTCGTTTTTTGGTGTGAACCAAAACAACCCAGACCCAACCGAATCCTGGACCCAGCTAAGAGGTGTAACTGTGAGCTAAGCAATTTTTGTATCCAGATTAACTTTGTATTCCAGGATTCAAAAAGCACAGCAGTGGTAGCCAGTGTTGGTCAAGTTACTTTAAAAAAAGTAATTAGTTACTAATTACTGATTACTTCTCCAAGAAGGTAATCACATTATTTTACTGATTATTTATTTTCCAAAACGAAATAGTTACTTTTTTACTTAGTTACTTGTAACTAAAAGCACAACCTGAATACGTAATAAAGCAATAGACCTTTCAGCCCAATTCTAGTTTTTCTGCATAATCCATCATATAAAACTGAATCAAATGAAAAAGTCTCTTTTTAAAAATTGTTTTATTCGTTTTAATCTTTTAACTTTATGCACGTTGCATCAAGGAAAAATAAAATTTTCTTTGACTTTGTAATTTGAAATTTGTTTAACATTTAAACCTGTTTTCTGCATATTCCAGCACATAAAATAAAATAAGTTTTTGCGTTTACACTCACTCTTTCAAACAGATGCAAGTAAAACACAAATCAAAGATTCAGCGCCATTAAGTCCTATCACTCTTAAGTCTATTTTCACCTGTTTAGCAGGAGTGGGGATGTCAGAGAGTTGCCCGGTGCCGCAGAGGTCATGCCAGTGGGAGGATCCGGGGGTTTCTCTGTGAATTTCACATTCCCGTGGCAGCGTGCTAGGTGCTTGCTCAGATTTTAAGTTTCATTTTTCGCTGTAGAAGAGTTTACAGCAGAAGATAATGTTTTTGTCACTTTTTACAGAATCAAACTCAAACTGATGTCAGTACTTCCCCGCTTTAAATGCTGCATGGTCGTACGCTCCCCCGCGCTCCATATTATCCATTGTTGATCTACACATGTCTGTTGCTGCCACTCACGTCGTTCGTCATGAGACACTCTCACAAACAAAATCACAGTTTAGTAACACAGTAATGCAGCGTGCTACCGGGAAAGTAAATGTAATCTAATTACTTTTTTGCAATATAATAATTACTTTACTCGTTACTTGAAAAAAGTAATCGGATTACGCATTACTGCCAATGTACGGTGGTAACAGTTAGCTAGTAAAAGAAAATAGTTTTACTAGCAACTTTTCCCTTGGATTTATGCGATAATGAAGAACTCAAGATCTTCTTCCTATATTTCCTTTCCCGGTTTCTGATGTCACACTTTCTCCTTCTTCCTGTATAAATTTATATCTACACAAACATACTGAGTATGCTATAGACTTGTGAGCCACTTTGTTAGATACACCTGTTCAACCGCTCATGAACGCAAATATAAAATCACTACTAAGCTACAACATGGCAACAGCTAAGTGCATATAAGCATGTAGACATGGTCAAGACAACTTGCTGAAATTCAAACTGAGCATCAGAATGGAGAGGAAATCTAATTTAAAGTGACTTTGGAGGTGAAACGTTTGTTGGTGCCAGACAGGCTGGTCTTTGAGTATTTGAGAAACTGCTGATCTGCTGCAATTTCCCCACACAACCTTCTCTAGGGTTTACAGAGAATGGTTTGAAAAGGGGAAAATATCCAGTGAGCAGCAGTTCTCTTGCTGAAAACACCTTGTTGATGCCAGAGGTCAGAGAAGAACGGCCAAAATGCTTTGAGCTGACAGGAGGACAACAGTAATTCAAAAAAGCATTTGTTACAGCCGAAGTATGTAGAAGAGCATCTCTAAATGCACAAGACCTCAAACCTCAGTCAAGACAGGCTATAGAAGCAGAAGACCGCACCGAGTGCCCCTGTCAGCTCAACACAGGAAACTGAGGCTACAATTCACACTGGTTCACCAAAATATGACAACAGAAGATCAGAACAACATTGCCTGATCTGATGAGTCTCAGTTTCTGATGGGCAGACAAAAGGGATAGAATTTGACATAAACAGCATAAAAGCATGGATGAATCCTGCTTTGTATAAAGAGTCTAGGCTGCTGGTGGTGATGGTGTGGGGGATATTTTCTTGGATAGTTGGGGCCATTAGTACCAATCTGATTTAAACACCACAGCATACCAGCATATTGTTGACCATGTCCATGGCTTTACAACCACAGTGTCTCAAAGCTCAAATCATCTCAAACTGGTTTCTTGAACATTGAACTGCTTTTCATAAACAATTAAGGCAATTTTGAAGACATTGCTAAATGTCAACAAAATCTTTGTAAACACGGTTCAGTTGTTTAACTCTACATCCTAGAGAAATGGCTAAAAAAATGAGGGAAAACATAATTTCTGCTTCAACTGCATTCCCTGGAAATGCTTTTATGGTGTTAGAAGGGCTACATTTATGTAGTGCACTTACAAGGATGCACAGGGATGTTTTCATGGGAATTCCTTTAGATGTAGTGGTGCGTAACATACACTATATGACCAAACTTGTGTAGGCATGCAGGCACTTACAGCAACATCAATTAGATTCAAAGTGTAGATAATGCAAAATAATACACCTTGTGTATATAATTATTGAGACAGCAGCTTTTCAAGATTAGGTTTTGCTGTCTTCTGGCAGTGTGGTCCTGGGATTTTTATCTTTTTTGCCACTACAAAGTGTGTGGGAAATGAGCCATCTTTGTAGCAGCAGTTCCCTTTGGTTTACAAAGGCTAATCCTGATTGAATGAGCAAGTTTGAAAATAAATGCCTGTACTATTGCTTCGTTAGACTGACACCGGAGCAAAATACGAGATCTCAGTTCTTTAAAAAGCATTTCTCTTGATTATTGAAAATGAAGGCAGACTGCCAAGAAGAACAGCGGGTTTGGCTGCTGTGCTGATATGGAGTGGTACTATCACTTCCCACTGGGGTTGTGAAGTATTACTTAAACATACATCTTGGCCCTCGCAAGCTTTTTGTTGTGTCAAGGCTTTCACTCGGGAATACGCTGGCTGATCTGAATTTCAAATCAAAATCAATTATTCATTAATGACTAATGCTGACTAATTGTGACCCTTTTTTGTTGTTCATGATAAGACATTGTGAAAGCATCTGACTCAACTTTTGTTGAAGCATAAGAGTGACACTTGTGACTTTCCCAGGACACTTAATGTTTTCTGTGGACTGTGGGTCTCTGATTCACTTGGATTACTTAAATACTACTTTACCTTCAACTAAGGTTTATAAGGCTTTGTGCCTGGCAGTAGGTACATCAGTATTTTGTTGCTGTTGTTTCTTTTCTTTTTTAAATTGCCTGTTATTTAAAATTGAGCCTTTTTGTAATCACCCTCTTTAAAACATCAGGAGACAAATATCCGTAAACAAATGTTTTAAATACGGTAAACCACCACAGTGGATTTTTAATCAGACAATCAAGATGTAACTGAAGTCCAGACATTCAGCGTTAACTCAAGGGGTTAAACAAAAGATTTGCATTAACCCTCTCAAGGCAGGCGTAGTTAAAAACTAACAACCTGATCACCCCACATACATATTTTATGAGTTTTTTTACTCAGAAGTACCACTGCAGGACTTGGTTGTGCATTAGCAACAAAAAGTTTAATTTTTAACTGGACAAACTAATATAACTTTATAAGGATTGTTTTTGTTACTTGGATGAAACTCCTTTGACTTAAGTCTAAAATCTATGGGCATCACCAAATGCTGCCTTTCCTCCCTTGAGATGCTTCGCAGGCCTTTACTGTATGTAGCCACCTTCAGTTGCTGCTTATTGTGGGTTTCTGCTTGGTTATGCTTGGTTTCCTTCACCGTACTTTTCTCTTCCCATCATGTCAGCAAAGTCTAATCTGTCGTTCTCATTCGTGAGTGCAACCAGTGGTTTGCACCTTATTGAAAATACCCTCTCTATTTCCATTCAAGATCATAGACTTTGACAATGAAATGCCGACCTCTTTAAGAGTTGTCTTAACTTGATTAGATGCTGCAGAGTTTGTTGTAACCAATGAAAAAATGTTGTGATCATACATTTTAGTTTTCTTCTTTCGTTTTTTTCAGACCGTTTGGTGTGGCTAAGCTGATCAGTGTATTTCTTCTATTTAAGAATGTACTAGAGTGTTGACTTGGCCCCTCCTAAAGTTTTCTGCTATTAGTCACATCAATGGCTGGCAGTGCTTTTTTCTTCCCTCTTGGTCTCCTAATGATCTGTCACTCTTTCTATCTTTGTTCTACTGCCCCACAGTATGCATTGTAACAAATATTATTTCTTACCCAAAAAAACCATTTCTAATCTGAATGGCAAAGATTACTGTACTGCCTCGTGAAACATTCACTCATGCTTTGCACTAGTGTATACATCAACCATCTGACTGGTACTCATTTTCTCAAGCTTTCAACATTTGTGAGGTTGCCCCAAAGAACAACACATCACTGTCATCCTTCTTGCGCATGATGACACTTGCTGTGAATGAAGGGTGATTATAAAGAAACTATTTGCACCATAATCGACAAAGACAATACTTTTTATCACAGCGGGCACAGCTATACAGTTAACCATACAAAATGGCACTAAATAAAAGCTGCTCTTCTCTACATAAATTACACATGCAGCAAAACATACACTGATAAGACTTTAGTGAGACTTCATGAAGGCTTCCTGACAAATGTAACATAATCAAGAAATTACCATTAAAATACAGCCATTAGCATAATTGCTAATTTGCTTCCATGCTATTACTGTGGCTCTTTAGCAAAATATCATTCATTTCCACGGTTACAGCTCCTGTGCAAAATGGTGCGCTGATGGTAACATTACCTTTTTATGCTCTTTCTGTATTTTTATTGGTAAGATGTAACTTAACATTAACAAACAGCAGATTTACTCAAAGGCAGCAAATCGAATACGCTCAAAATGTATGACCTGCTTACCAGCTAATGCACACTTATAGCTAATGTTCTCACAGGAATTTAGCATAACAACTACAAATCAAAATGTGATGTAAACTATGAAGTGGCATTGTAGTCGATTCTGTATGCAATGAGAATGAATAGCAATTTAAATGCATATTTGTTCATTATGCTTTATCATTTTAAAATGTGCTAATCATATTCATTTCACTGAGGTTTTGTCTGTGGCAATGAAGTCTATAAATGTCCCCCTGGTTTGAGCTTCTTAAAACTGTTGAGTAAAATCAGTCCAAAATCAGTTCAAAGTGTCATTTAAGATGCTTGAATCACATTTGAACTGCATGACAGATGTTGGAACGGCATGCTCCTGCCCAAACTGAAGGATTAAAGCCGTTGCCTTTGGAGGAGTGCCATTCAAGACCCAGTTGGGATGCATTAACCGGAGTTAATCTGTAAAGGTCTGTGAACTGCATGTGGTTAGAAACAGTAAGTTAAAATCTAAGTGCTCAATTAAACTTTTGACTGATTATAAATCTTTAGACATTTGAAAGAAATCCATAACATGGCTTACATTCATACTAAAAAAGCAAAGTGGGATTCCATTTGAGTAAGATGTTTTAGTATTTGCTGGCTAAATTTTTTATGTCAAAATAATTGGTCCATATTTGATGAGTGTATTTGCACAAGGCTGAAAGAGAAGCAGAGAGATATATGGTTGCTTGGGGGCTAGGGCAAGGGCAAGGTTTTGGACAGTGGGCACAGGTGTTGTGCAGGAGGGTGGAGGGCAAGGCTCTGTGGACTACAGCCATTACTTTATAACTAATGAGGAAAAAGATGGCCAAACTCCCTGTGGCATGTGTGCCTCATGTGGACAGAAGCATGGACTGGGTAAGGTAATGGCACAGTAGGACTGTGCCCTTAGGCACGCCAATTGTGCCCATGTGGTCACGGCCCAGGAAGCAAGTGTATTCGTGAGAAGAAAGTTCATATCTGCAACAATGAAGTACCTTTTCTCTGCCGTACTCCTGAGAAATGGCACAGCCTTTTGAGGACACAGATAGCAGACATACTGCAGTATTATCAGGGGATATAGGATGTGTGTGTGTGTTTGTGTGTGTGTGGTTGCATGCCGCCTGCGTGCGTCAAACAGCTCTATTTGAGGTGGCAGGCACAGGTGCGTAAACGGCATGGTGGGCTCAAGCAGGTTATTGGCCGACAGATGGAGCGGAAGGCGGAGTGTGCTGCGGGGACAGGGGCGGCTGTAGGGTGGAGGGGTAGGAGCTGGAGGAGGGGTGGGTATTGTCAGTTTTCAGTGGGTATCTGCCAAGAGTGGCAACTGGTATGTCAAAGCTTTACAATCTGCATGGGCTGAGATTTCTGAGCAATAATAAAAACCTGTTCTCACTGTCAGAGATGGGCAAGGAACCAAGGTAAGTACATCGATAACACACGTGGACTATTATGAATTAACTGCCATAAAATATAGAGGCCACGCAGCACTGCCTGCTTTGCTGCATGGGGATACTAATGTAAACAGAAAATACTAGCACGCATCTGGCACATTTGGAGTATATTACCAGGAGAAGCACTACTTTAAAGGTTACACTCATAAATATACATAGATTAGTTTGTAATTATGTCCTTCAACAAACCGACGTGTTCTTTTAAACTTGATTAATCCCTTAAAAATAGATTGGAATGGGTTTGTGATTTGTGTTCCCCTGCCATAGTTGAAAATAGTAGCCGAGAACTTTTTTTTTTATATCCAGCCCTGCATGGCAGCTTTTGCAATTACAATTATGATCTAAATGAAGGTATGTAGTATACAATATAACAATGTCTAAGGCAAAACAGGCAGGAGAAAAAAGGGGTGGGGGGCAAGATGTAATAAAAGGACCGAGCACAAATAGAAATGCAACCCAGAACCAACAAGCACTCGCATCCTTGGACATTTACTTTCTGAATAATCCTGCGGAGAACAAAAGAACATGTCAATTCTTGTCTAAATCTTCAGACTCAAGATATGAAGGACCATGTCCGAGTCCACCATAGTTAAATCCACTTTAAAGAAAGTTTCGTTAATGTCGGCTAACAGCAGCTAGCCTCGGCTAATTTCAGCTAACAGCCACAAAAACAGCAGTTAGCATTTTCTCAACAACTCAGACGTCAGAGTCAGAAGTGAGCGTTTTTGACTCATTAACCCGTACAACTCCTTGCACAAACTAGAAAGGAGACGTTGACGCATCTTACCCGACATTGACAGCTGAGGTAAACAGTTGTTTTTAATCATAGAAACACGCTGGCCATTATAGTTTGTTTTTTTTTCATCTCTCTTTGGTGAATTAAAGACCTTTGTCCTACAAGGCCACTGTAGGATTATCACTTGAATTGGGGGGTAAAAAGGGAGAACTCAGTTGATGGCGAACTGCAGTCTACTGACATCTGGTGGTGAAAGTTTTACACACTGTATCTTTAAGAATAATGAATTTAATAAACTTTGCTCTGCATGGCTACATGGTTAGCTGCTGTAGTTGACCATTAATCACACCTTTGCCAATCACAGAGGTGACAGGTGGGTGAGTCAGAAAACCCTGTAATCTAACAGCATTGTGCTTCAAATGACAAAAAAATATAATCATTAATATTAATATAGAAAGAGTAGAATTGGGTATAGGAAAACAGAGATGTCAGAGGTTGGGCAAATCAGCTCTTATCGAGTTTAATACCAGTCCCTCTGTAGGGCTCATATTTTCCATTAATCTGCACCGCATGAATACTAATAGCCCCGGTAGCTTAATGGCCCTGCCCAAATCCCTGTATTTGATTTCCACTTCTCAAAGTGACCTTTTCCCCGTGTTAATGGGCTTACCTGTGCTAGATCATGTTGGAGCATGAGAAGGGATGGGTTGACTTTGCCACTTTCAGCTCATTCCCTTTAAAGGAGACCCCTGGATTTCAGCACAACGCTTAAGTGATCAGGCAGAAAAACACATACAGAGGCACAAGCAAAGGTATGACACGACTATCATACCTTGTCATCTTATTTAATAGTATATTATGAAAAGCCAGGAAGCAGCCAAGTTATAATAACACAATAAATTTGATTCTTTGGTGAAATAGCTATTGGGTAGCATTAATTTTCTTAGCTCAAAGTTATCTTGAATGCATTTCAGTTCATCTTATTTTTGCGGTGGACTATTAGGGCCACTTTAAGAAAACAATGGTGTTAATCATTTTGAGAATGAAGTCGAAATTTTGCGATTAAAGTTGAAATACAGTTTCGAGAAAAAAAAGTCCAAATGTGGAGATTACAGTTGTTGCTATGCCCTGTGTAGATGAGTTAGTGAAATAGTACGTCAGAATCATTTTTATTTACAAAGAGATGATTTATCCACAGTTTGCTGATCGATATAAGAAAGCTGAAAAGATGGTGCAGGTCAGAAGGAACAAAACACAAACTTGGAAGAGTTGGGCGGATTTGTACAAAATGAATTGGCGCGCAGTGGACAGATAGAAGGATATTGATGGCTACACCCTTGTGCAATAAACAGGTTGTATGTTGTATCACAAGACACAATAACACGGCCGATCAATTTGTTTTCACTAACTCATCTACACAAGGCATTCTAGAGGGCATAGCAGCCTCAGCAGTTTGCCTTGGAAAAGCCGTAATCTCTCCATTTTACCTTTTTTTCTCTGAATTTTGACTATTCTGAAAAATCATCAATAATACTTTGTTTCTTAATGTGGCACTAATGCTCAATGTTTAACACTGTCAATCAAAGATATAGGATGGCTTTTTTGTATTAAATTGCTCACACTACTTTCTGCTTTGGTTGTCGATGTGTTTGTGTTTGCCACTGATATACTGCTGTTCTTTGCATAATCAATTAGTTGATTTATTTGTATAGCATACAAACAGACAATGCAATGTCTCGCAAGGTTATGTGCAAACAAGCTCTGGATGCATGTTACAATACTAATTAACTCTTCTTCCATTTCTCTGCCAAAACCTGTGCAGTACATTGAGTTAGTGGCTTGCACTCTTGACCTACATCATAATGATACAGTATCTACTACAGTCCTCTTGTCAATACAGGGCGCAGGAAGAATTTAGATTGTGGGTGGCAAAATACTAGATGAACCCAGCAATGGACATTTTCAGAAGATTAAACTTTGTCAGCTGTTAAATGACACAAAATGATCACATTTCAAGCAGAGAAACTAGCAGTGATCATGAGTTTCATCAGCACCAGGACCAGGAGTTCTGCTGGGTGTCATTACTTTACGCATTTGTAGAAGAAACAGTACGTATACTGTATTCTTATTGACTCTAATCCATGAAGATGCCTCTAAGCCATCACCAGTGTGGGCTAGATAGGATGAACTACTGTTAACTGTTGCAGTTAGCAAATAGTGAAGAAAGGTGGAAGATGTGAACAGTTGTAGACCTTGAAAGAAAGGCAAGGAGGCTGCTGTTGTCCAGACAAGAATAATAGGGTAGAGGCAGACTAAAGGTGGGACAAAATGTCATGAAAGTGGTTTGTTTGGACCCATTTTCTTGGATTTAGTTAGAGCTGATAAAATGGCCACATGCAGAGGCACACAAACACAAATTTGGTTGTCTTAGCTGAATTGGTCCAATTGCTTATGCTGCACAAAATCAAATATTTGATTGAACTCAACTGGGTTCGGCCTTTTAAAAGGGTTGATGAATAGTAATTTGGTATCACACTGTGTTTTACTTTTACAGGTTTTTGGTGAGAATGTATTTTTAGGATTCACATGCGTCATTCGAGAGATTTTTTTTCCCCCTGCGTCAAAGGCACCAGTTGAGATTGTCAGGCATTTGTTCTGAATCCTAAGTAATGAACCTTAAAGCAATGGACATGCTGAACATATACATGCCAGCCCTAAGTTCAGATTTTTGTGTTTAGTGTCTTAAAAACAACCCATTTTATATCATTTGTACTCTCACAGTAGTGTAGAAAACACAGAATACAGAAACAAAGAAAAGCTTATGCAGTTTTCTTTAAAGAGTCTTTTTTAAACCAAAGCATAGGAACTTGATAAACATGAATCCTGGTCTAAATACATGAAAATAGCTACCTCCCACCAACTATTGAATGATTCCATTGGTTCCAACAGCATTTATCCTTACATTTAACTCACTTTGACCTTCTTCACCTGTCTGGCAGCTGTGGGACATAAGGAGGTCTGTCATCAGGAACCTAGTCTTGGCCTCCTCTGTCTCCTGTTGTCACATTGCTGATCTCTGCAGGTGTCAAGACCCTGGGGCTTTGTCAGTGACAGAACTATGTGAGCCCTTGCTGTCCCCATAGGCTTTAAGGTGAAAGGGGTCAAAAATCTCCCAATGCACCACTCCCCTCCTCTCTAAATGGATCTCCTTTAGGGTCTCTTGTGGAATCCTTCATTTCCTAGCCGGTAATAGAATGCAAGAAGGAAGCGGAATGGATGGGCTACGTCGCTGACAGGATGGGATGTGGCATATTTATGATGCTAGCAGAAAATCACAGGGCTTTACAATTAGGCTATCATCTGAAGATCCCTGCATTTATGTGTAGGATGCAATGGGATGTAAAGATATATGGCAGAGTAAAACAGATTTTCTCACTCAGTATTAAAGCATTCTTCTCCATTATTGTGCCTTGTACAAATCAGATGATATCCATTATGTGGGAATATCTCTAGTCCTTACAAAGACTGCAGAAGAAGTGGTAAACATGGAGACCGTGAGTCTCCTTCTCTCTATTTTGCTGTTTCCCCTTTGTGTATTTCTACTTTAAAAACCACTTGTATATTTGCGTGCGCACCTGTCAGACGTGTTTTTTTCTTACCCACATGAATTTTAATATCAAAGACAGACTCTGAAATTGGCACCTAACGCGCAATGCATACCCATCACCTCATTTTGAACAGAATGCTGCAACAATAGGATTATGTTTGACTGTTCATATGTAGTCAGAGATGAGCTAGATCAAGCCATGTTTTAAGTTCCTATTTTCAAAAGTGTGTGATCAGAGAAATATAATACAGATGAAACAAAGTACCTTGGAGAGAACCATTAAGGTAGTAAAGACCTGGATGAAATACGTCTTTAACAATAGCCTTCATAGCCTGTTATACTCGAATATTCTGGCTAATTTAACAAAATATATACTGGCTCACATGATCCGTGTCATCCATTTCTTGATTATTTAGTCATATGTGTCTTCAGTTACAATACTTTCTGAAATCATGTGCACAGAGGTGTCTCATGTGCATATTGTTCGAGAGTTGTCCACCATATTGGATGGGATTGAACCAGTCTTCAGAGAAAAAATATTCCTTCCCCAACTGGTTCGAGAGTTGCTCCTGGAGACTGCTGGATGACGCTAGCTGAAATTGGTCACAAAGAGGATGCTGCTTCACGAGCCTCGTGATTGCTTTGGTTGCTAACAGTTACGATGGTATCAGTTTGTGTTGGAATCTTTAGGGTTTCACTACTACTCAGAGTAGCAAATAGGTGTTTGTAAAGAAGTCTACATGTTTCATGCAAAAAAAGAACCAAAGCAATCACAATGATGGGATATATATTTCTTTTTCCTAAGGATCAGTGGTTGGCAGGGGATTACTAACCAATCTCTAGGCTTCTATGACTGGGGCTTGCCAACAGGTTGGGAATACATGTTTTTCCCTTATGACTGGTGGTTTTGAGATTTTCATAGACTGGGCTCTAGGTCTGTGTGACTGAAGCCTTACCCACTTGACCCTAACAATGTTAGCCTTTTCTGAAGCTATAGGGGATTTATGGCATCACTCTGGGCTGGAAGCAGTGCTTAAACAATGGAAAAAACACAAACTTTGTCCAAAAACCTCTCATGTTTAGCTGTTTTCCACTTTTTCTTTGGTCATTTTAGCCTTTTTGGCCAGGGTGAAGGGAGTATCTGCCATCAAACAAGAAGACAGCCTCATGTAACTATGACGGTGTTTGCTAGTTCACCTTACATGCATTAATGTAATACACACGAACAACATTAAGCTACTCACGCAGAGAAGAACGGCTGCTGCTGCCATCATCATCCGTCATCATTTCTGCTACACTGGCAGAGCTAGGGGCCAGGACTCTACTCTTCGGGTTTTTGGGGGATGTTGCTAACTCCGGGTCCGATGACAGGCACCACACCCGCAGTAGATGTGCACGGTGTGAGGTCTCGCAGCAAGCTATCAAATACAGCGCATTTCTCTGCTTTTAACAAAATGCACTACGTCGCCAGGTGTTTCATCAGATTCGAGGTGTTGCCTCCTTTGCACAGTATCAGCTAAAAGCACTTGCTGCAGGCTGCTGAGTTTGCATATTTTGCTGTGAAGTACAGCCAGACTTTGACCGCTTCGCCTTGGGCATTTTTAATCTGTAGCTCTGCTCTAAAAGAACGTACGTACCTGGGCCCGCCTACTACGCTTGCAAAGGTAAAATGATTGGCTAGAATCCAAAGTGTATGACATCTCAGGAAAAAAAAACACCGAAATAAAGCACCGAAATGTGCGCTGCTTTTCGGTCTGGTTACTACCGTTTATGTCAGAACCATACTGGTACCCATCCCTCCATATGACCACAATTGAGGGCAAATTAGAGCCCCATGATTCCTTCCTATCACTTTTCAAAACAATTTTCCTTGACTTCACTGGAAAACCGTATCAAGGAATGACAGGAAACATGTTAAGGAGAATTCACAAAGAAAACCGTGGTGATCAAAGAGTCGTCACGACACAGGTGGTCTACTGTTTTGAAAGTATGTTGTTCTGAATATACAGTTACAGGCAGGTTATAAACATGGGGGAAGCATTATATCCTTCTTTTAGTTAAATACATACTAAAGGAGATAAGAAAAAAAGCACAGAAATACATTTCATTAATATTTATAGCATTTGACCGCCTCTTATTATTGCTGATCCTGAGATACTTCTGGGTCATTTCATTCTGGTATTAACCTTCCTAAGCAAAAAACACTATTTGACCGCAACGCAAGCTATTGCTAGGGTTGAGCCCGAGGATAAGCACAGGGTCATCACGCCTTCTCTTACTTTCGCAACAAAACTATCGGGCCTAAACCCATCATCATTATCATCTTTCAGCACTCATCTTCTGTTTTTTTCCCTCATCTTATGCATTTTCTCTCCTCTACCTCTCTCTGCATCTCTCATTCTCTGTCCTTCTTTCTACATATCCTACTTTCTCTCTTGTTCATGTTGCCCCGCCCACATCTTACTTTCACTTTCTTCCCTTCAAGGCCGGTCTTCATCACAGCCCTTCTCACGGCCCACTCATCCATAGGCCCCATCCATCACCATCATGCAAAAAGAAGAGAGAAGAGGGCTGGGGGAGGGGGCAATGAGACATTGAGTGAAGAGACGAAGAAAAAGAGATGCACAAGATCCACAAAGACAAAAAGTTAGGTGTTGGCATCAAACGGAAAGACGGAGAGGGCGGGGTAACAAATGGAGACAGAAGAATATAGGAGGAGATGGCAAAGAGTGTAAATGGGACACCGGGTGAAAAGGGTAAAGAGAATGAATGCACTTTTGGCAAGGCAGAACTTGAAGACAGAAGAGTACGATTTATCCTCAGATATGAAACCAGTCATCGCCGTGTGTTGCATCAGGTGCACAGATTGTAAAACCAAGAAATGGGTTAGAGTCTAAAAACTCTTTACCGATTTCTTGAAAACTTTGATTTGTGTCTCTGTGTCTTTTTGTTTGCGCTCAAGGCTGTGACCTTTTGACAGGGCTCTCTCTCTTTTGTCCATAACTGCCACGGGTAAGGCTAGCAAAACCAGCCCAACGCCAAAAGTGATAAAGATGTTATACACAGTGGCAGACACTTTCTGATAGATGTGAGATAATTTTACAGTACTCCTACCACGAGAGAAAAAACGACAACAAAGTTGGTTGATGGGGATAAAAAAGAAAGAATGTCTACGAAGAAAGAACAAGATGGTTGAAGGGGAATCAAAGTCAGGCAATGGGGCCCAGTACCATCCTCCAGCTATGCCTGGAGGCCTAAATGTCTAGCTGACAATGTCTATATCCGTCAGAAAATAATGGGCTTTAGAAATCGACCCTTGCGCCTTAAAACCTCAATCAGCTCAGCTGGATTTCCTGCAATTTGACAAAATTGATCAGTAATAGAGTCGTCAGCCTTGATTTCTTTTTTTTTTTAAATCTGAGCATAGTATGTGCTGAATGTAAATATCTCATCTGACACCATTATATTTTTTACAGGTTCTAGTATGTGAGTACAATTATGACACTTTATAATATGTCCTATGTGTGTATAGTCATATAAATATGTTTTTTATCGCTATCTGAAGATGATGAGTTACTGTACAGTATAATCAGCATATTTATTTAAAAACGTGGTTTGCCTCTTCTTCTGTGGCTGCGTCTCTATCTTGTGTATTCCTTTTTCTCAATTTTTTTGCCTCCCCTTCTTGCAATCTCTTCTTTTCAGTGCCACAAATATAATTAATGGCAGAGCGCAAGGAAGCATGTTACTGGTTTATGGATTTTTGATGGTAATCTTGTGGATTAATTATGTGATATATGTGCCTTGTTAAGTTAATCGGGCTCGGGTAAATACAATGCATGAACTTTGATAGCAAACTGGCAGGCATTTCTCCCCTGCCTCCCTAAATCAATTTGCTCCGTTCCCCAAGTCATTCCTGCATCGTTTCACACAGAGATACTGCCAGGTATGAAGGTTGCACGTTCATTGAAAGACCCAAAAGAGGGTCAAATGATTACAGTGATTACAATGATAATGGCACAGTAAAGCCCGTGCAATCGCTCATCAGCTGCACTATAATAGACACCTCACACACCAGTATGTTTAGATGCATCTATACTGTAAATTCAGTTTCATCAACATGGAAATTGAATCGGGGTGGTGGTGGGGTGTATATCATGAACGCGTGGAGCAGCCAATTCGTTTGGCTGAAAATGGTCTGAAGTGTGCGTGTGTTCGTGTGTCCGTGTGTGTAAATTTGCATATGTGTTCGTAAGCCCACAGATGAGTACACAAATGGCATCTGTGCATTTCTGCCTGTGAGGCGAGCTGGTGTGTAATGGGAGGCGAGCAAGCTGGCAGGGATAGTAAAGAATACACGAGGACTGTGGACACCCACCCAGGGCCGGCGGACAGTCAATCTTCCTCACCGCATCACTGAAAATGCCACTCCGCAACCAAGGTTGTTTAGCAAGTAAACAAGCCTCTGGCCACCGTGCATCCAAAGGTGTATATTTCCCAAGGTATAATGGCCAGGCAGAGGGGGGAGAAGGTAAATTGGGCTCTGCTGGCATCCTGCTGATCTCCCACACAGCCAGCTGATAGGTTTTGCGCATCTTTTCAAACGTTTCTCATAGCCTCCACACACAGGGACAAAAAAAAAAGATATATGCACTCACACCATCTCATCTCCACACACACAGGTCATGGTGAGGAGGAAAAGCAAGGAGATATTTTCTGATTCCTCCCTTCCTCCAGGGTCCCTGTTGACAGCTTTGATTTGAGTGCTGTGGTGGCAGAGGTACTCCCAGGGCCTCATCTGTACTAGTAAATCACACGTGTTCGTGTGTTTATGTGTATGTGTGTGTACATACAGGCACAAGATGGGACATCATACTGGGTGACTGAATATGTGTGTTTATGGAGTGTCAGCGGTCTCCAGGTTTAAATTGTGTCATTTTTGTGTACAATATTTACATGTAATCATGGGGTGGGTTGAGAAAGTGATAAACGCATACAGATTTCTGCATTTTACCTTTCGCACAGATCTTGATTTACTCTCTTTCCTTTTAACCAAATTATACGAGGACAGCGGTGACCATGTGTTGATCTAATACCAACACAGCGATGTAGAGTTTAGAAAATGGATTAAACTGACAAAAATCTATTTAGGCCAAAGCAAGCACTGGCTGGTGACTGAACGGGGTCCCTCACAGGCGCATAAGTAAACCCAAGCAATGGTAAAACTAACATGTACTTGCGCGCATTCAGCCGTGCCTGCTTTAAGGATGATTCTTTGAAGTTGGCTGTAATTCTGAGGACCCCCTTATGCTGTTAGCTATTTTTGAATTGGCAAGAGCGGGGTGGCAAGAGTAAAATCACTTAAGCCTTGCAGCATGAAGAAAAGACTGCTTTTGACATGTGCCTCTACTAATGTTTTCTTTTCTTTAAAAAAAATTTATTTCAAATTTCAGTTTAATTTGAAAGGAAACAAAATAGCACATTTCAAACACTTTTTGGACATTCACCTATAAATGGGCAGGTTGTTTTTTCCCTCGTTGCATGCTTCTGCTGTAGTGTTCCCAGGCAGGTAGTAAAATTGTTAGCAGTGGAGCATGGTTCTCTCCCTTGTTCTGTCTCTCACGCTCTCTCTTTGGTTCGGTAGTCAGTTATTGGGACTTCTGGCTTTAAAAACAGTCTAAGCACAGACACACACACACACACACACACGCACACATACAAGAAGCCTCCACTGCCCCAGTGGAGCTAAGGGCCATTCACACAGCCCCTGGGCGTGCTAGAGACTCCGACATGGCCTAGTGGTGCGAGCCACACGTGGCTAGCACTATTGTCCCATATTAATACACTATCGACCCACCCAGACATGCTTTGTCAATGGAAGGTGCCGCCATACCAGATTTTCTCTGCGTCGTATTGATGCAGGGGCACCAGAGGAAGGCAGTAATGGATACATAGCCTGCAATAAGAACCTCAGCCAAGCTTGGGGGAACAGACAAAGATGGTATTTTTTTTCCTTCATCCCATAATCTTCGAGCTGCTCAAGGGTCCTATAGAAAGCATCCTTGCAGTCCAGGCCAGAAGACACAGCCTGGGTTGTCCACAGAGGTTTAGGGCTGCTATTTCAGTTTCTGGGCATGATGGATCGTTTCTCGCGTCTCCTTCTCCTCCTGTCGCCAGCCATGCATCTCAGCCGCCATACTGATTTGGCAAATAGGAATGTATATGTTTACATTTGTGGGTTCAAATATAAAAATGGGAGGGGATGAGGGGAAGTTTAACTCAGCACTTTGCCGTCCCCCGATGCCTTCTCTCTCCGTAAATATCTCCAGACAGCCATGTCAGGGATTTATGTGAAGATGACAATACCAGAACTAGCTGTCCGACTGTTTCACTCAGCTCCTATCAGAGCTGTGTAGAAATATATGAAACACATGAGACAAGTATGCAAACTGTAACAACAGAACATAGTAGTTGTTTCATACACACGAATCAGATACTGTAGACACCAAATTCACAAACATTCACACACAGCAAAGAATGATTACTGGACATATTAGTCCGGATATCAAGTGAAAATAATCATTGATCCCTTTTTAAACTTGTTTATGGTCTTTTTCAAGCTGTATTCATATGTGTCAAATGAAGCAGCATTAATAATATTAATTAAGCAATTAGGAAACAACAACTGTAGCTTTGGGTTAAAAAAAAAAAAGTACACAGCATGAGGCAAAGTTATGCCAGGCAAGATACTGGAATAGACAGGCAGAAACCCTCTGAGTATTCAACCATAATGACCTAAATGCAATTAAACATACGGTAGCTACTGAATATCAAATATACTTGGAAAAAGCTACTGGGTTACAGTAAGGACCTGGCCACTAATGCACTAACATACAAATAAATGCAGCCACACAGCTCAGCTTATCTCTATTTCAAGACTAAAAGCAAACTCTTGCAGTCCAGTTCATCTCTCGGCTATCCTGTTCTCTCTAGTGGTCCTTTAACAAAATTGGCAAGAGGCTGGAATCATACGGAGTATGGCCTCAGTCACACAGGCCTAGAGACTGGTTAGCAACCATCCGGGAACAACTGCTGGTTGTAAGAAAAGTGCGCATTCTCTGCAGTGACTGAGGCAGATAAAAGGAAAATACAATCACTGAACCTTTACTTCTCTTTTACATGGTGGACTGAGTGCTAACTATGCTAGACTGTCTCACTATCCCATCTTGAGGTCTAAAGAAGCATTATACACAAAGACACACAAAGCATGCTAACTTCAGCAGATATCTTTGTGACAAGGCCTCTTTGACGTAACATGATAGCTGTCAGATTTTTTAATCTTTGAATATTTTAAGCCGGTTTCCCATCAACCCATCAATCTTGTTTTCAGCGAGAAGAAGCTCCGGTAATCCTATTGTGTGGTACAGATGAGAAAGTTTTGCATCTAAGTGATGAAGCAAACCAATCATCTAGCAAGCTAGAGACACTCATCATATGTCTCATGATGTGTGTATGTATGTGCGATAATCTGCGATATGTATTCCTCTGCTCAGAGTAACCAAACAAACTACTGCAGGGCATTGTACACTTGAGTTTTACTAGTTCTGTACAATTCTGTGAAAGCCACACAGTGTGACCAACTCGCCAACAACTTTCCCTGATGTCGTACAGTAGCTGTGTGTTTTCTATTTTTCCCTTTCACAGCCCTTTGTAACTTCCTCGGCGACCCATAATGTCAGTTTTATCGACCTCAAGTGAAACACGAGGCGAGAAATGAGAACAACAACTTAGCAGGTTAGAATGCAGCTCTGAGAGACGGGCACCCATGTTTCCCCGCAGTTACAAGCATCTGAAAATTGCTTGATGCATACACAAGCAGAGAGATTGGACACAGGTGTCCAGGGTATGACAGTGCCTCTGTGTTACTCTGTGTGCAGCAGGCTGATGAAGGGAGGTCAGCCGTGCTGCCAGGTTAGGACTCTGTGACCAAGTCTTCGGGGATGCATGGGTGATGTCCCATGACAGCTGACCTGAAAGCTTCAGGTGGCTTACATTTCTACCTCTGCTTTTTTTCCCTGCTGCTGGCGGATAGCTCACTAGGTGGATGGATGAGTGAAAAGATACAGGGACGCAGTGGAAAGAGCCGACAATTTCATTTCCCATCTGCCACGTTAGTGCAGCATCAGCAAGCGTTTCATTCCCTAACCTATTTTGGTCTGTATACCAACTCCCCCCACGAAACGTATCTCCCATATCAGCATGTTTCAATCAGCATAAACAGAGGTTATGTAGGGTTTGAGGCCCCCCCACCTCCCCCACGCCTCCACATATGGCGACACCCACCAGACCTTTCTCTTAATCTGAAAGGCCGCGTGATGAGTCAGCACGAGAAGTGTGAGATGTTGGAGTGAGAGGTCTGGCTTATCAGTGTGTCAGCCAGCAGCTGGAGTCTACATGCTGAGAGACCCTCGCTGGCAACGGAGGGAAGGACTGGCTTCATTAAAACATCTCAGGATTGGGTGACATCACTGGTTTGGCTGATAAACCAGCTGAGGCCAACTGTGGAGATGTGATAAATGTCCCGTATAACAACTCCAGAGCAGGGGTGGACTCTGTGCTCTAAAGAGGGAAATGTAAAAATTTGTCTTCATCTTGCAAAAACAGTCAAACCGGCGATGTGTGCACGCGTGCAGCTGTTTATTTCAAAACTTTCCTATTTCCCCAATCAAAATGAACCCGATCACTTTAATGCAATAATTTCCAGCACCGCAGCATCATTACCGTAAAGGCAGATTGATACGCTGTCCAGGCAAAATGGTGGAAATACAAGGGGAATAAAGTCACACAAACAGACAGCTCATTAATTTCCCCCCCGCCTGTGCTCGAGCCTGGTGACCTGAGTTTTTCACGCGAGGCGCGAGGAAATTTACTGCTTTGACAGACTAACCAAGCGCGCTCCTTCTAATTTGTACCAGCTCAGATTTGTTTTTGTTTTGGCATCATCTTTATTTTTTATTGCAAATTACAGAGTGCCCCGAGTAATCTGGTGGGTCCACTGAATGCTAATGAGCTCCACGCAGGACTTACTGTTCAGGGAATATGAGTCGGATGTTTATGATTATTGGAACTTTTCCTCTGAGTCAATGTTTTCTTTCTTTTTTCCCCCTTTTCTCCCCTCTTCCTCTGATGAGCTTCCTGATCGTCATAAATCTTGAGCCAGTAGTGTCCCCTGAGCGGAGCTACTGATCTTGTAATCCACTGTACCTCCCATGCAACCAGTTTTTAGTGTAAAAGGGGGAATTGTTTCTATGGCAAGTGTCAAAAAGAGGTCAGAATATTTTCAGTGGAAACATAAATCAGCTGAGAAATAGCTGAGAGAAAAAAAATTCCTGCACTATAATAGACCAAGTTTATTTGGGCTCAGTCTAAATAAACCAGTCTTTCTTGGCATTGCTGTTAGGTTCTTGAAATCTTCTGGCTGGCTGTACGGGACTGAACAAAGTTTGTCTCCAATAGGTGGACATGCCTTCCTTAACCACCTATTCTGCCTCATACTGTATACTGTAAACACGAGAGTGTTGTACTTATGGGTGGTTTTTAATAAGGAACGGTAATGTCATTAAATAAACAGACAGATTGTGAGTAGTAGAGGCAAATCAAATGATTCCAGAAACTTGTCAAGGTTACACGGGCAGATGCAATGCTAAATTAAATTCCACACTGTCACTGCTTGAAGGAAAATTGAAAAGCACTAAATAGAGTTCACCTCGTATGCAGCTGGTATAATCATCTCAGTGCGTCCCTGCAAAACACGTATCGCATTTCTCTTACACACGTTCTCTAATGTTATTCATTCACATGCAAGCTTTTTTTCCCCTTTACACAGCACCGGGATGTCTCTTTGCTTGTCACAACAGGAGATCCGGTTCAAGGGCTGATAAAAAATGACCAAAAAAATGGGTAATAGTACAATAAAATAATATCATGCATAAAGCCGGTTTAGTGCATTTTAGCTCAGTTTCAAGGAGCTTTATTTAACTCAAATTTGATTACATTTTAATTTTTTCTTACACCTGTGACAGGCTGGTATAGTCTGCCCCACCTTTAGCCCTCTGACAGGGTTCCCGCTCCTCCCCCACCCCTGTGTTGGGTAAGCAGTTAAGAGTATGCATGGATATGATATATATTTTTAGATATATATTTTCAACCACTGAATCAGAAATGGCCCAGATATGTGTACTGCCACACCGACAAGAAAAAATGAAACATTGGGAAACTCTTTATCCAGTCCCCAAGGAGGATAAATGTTTCACTTCCTCAGATAGCCTGTTTTTCAGCTTGATTCTCGGGGCAGCGTGATCCATCGATATTTGGTACTTTCAACTAAGCTACTGTATATGGTGATGTCCTTATAAATAAAACTGCTTGAGGTGTTAGTAATTTTCTTCAAATGTGTAGTTAGGCTTCAGTGTGATTTGAAAATGCTGTTACTGGCTAGTGGTAGCTTTCCTAGTTTCAGGTTCGCTTCCCATTAATGCTGATGTAGAATCATCAAACAGAGAGGTGTGTGGTGTCAACATCATATTTTGTACATGCAGAGGGGGCCATTTGCCACAAGGCTAGGCAGGCAACAGTTTGGAGCCCCAGGACAGTGGGGGGCCAGAGGGGCTGTCAAACTTTAAACTACAGCAGTGGCAATGTGCAAAGTTTGTGATAGTGGCAGTTTTAGAGACCAGAACTCCTTAAGGGGACTACGCTTGACTCCACTGTCTGCCTTTCCAAGTGCCGTCCATGGTTCTGATTAACCATGAAAAGCCTGAACCATGAAAATAATTGCCAGAAAATAAATTTTGGGGGAAACTGGAGTGTTTCTTTACCTTCTGATAAATGAAAAAAAGAATATTGAAGCATTAATTTGCAAACATTAATTTATATTTGTATCATACTTGTTACATCCAACATTTTTTTAATTTAGTGCTTAAAAATCTATTGTGCAATGGGGATGGGGGCACACTAGTCATTAAGACAAACCTAATGACAACTCTCAACGAAAACAGAAATTGAAAAAAAGAAGAAAGAGGAAGACTAGGAAAAAAGTTCAGTGGAGCAGATATTAACATTTAAATAATCGAAACCACTAAATGCTGCTGACTGTGTGGCCGAGCCACTTGAATGACTTCCGGAAGCATCAGATTACAGATTACTTTTCAGTTGACATGGCTAGCATAGTTTAGCTAGCAACGTAGCCTACTGTATTCAGCTACTAATCTAGCAAGTCAGCACTAGCAGCTGCATAGCATAGCTAGCATCCTGAACGAACGTAGAAGCTAGCAGGGACAGGATTAATACTTCATCACCAGCCAACTCTGTCTTGGTCATTGTTACCTAAAAGGACAGGTCTCTGTTATTTTATTAATAATAGAAAATGTCATTTGCACTAGAATTACCACTGTGTACTTGCATGAATGAAAGGTAAAAAGTCTGTTTTTAAATATCACTTTGAAACCACTGATGACTTGGATCCACACTAGGTTAGTAACTAAAATACTAACTTAACAAATGTTAACGTAATCTCTACAAATAGGTGTGCTGTAAGTACTGGGCCACCTACACTTTACACCTACAGGAGTTTTTTGGCCCTGGAAACCCAAGCCACGAAGCTCCCGGCACACAGCTTTTGTGCTGATGTTAATGCCAGAGCAGGTTTGCAGTTATTGGGCAAGAAGAGCATTGTCGATTTGTACACCTCAACAATCAGTGATACACTTTACACGGTGCAAGTTCTTAGATGCTTCCACTTCCAATCCTTGATATAGCTAGGAGTTAAGAAATATAATAGACTGGCTTGTTGCAATGGTGGCATCATATTAGTAGTCAGCCAGTAATCCATTAAGCTTTTTAGAATGACGCATTCTTTTACAGATGTTTGTGTGGCCAGATGTTTCATTTTATATAACTCTAACAATGGGAATTTAAAGACTAAGAGATGTGGCTCAATGGAGTATTTTTGTACATTATATATACACAATCTCTATGGCAGCAATTTCTTGTTTCATTTATTCATTGTGTTTTACTGGAAAATTTATGGTTTTCATCTATAGTCAGTTTCTAGTTTGGGCTCTATTGATGAATTTTTAGATTTTGGAAGATTTGTTTACATGTAAGTTGGTGACAAAGAGTTTCAAAATCCTTGATCATACCCTGATGATGACTTTGTTTAAAAAATGATCTGGATTGGCAAACAATGACTGAAAGACAGAACAAAAGCTTGCGTATCTGCTGGCTATAAGACTTAAAACAGTTATTGTCTCCAGAGGCTGATGGGTTAATGTTCAAAATGTAGCCTGCAGGGTTTTCGAAAGGTAATTGAGTTTAATCAGAACATATAAGCAGAAATAATTTGAACATAACTTTGTCTTGCATCCTTGACTTGTCCTTTTTCCCCTTTAGTCTCTTGTCTTTATTTTAAACTGGATGGTGCTGCAGGTACGAGACTTCATTTAAATCCTCCCTCGGGCTTGTCTTCGCCAGTAACACTGTATTTGTTGTGTTCACAAGGGGTGGGGTGGGGGTGGGGGGAGTAATAGCTTATCACACACCAGATAACCAGGCACCAAAACGAAGCAAGTGGCACAGGTTACAGATTAGTTTTCAGGATTAAGCATTTCTCAAAGGTTAATCTGAGGAAAGACAAACAAGAGCCGCACTGCCCGCCATGTGCAGATGGAATCACGCTGCAAGTTTGTTTAAATTAAATACAAAAGTTCTGGAGCGCACACATCACGAGCACGCATTTGCGAACAAACGCGTGCACATACGTGTGAGATTGCAGGCACTGCACTTGCTCATGTCATTAGTATTCATAAGAATGTGACTGATGACTTTCATTAACAAGATTGAGCAAGGATTGGGGCCCTTCAGTGTTGCCTTCTCTCACCTTTACTTTACGCTAATGATTTTTGTCCCTACATCCTTTCCCAAGGTTGACCCTGTCAATGGCCAGCACTTTCTTTCTTTCCTTCTTTCATTTTTTTCTTTTGCACACACCCTCAAACACACCTCTGTTTTATACCTATGCACCTACACGTGCAATACACTCACATTTAACTGGGATCGGATAAGGCATGTGGTGTGTGTGTGCGTATGTGTTTTGTTAGGTAAACAAAGCCTGGCTCCTTTTACTATCAATGAAGCATAACCAAATCAATTTAGAAACAGCCTTATCTGCTCACAGGAACGCCGGTAGCCCAGGAGCGATTAACTCCAGCAGCCGTTAACTCTTTGCATACATAACTGCCATCGCTAAGCTATTTAAGCAATGGGGAAAGGTGGGAAGAAGTTGAGGGGGAGAAAAATGAACTTCATTTGTCCTCGTGCATATGCGTCTGCACGTGCTCGCGTGTTTGTGCGTGAATTTGTTTAGGTGAATTCTCTGTGATGGCATGTAGGTAAATGTGAGGAGATATATGCAAAGAGAGAAAGAGGAAAGGGGAGAGGAAGAGTGAGTAAGAGTGGAGGAGGGGTTCGGGGGAGGGTATAGGAGTGAATTTCGACATGTCATTTCTGAAATTGAGTTTTGATAACTGACAATTTGTTCAGCTAGTGAAATGTCAAGAGTCCAAAAAGATTGATGAAGTGCATAATAGATGTCTCAGATTGACTCTCCGCTGTGGGCTTGAGTCCCACGCACGCATCAGACCACCGAAACGATACAGAAATGAGATCTCACGCACACACATGCACGCAGGAACACAAAGTCAAACACACACGCAAACAGATACACACACACTTGACTGCTGCAGAGCACCTCTGATATGGAAAACTGGTCCACGTCAATTTAGTTGGGCGGATGTGATTTCTGCCTGAACATGGAAGTGTCATTCAAATGATGGTGACCACTGACTGAGGGCTTGTAGATTTATTAGGAGGTTGAGTTGTTGTAATGGTCTATGTAGCTGTGTGTGGGAGCACATTAAGATGAGCTGATTTTTTTCTTATTACCACTAATGTGATTTACATAATCTCGATGCATTTAAACACCGGACTGCCACAGCTCTTACAAAGGTACACCTGTTTAAAAGTTGGAGCGCTGGGATTGTCTTTCTCTCCAACTTATTGCAAATTCTGGCGCTGAACAGCCATCAATCAAGTTTCCCAGCTGACAGTACAGACATTTGCCGAATCAGTGTGCATACAGTGTGTCTACTGTATGTGGCAGCTCAGAATAACTGATGTCCAAACTTGCAAACACTCGGGTGGTTCCTGTTATATTCTTTTGCTTTTCACTCTCTTTCTTTTCTGCACATTGAAGTGAGGCATGCAACTCAGGACATGATATCGCCCATTGTTTTAAAAAGGCCAATTCTGAGGCATCATTGTTAGTATATTAGCTGACACCGTGTTGTTGTTTTTCTGAGCCAGAAGTGATCAGCTTTCTGCCAGCTGGAACGGTACAATGCAAATATCTAATCGGGCAATCATCAATTAATCAGGTCCAAACCAGGCATCTGAATGGTGAAAAAGGGGATTTGAGTGATTTTTTTACTACATGATCATCTGTGGGTTTTACAGTTAATAGGCCAAAAATGAGAAGATTTCCTGTGATCAGCATTTTTTTGTTGTCTCTTTAATGCCCGAGGTCAGAGGGGAACTCAACAGGGACTCAAATAACCACTGGTTACTTTATTTCTATTTTTAGTTGGTTAGTTTCCAGAATGGATTTCCTTCTTTTAGTTTTTATTGCTTGAAAATGTTTAATTCACTTTAGTTTCTATTAGCTGCAGTGTTAGCTTTGGTTTTTTAATTGTTATTGTGTGGATGGCATGTCAGAGGCAGGATTTAGGAAAAATCAGTCAGAAAACACATCCACCAAACCAACATCAGTCAAGTTCACAAACTAGTTTCGGTTACCACAATAGACCACAATAGCTGCCACTCCTGTTAGCTTAAACTGAGGCTATATCTCACACAGCATCATCAATATTGTGTTATATTATATATGATATTTAGATGATAAGATCAGAATTTTGGGATTTTTGGGATGCAGTGGAATGGGAGAGTGTAAATAAATCCAGTAACTGTCAATATTGACCAAAATCTCTGACGAAAGTTTCCAGAACCTTGTTGAATCTGTAAAAATTAAAGGCAACTCTCAAGGCAAAACAGGGTCCAACCCATAAATATCAGTTTGAAGTAGTCAGTGATATATGGGATTATTAGGTATTCTCAAAGGATTTACTAGAAATCAAAAGCGGTTATGCATCTCAGTGTGTATGTTATGCATAATACAATAGGCATCACATTTTTTAAAACACAACAGTCTAAACAAAGTAAACATTGTTCAAGAAATTAGTGAAAGTTTGTTGCAGTGGGGTGTTTATTGTTATACTGGTATATGGTGAAGTTACATAGTGTAGATATTAGAATAGAATACAACAACATACAGTGGAAAAGTGTGACATTTATACAGCTTATGAAAAGAATAGGAAGGGATAGCATGTAAATGCTTTAGTGATGCTTAGTTGGTGTTGACGTATGTGCTAAGATCTGATAGGGTTTGCAATAACAACGGTAGATTCAGTTGAAGGCTCTGGTTGACAGTTAACCATAACAAAGGACTGATCAGCCCAAGGGGTCAAAACACTACAATGTAAAGAGTGTCTCCTTACTTAGCTGGTTAGCTCATGTAAATGGACTGATTCTTATATAGTGCTTTTCTACTCTCCCGGAGTACTCAAAGCACTCTAAACAACATGCCACATTCACCCAATCACTTTATCTATACTCAGTGTTACCTAAGTACATTCACACGCCGATGAACGCATCGGAGAGCAACTTGGGGTTAGTATCTTGATACTTGAAATGCAGACTGGAGGAGCCAAGGATCGAACCACCGACCTTCCTGCTCTACCTCCTGAGCTACAGCCACCCCCTATGTCATAATGTGGGTTTGAACCCAAGACAAATAGCAACACTATAACAAAAAAGAATGTGTCTTAGTAATCAAATAGAGAGGAGAATATAGCACTGAGTTATAAAGAGCAGTGTACTCTGTGAAACTGTAGTCACAAGATATTCAGCACAGTTATCGACACAAGATAAACATTTCAGTGGTATTATTTTACTTACAGCTTGCCACTGCTGACTCGTCAACATTTCTTTTCTTTTTTAAGAAATCCATTCAGTTGGCCTTTGGAGCCTGAAAATATGGACTTGCAGAGCACTCGTATATAGAGTGTTAGAAAAACTTTTTCCAATGTATCTAATGTAATCATCAGGCACTACAATTATTTTTAGATTTTTCTCATAAGAATAATACGATTTTAAGATAAGGAGAAAATCAACTGACTTATTTTTTCCACTTGTTAGTCGTCTGTGGTGGAAAACATGATTTGTTGCCCTCAGCCACACATATGGTCTTCTAAACCTATTTCTGCAATAGCACGAGAGGATTTTAACATGATGCCTGTTTGACAGCCAGACATCATATTAAAATCCTCTCACACTAATGCAGAGGTGCATGTGGTGTGTTGGCCATGTAATGATAAACATAAATGATGTCACATAGGATAAGCACCACTAGCGGAGTAGCTCCCATGCTCTCGTGACGCATTAATCATTGTCGACACCGCCACATGTTGCAATAATCTGCTGCTGACAATTCAAGCTGGAAGTGAGCAACATTTTATTTAAATTTAGTGAAATCTGAATTATGTAGGAGTAAACTAAATTAAAAGAAGGGGGAAAAAACAGCTAAGAGGAAGCAGAGCGGAGGCTTTGCAAATGTAAAAGATGAAACGAGCTTTCAGCAAGGCTGAGCATCTCTGAGCTCACCGGAATAAGCCAAGACATCTCTCTTCTGTGTTTGTCTAGCTCGAGGGTGCGACTCACAAAGGTCACACGTGTCATTAAAATTAAGGCATCGATAGATGGGATATTTTCACAAAGGTGACACGCTCCCATCCCGGCATAATTAGCCTCATTTTTATAGCAAGCAGGTCACTTAAAAGTCAATTTCAGTGATCACGCCAATGAATCTTTACACCATGTGTTATAAACCTGTTATGCTGTGGATGCGAATCCCAGTGCACCACATGGCCAACCACCGTAATACCTCACTTTAGGAAGAGGTCCAACTTTTCCTGTTATCTTTGGGTGTCCTTTGTGGGTTGTGTGGATGCATCACTCCAATAAGCCTTAAGGATATTGGGAGCAATCCAGGAAATCTATCTGACATAACAAAGGAGTTTTGAAGAGCAAACGCAAACGGCCTTGACAGCGCTGGAGATGTAACTCTTTCAATTGCATTTTTTTCATTAGCGACTGAGTCATTCTGTATGTACACATGGTAGCTGCTTTAAGGCTTTAGAAAAATTACATGTGGATGTTTGATGATCTCTGACAGTGGCTTAAAGGAAACGATGATTATTCAGAATCAACATGGAGGGACTCTGCTGATGATGAAAAAAGTTTGCTGTCCTAACACATCATGTCATTGTTACAGTTTGTTTTAGTTTAAAGAGTACAAAAAAGCACAAAGATATACTGCCGTAATAAGCTCCCATGGTGCCAGTAGGTGATTTTTGACATTTGAACTATTTGTTTTGTGGGCGATGATAATACGCCCAAGCAAAAATGGTTCAGGAATGGTTTGAAGTGTTGATTTGCCCTCCAAATTCTCCAGACCTCAATCCAGGTGAGAATCTGTGGGATGTGCTGGACAAACATGTCCAGTCCAAGTCCAATGGATGCCTTGCACCTTACAACTTACAGGACTTAAAGGTTTTATTGCTAACTTTTTGGTACCAGATACCACAGCACACCTTCAGGGGTCTAGTAGAGTTTGTGTATTTGTCACGGTTAGCGCTGGCCAACCGTGAGGATGTGAGGAAGGAGGACTCTTTAATGAAGGCAGTGCATTTATTTACAGTGAAGCAAATAACAAGAACACAATAAATCCCCGTTAGCTCCCTAGACTCCCGTGTCGTGTCTTCGCTCAAACGTCCGTGGTCGTGCTCTCTGCTCCTGTGTTTCCGCACTCCCTGTGCGTGCTGTCCTTTTCTGCTCCACGCTCCTCCTGCAGGGAAACAACAGAGGCAGCCGTCAAACATTGACTTCCGCGGGCCGGCACGATATTATACTTGGACACACCCTAACTTGGAGTGCAACTCAACGATCCCGCCTCGAGGAGCTCTTAGCTACACTCCTATGTAGCTCCCCCGACGAGCCAGATCAGCTGCATGTGTGTGAGGTCCTCAGGCGTGGCCAGCCACCTGGCAGGACACACAAGACAAGACTCCTGTAGACCAGTGCTCAGCACACAAACCAGGAAGACGAGGAACAGCAGCACCAAAAATACACATGTCCAGAACTGCCCAGGGCGACCCAGGACCCTAACAGTCTTGTTAGATCAGGGCTGCGCAGCAACCGACGACCAACACAATATTAGGCACATGGTCACAGTGTTATGCCTGGTTGCTTTTACAATCTTGAATGCTCACACTGAAGTTGGCCAAACTCAAATAATAACGATGCAAGGCTCCTTGTTATGTCACTTCAGACTGCTCTAAATGCTGGCTCTGGCTGTAAGTATAGAAGCCACACCCACCGGCCGTTCAGACCTTCTGCTTATGAGGAGAAAAGTCAAGAAAGTTTGCTTTAACAACTGAAAACAACTTGTTTCCGATATTGGATGTACTGTCTAGTTTAACATAAAGAAGGACTATTTTGAACTGTGAATCGTGTAAAGTTAATCTCGTACATTACGAGAACAAAAATATGGTACTGGGAGGGGGGAAAGCACGACAGGCCCACTTTAATAAACATTACATTTAAGTTTTCCTTTGATTAGAATATAGGCCAGTGAAAACTAAGCTTCTGCAGAAGGTCTCAGTGTAGCCCCCAATTCACTCTACTGTATGCAGAGTGTATCTCCAGCGTAAACACGCTATTAGAGTTTAGAGCAGAAGAGCTTGTGCAGCTCCTCTTATCTGCCAAGGATGCCTCTGATGGCTCCCGATTGAAATGCCAGCTCTGAAGTTCTGTGCTCAGCCACACGTGTAAACGCCGCAACAGAATGTAACTTATTCCCTCAAAGCGCTTGTTTTCTCTCCCCAGGCAATTGGAGATTAGTTAGTTCAAATTCTAGACGGGTGCTTTTTGAAGAAAGCCGTTTTCGGGGAGATGCGCATGAAAAATTGGCAAGCAAGCATTAATATGTATAATTAATTTTGTTGTTATCCACATATTTGAGCAATGAAGGGAAAGGCGCAGACAGAATTCGGAGCCCGTGCTCACAGGAACCCAGGGACGGCATGTGGATCATTTTTAACATTTACATTCCAATTCAATTTGCTCAACTGGAATTATCTGGCTCCCCTTCATGGTGGAGATTAATTCAGCTTCCTTGTTGTTCATTTCTAAGTTTAATAACATAACCCAAAGGTATTTCGTTTCCTTTTTTTCTTTGAACACAGAAATTTTCATGAGCTTCTCCTCTGCAGTTATTTTTGTCTCCTTGTAGATTTCGAATTTTGCATTCCCTATACATGAATACATTATCAATTCTCAGAGATTATCATTATGCTCGGATCTCGGCCAGCAGCCAGAATTTGACAAGACAATCAGCCTCTGTGGCAAGAAAATAGGATGTTCTTGCAGTTCATCGTCGAAGTTCTTTAAGCGCATGTATGATATATTTAAACGCACCCACATGGTGCAGAACGCTCACGCAACATACATCCGCGGGAGAGGAGATCGCAGGGCCAATTGCAAGCGGCTCGTGCATCTGTTCCTCCTTGTCTTCTCAATCAGGATCAATTTGACACCTGTTTGTTGCCAACAGAATTCTCGGTGATGCCCACAGATCCGCTTTCCAGGTGTCTTAAGGCCTCAAAAGACGCTCGTCGTTCGTCTCATAGGTGGCTCGAAGCACATGCCGGGGTCGCTGGTGCCTTCCCTGCCACCCCCTCATCAGGATAATTAAGCTTTCTCAGCCTGCTGCACACAAATGGGGAATTTCGCCAGCCCCTCCAAGTTGTACAGATAGTCTGCAAATTGCCTCTGATTTGCCACCTGATTGTGCTATGATTATGTTGTCACTGGATGCTGTGATTATGATGGCCCATAATTGCTGGTGTGCATTAGCTGCTGCACAACGCCCCCCCACCTCCCGATCTCTCTCTGTCTACCTGTCTATGTATCTATTGACTTCCTTTCCCTCCATAAATCTCACTTTTATTTCCCTCACCGTGTCACCGCTCTGTCTCAATTTATTTTTATTTTTCCCCCCTTTCTTCTCTAATTCAAATGCTGATTCTACTTGTGAAGCGCTTTGATGTCATTTAATGCAGGCTTGCACGCTCTCCTCTGACGCATTTCGAAAAAGATTCGTCTCACCTGCATTTATATCTGCATACTTTATGCCTGCGCCATAGAACTAAATTCATGTGTTTTGTTTTATTTGCTTTTTAAATTTGTGATTAAAGTAAGCAGCATTTCATTTCCTCCACATATGTAGGCTTAAAAACAGATTCACTAATTAGTCATAAACCTTTCTATTCAAATCTATCTTAAAAGCAAAGACTCCCCATTATGAGGAAAATTAAACTTCCCAGCATACATAAAAACACCTGGTTTATCCAGTGATTCAGCCAAGGTTTGGGTTTTGTGTGTGCTCTTGGGAAGAGATGGCATTGGGGGTATTGTCTTACAAGATGTACAAACACCCCCTTCCAACACGCATGCATTGGAAGTAACTCCTCATGGCACATGATTCTCATTTTCGCAAAAGACATTAAGTCACCTGCGGCAAGCCAGCTGAATGTGCCACGTCTTGGCACGTTGGGAAAGCCATTTGTTTGTGCGGCAAAAACAGAGAAGTGTTTATTTGGGCTTGTTGGACTGACAGTGTCCCCTGTCAAAGCGACGCTTCAGCTGTCACCATTTGAAAAAAAAATGGGGACTAATTTGCATCTCATTAATCCCACCTCCCCTCCCAGCTCTTCTTGAAAAACTCCACTTTCTCCTCCTCCTTCTTCTCTCTAAAATCCCTCGCTGTTCCATGCCACAGTACTGTCTTTAGCCAAGCTCATTAAAATAAACACGGCACTTTTCTCCGAGTCCAGAATCACTTCTAGCTCCTCTCGCTGCTGCCGCTGAATGACTGATGTACATGTGTTTTTGCTCTTTTTCAGGTCTGGTGTGCCTGATTAAAAAGGCATGACTTGGACCATTGATGAGCATATGGATTAGAAGTGTTCAGTGATTGCCCGGCCATTCCCCTCACTCTAATTGAAAGCCTAATGTGCACCCACCACATATTAATTAAAACCAGAGGTTATAGGCCCTTAGGGTGCACCATTTAGGTCTCTCATTAAAAATTAATAACCTCAGTTAATTATTATTATGGTGTTGTGAATCACATCAGCAAATAAATAAGACAATAAGGCTGTCTTGCTCTATAACACCCCCCAACAGGAGGAGCATTTGTTGGGAGGGGTAACACGCAACCCAGTTTTTCAATCAGAGAATAGCAAGTATATCTTTACTTTGTTCTTCTAGAGGGGTCTGAAAGCTTTTAGCTCACAGTCATTGACACAAACTACAGGGTGAACAGGGAATTCAATCTAGGATAAATGATTAAAAAAAAGACTTTAATCTATAGTGAACTGTGACTACTCCAATTACAGGAAAAATAAGGTTATATAAGGGGGCGACAATAGAAGATTACAGACTGTCAATCGAACTGCTCTGACAAACTTTTTGAATTACATATAAGTATTTGGAAAGGTGCTCTACTTCAAAGGCCTTGTATAAACTTACAAAAGGTTAGGATTACATTCTTGCACATGCATTACATTAGCAGCGAGGCCTTCAATTTTAGAACTGCTGCATGACACGAGCCTCTCGAGCACAAATAAGCATTTTACAGCGTGTTTACAAATGTGTGCAGAAAGGTTTTCCCCTCATTATTTTGTGCAAGTATCCATAAAGGTTATGCATGTGCAGAAGATCCACTCAAAAAGAAAAAAGGTAACGTACAAAGTAGAAATGAGAATCTATATTAGGACTATGAATAATTCTTAATTTTCACCTCATATAGTTCTCTCGGTTGGCTGTCTTTTTGCATTTCGTATTCACATGTGTGTGGTCTGTAGCTCAGGGATTTCATTAGTCCTAAGGTCAGACTCAAAGGCTCACACTGCCAGGCTAACACTACACTTGGACTACATCTCCCAAGTAGTAAACCTCATACTTGGAAAGAACTAGTGATTTTAAACGAGATATTGCAGGATCATAGTACAGTGGTGTGAAAAAGTGTTTGCCCCCTTCCTGATTTCCTATTTTTAGGTATGTTTGTCACACTTAAATGTTTCAGATCATCAAACAAATTTAAATATTAGACAAGGTAAATGCAAAATGCAGTCTCTAAATGAAGGTGTTTCTTATTAAGGGAGAAAAATCCAAAGCTAGATGGCCCTGTGTGAAAAAAAGTGATCATCCCCTAAAACTAATAACTGGTTGAGCCAAGCTTAGCAGCAACAACTGCAATCAAGCATTTGTGATAATTGGCAATGAGTCTTTTCCAGCGCTGTGGAGGAATTCTTGCCCACTCATCTTTTCAGTTTCTGTAATTCAGCCTCACTGGATGGTTTTTGAGCACGAATCTCCTTTTTAAAGTCATATCACAGCATCTCAGTCGTTAGGACTTTGACTAGGCCACTCCAAAGTCTTCACTTTGTTTTTCTTAAGCCATTCAGAAGTGGACTTGCTGGTGTGTTTTGAATCACTGTCCTGCTGTAGAAGTTCACTTCAGCTTGAGGTCACGAACACATGGCCAAACATTCTCATTCAGGATGTTTTGGTAGAATTCATGCTTCCATTTACCACAGCAAGTCTTCCAGGTCCTGAGGCAGCAAAACAGTCCCAAACCATGACACTACCACCACATTTTACTGTTGGTATGATGTTCCTTTTCTGAAATGCTGTGTTAAATTTATGCCAGATGTAATAAGACACACACTTCCATAAAGTTCAAATGTTGTCTCACCAATCCAAAGAGTATTTGGGGATCATCACAATGTTTTTGACAAATGTGAGACGAGCTTTTGTCTTCTTTTTGGTCAGCAGTGGTTTTCTCCTCGGACTCTCCTACAGAGGCCATTTTTGCACAGTCTCTTTCACAGTTCATACTTCAGAGTTGAAGTATGAACTCTGACATTAACAAGTTTGCAGTTCATTAATGTTGTTCTCAGTTTTTTTGTGACCTCTTGGATGAGTCATTGATGTTCTCTTGGAATAATTTTGGTTGGCCAGCCACTTCTGGGAAGCTTCACCACTATTCCATGTTGTCACCATTTGTGAATAATGGCTCTTACTCTGGTTCAATAGCGTCCCAAAGCCTTAGAAATGGCTTTGTAATCCTTTACAGACTGATAGATGTCAGTGACTTTGTTTCTCAGTGGTTCCTTAGATTGTGGTATGATGTGTTGCTTTTTTTAAGATCTTTTACCCTGCCTTACTTTGTCAGGCTGGCTCTATTTAAGTGATTTCTTGATTCAACAGGGCTGCCGGTAATCAGGCCTGAGTGTGTTTAGTGAGACTGAACTCAGCTTTCCAAAAAATGTGGTTAATCAAAGTTAATTCATGATTTAACAAGAGCGGAAATTACTTTTTCACACAGGACCAGGCAGATTTGGATAACTTTTTTCCGTTAATCAGTGAAATTATCATTTAAAAACTGCATTTTGAATTTACTCCAGTTAACTTTGTCTAATATTAAAATTTGTTTGATGCGTGTGACAAATATGCAAAAACATTAGGAAATCAGGAAGGGAGCAAAGACACGCCACTGTAAGTATATTTGCACTCTTGCAGCAATAATTGCGATGGAATTTAAACTGTTTTCTGCTAAGCCAACTTTATTCATAAAACACTGTCTGGAAAGCCAGACAGATGAGAAGGGCCTTAGAGAGCAGATTTTAACAGTTTAGTTCTGTCAAAAGGTTAAAGCATTTGCAGCATAGGCATTTTCAATTTCATTCCCAAAATGTCTCTGACACCCACCCATATATTTTATTGAGGTTTTGTAGTCATGTGACCACTAGCCATGTGACCAATAACTATGTGACCAATAACTATGTGACCAATAACTATGTGACAAATAACTATGTGACAAATAACCATGTGACGTTAACTTGTCCACCATTTTAGACATGATAATATTCTGTCAAGTTAATAAGACCTCTGTCACACACTGGCCAGAGACTGGTCTGCCACCATCTGGCAACCACCTGTTGCAAAGGAACAATGAATTCTCTGGTTGGCAAAAAAACCAAAACGTCCTTACAGTTGCTTTTGTTGCTAGCAGCTTGCCGCAGTGACCTGTAGTTAGGACTGACCGTTTTGACTTATCTGCAAACACTCACCAGCTACTCTCTGAGTGGTAGTAAAACTGAAAAACGTGATGTAGACCAGAGACGAAATTTGCTTCCTTTGAAGTTAAAATTGTATCTTTAATGTGTTGTGTTATGTATTGGCCGCATTGTTGAGGCACAACTTTTACATTGGAGGCAAACATTATGTCATGAGTGAAAAGCAGCTCATCATCTTCCATGCATACGGGCAACCATGGCGATGTGCTAGAAGCCAAAGTGCTCACATGGTGGTTTTTGGTGCAGCATCCTCATTGCGATTGACATCACCCAGCAACAGCCAGCAACCTCCAGGAACCATCCACAAAATGATCGGAGAATACACTTTTTCCCCTAGTGACTGAAGTTGGTCTTACATCTAATATGGCAGACAAATCTCAATGAAATGCAGTATGCTAACCAAGCCTACTAGCATTAGCTAAAAAGTTAGCACGCCACCCTCTCATCCAAATGTGGTCACTTCTAGCCCCCTTTGTTGATGCTTTTTGAAATTGTTTCACAAACTATGGCTATGTCAATTTTTCTAATGTATTCCCAATTTGGGGATTATTATCTTAAGTTTTCCTTTCTCACATGGAGCACACTGCTAGAACAGGGCAATCACTCACCGTGTGTAATTTCACAGGACAGTTACCGCCACTGTTTTCATGTAAGTTCTGATATCAAGTGGATTTTGACCTGTTTGTGACTGTGTCAGACATTGGCACTCTCACTTGTGTTTGAAACCAGCTCATGACTGGCCACAGCTTGCCACAACTGGCATTCTTTTTGGTCTCTCCTGGACAAAGTGCAAAAACTCCATGGTTTCTGTTAAGTGCACTTGCATGGAATCTGACACACCAACCATGTGAACATAACCACAATGCAACTGAATATTTCAGAGGACACTCTAATAATGTGTCATGTCTACAGCTTGGAGACTGTTAAATTTCCATGATGTTTTGATTCTGAGAAGCAGCTCAAATAGATCGATTTCCCAAACCACTGAGCATTGATATTTTATTAATGTGGACCATGGATTTATATTCGAGCCAGCCTTGATTTTTTTTTCAGTTTTTTGTTTGTTGTTGTTGTTTAAAGTCTGCTGGAACTGTGTTGAATCTTTGTGGGAAAGGCCTCTTTTCACTCCACTTATTTTATTCCTTGCAACCTGAGCATAACCTATGGCGGGGTGCCCAGATGATTTCCATGCTTATATATTTGATTAACGACATGCCAGCATCACTGTCAAGTTCAATGCCATTCAGTGCTGCCAGCTACAAAAGAGTGCTATTACCTTACAGCAGATAATAGAACAGAGGAAAATCAGGGCCACTGTTATTTCAGTTTCTTGTCATGATTTCTTTTTTCCCCTTGTTTTATTTGTTAATTTCCCTCTTTGAAGTGAGTAATGATCACCTTACTTCACAGCATTGTCATCATCATACCTGTCAGCCTTTTTGCAGCTTAAGATGTTCAGAGCGAGGAAACACAACGCATCTGCTTACATTGTTTTTGTCTGGAGATCAAAGACGCCTCTGACTGCAAACAACTTCAGCAGATGACACGAGGTGCCAAATGTTTCCTCGACATCAGATGGCTTCCACTGCGATCCATATTGCATTCTAGGCCAAACCTCCCGAACACCATCACAAGTATTTCCCCTGAGGATCCCCGCCTCTACCTACCTCCATTCATGGTTGCGAAACAGCCCTGGGTCTAGGGTGCAACACATGAAGTTAAATGGTTTTGAGGAATAACAATCGTAACATCTGAGTTTTGCACAACACCAATCCAAGAATCAAGACAGAAGAATGGGCCAGATCTGGGGAAGAAAAAAGCCCCCAAAAAACAAGATATGATGGAAGGGAATCGAAGAGATGATACAAATTATGGCACAAAGGCGGAGCTGCTGTTGGATTCCTCATAAGAATTATTCAAGGAGAAATGGCACCTGGCCTGGGGGAAATCAGCACTGCCTTCAGCCGGATTAGTCCTGGCACAATCTGGACACAGTCTTGTTTGATGTCCCCCACCCATCCGTCTTGTATGTAGTCTTTTATCTCACTCTAAAGTAATATAGTCTTCACTGCAATTCAATAATGGCCCAGCCGAGCCTGTCAGGCTGCGTTTGCCCGTTATCTCACAAAGGCCTGTCCACTCCAGCAACGAGCCACCCGATATTTGTGTGTGTTTGTATATATGTGTGTGTGTGTGTGTGTGTGTGTGTGTGTGTGTGTGTGTGTGTGTGTGTGTGTGTGTGTGTGTGTGTGTGTGTGTAAGTGATTGCATCCCCAGGGGAGGGACTTCCTGCTTGTGTATGTGATTGTGTGTATGAAAGAGAGAGAGAAAAAGAAGGAGACGGGAAGAGAGATGCCAAATCAATTGATGTGTGTCTGCACCATGTGGCAGACAGAGGGGGAAGTGGGGAGACAGACGGTCTATTTATCCCTCGGTGTATTTGTATGTGTGTTTTGACCGGTTATCCTACTTGAGATCTAAATTAAGAAATAGCGCGGCCGATGGGGCAGATGCAGCGGCCATCACCTGTGCTTGCGCGCGTGTGTGTGTGTGCGTGCGTATGTGTGCGCATGTCTGTCTGTGTCAGCACAAGTGAAGGGTTTTAACTCATTTCCTAATTGGATGAAAGGGGCAGATATGGCGTAGTCTGACCCAGGCATGCTGCAGGACAGTGGGAACCACAGTAATTTACCCACAGAGTGACAGCCTTACTGAAGCGTTCCGGTTTCCCTGCTGGAATCCGGAGAACAGTGGGTCGGCCCTTAGTCAAATCCCAAATTAGATGGATGTTGGACTATAGGATTGACCGACTGGGGAAAAAAAACAGACTTGCTGATAGGAGGATGTGCACTTGCAGAAAAAAAAAGGGAGGGGTGAAGGATTGATGGATGAACCATAAATACACCAAAAATGCATGGATATCTTCATAGCTACACTTCTGCATAATGATGTGGGCCATTTTCGCTTCATGTCAGGCTGTAAATGCATCTGCATAAGCAAGCGGCTTCCATTTACCTTGCAGTCACGGGGCATCATGTCCCACAGCTCATTCAGCGCATGCTAATATATGGCGGCACAGGCCTCCCCATCATAATCACCCATAACACTAAAATGAGACGCATGACAGTAAATAGCAGTCAAGCCTTACAAAGACTATTTGGTATGGGAATGATTTTTGTTGCCAGCAAACACTTCAGATGGCAATAAATAAAACAGATTTTTTGATATATTAAGCTGCTTCTTTTATTGTCATGCCTCACTGCGGTCTGTGCATGCAAATAAAGAGATATATTCACTGTACATATGGATAAGGGGGGGAGAGGAGAGGGAAGGAAGAGTGAGATGCTGTTTCAGGAGTCACATTGCAAATGGTGAGTGATTTGCTTTTGCAATCAAAAAAAAGAATTTGATTTAAGAGCTGCAAGAGAGCAAAACACTCCCCCCCTTCCCCATGCATAAGCAAACAACTAAAGAGCTGAGGAATGAGTGCACACATTTCTCATTCGTGTTCTTTGCAATCTATTATTACTTTATCACTGTTTGCATTCCCGTGCTTACTGTACAAACCTGAAACAGCTTTATTTGTCATACGGATGTTCAATTTAGTCCAGGTCTCCTGCTGCCTTAACGTTTTCCGCTAAAACATGTCCGCATTATTAAACATGGCGAACACGGCGCGGCCATATGCGCGTAATGTGATACGCATGGCAAAGGTTTGCACATAGAGCACGCCGGTGCTAGCATCTGCATGGAGGAATGTGACGGAAACACCCCGCTGATGCTGGGGGCTCTGAGGGGTCAGCTAGACTTAATTGCACTCAGGGAACATGTGTGCTAGCCCAAGCTGGCGGAGCCACTCTGCGAGGGGGCCGGCCATCTGCCGCCCTGCATTTCTAAATCCCGAGGACCAGTTTGGGTTTATTAAAGGAACCGACACAACACTGTTAAATAACTCAATTTCTGTGTGTGGCTGTGGCCTCGTGCAGGTAATGGAGAATCTTTTGGAGCTGACCCCACGATTAAGTTAGATTTAAGAGCTACAAGATTAGTGTTTTTGAAGTTAATTGTGGATTTCTGGTTTGGTTCACTTTGACTGAAGTATTTTTGGCCTTACAAAGAAACCTGTTTGCTTATTTTCTACTTTAATGGTTGTGAATGGAGTTTTAAAACGGCTGGTTTTACTGTATTTTGGGGTTTTTTGTTCTTTTGGACCAAAAAAAACTTCTGAAACCTTAACATTGTTGTTTTACTCCCACTAGCAAACTCCCACTACTACCACAGGCTTTTGCTTTGGTGTCAGGTCAATAAGCAACTGTTAAGAGAATCATAATTATATTTTCTTAATTGTGATTATATAAAATGTTTCACAGATGTTTATTTTAGTAAGTATATGTATCTTTTTCCTCTATGTTTCATATGGACAGGTTTTGCTAGCCCGCAGCGCTTGTTTGATCACTGAAAATGTGGTACAGATTTTTGAATGTTAACACGGCGTTGCATTCTTACAGTCAATATGAAAAATGTTTCCTACACTGTGCTTCAACAAATGCTTTATTAACACATCACAAAGGTCAAAATTACTTTCCCACACATTACTGCATGATAATAATATAACAAATTTGTTAAATGTCATATTTTTAACTATTTTACTCAACGGGTTGCTTCATAATGTGTCTCCCAACATGACGATCCTCATCCAAACTTTGTCTTCTTAACCAAACATGTAACTTGATCAATAATCAGCAGCCGCTCAGCTGCTCTGGGAAGATTAAAAATTTGTGCTGACTGTTTAAATACACAGCGTGCACAAGCTGTGCGAACGTAGCATGCACACTCGAGACGTCAGCAAATATGTACACAGCAAACGAAGTTGCATGTAGAAATGTCAAATGTGGAAATACATATAGCTGTGGAATTTTTGATAAAATATTTGCATGTGCCATGTAGAAGTAGGCGCTTACAGTGCAATAGGCAATGTTTATGCAAAGTTTCATCAAGACCGGTCAATGTACTAATATGTATACATACGCTATTATCAATATAATATGTTAAGATCGTTATTTAGCAGAAGTAATTTAGCAGCCCCTGAAAAATCTTTTTTTTTTTGCTCTTTTTGAGCTACACTGGGTGTGGTTACAGATTACAGGTGCTGCACAAGCCACGTCCAGGCAAACAAAGCCAACTTGAAAAAAAGGATGGTTGCAAAAGTTGATTTTCACAGACTCAAATGTTAAAATGTTCAACTTTAGACAGAAATAAACACATAAAAAAAATATATATAATTGGTTTCTATAGTGAATTTCCGTCTTCATGACAACTGTAAAGGAGATATATTTGCTTAAAGTTACTGCTTTGTGTGACAGGTCAAAGGAGGATGTAGCCGCTTCGGCTTATTTGAGTCCATTTGTAGCGATTTGGAGCATTTCTAATGAAATTACCAGATACATTTTATGGCTTGCTGTGTCAACATCTGTAGAACAGGTTTCTTTAGTTAAATTCTAGCATTTATGCATGTTACTTAGCAGTGATTTTTAATACACCCATACATTTTATGGACTAGCTAGCGTTAAGTCATTACTTAGCAGTCCACTCCTTTGACCCAGCAAGGCCTCAAGTTGGGCAAATGGGTGATTTCACAATGGCTGCATCCCGCTTTGAAAACAGTCATTCGTGCTACACACCGAACCACAGCCTGCAGAGGATTTGCGTGTGGTCCGAGGTGAACAAAGCTAAAATCTTCACCCAGAAAAGACAGAGAAACACTGCTTCGCAGCATGGCGTTAAGCTCGTCTTTAAAATCAAACCAAGCAGCTAATCCCTGCTTTTGAGAGAGTTTCTAATGATGGGCACTGGTTAAGGCTTGATCCCACGAGGGCAAAGAGTGATCATATATCAACACAAGCTTTGGAAAAGCTTCGTTTCTATCTGTGCATTCTCAAAGATGCGTCAGTGCAGTTTCATCAAATAAAGTGACTTGTTAGTCGTGAGTTATTTTCTACATATATTTCAGTTTCATTTCTTGTAGAAGAAAAATAATAATATAAGAATGAATGAAAAGAGTTTACTATGCAAGCTTTAAACTGCCCTTAATTGAACTCAGACCTGATCTTTAATGTTTGTCCTTGTAGTCTGGTGTATCTCATTCTGCACGTGGTCCCTAAAATAACCTTCACCAAGCTAAAGATAACCGTTTTGGACATGAAAAGACACAGCTATGTGGACTGATAATAAGAGGTGCAAGTCGCCAAGTGCCAATGCCACTGTTGCATGTGAAAGCTTGTATTCTGACTGCGTGTCTTTGTATCTATTTTTACACCACACCCTATTCATTAAGGCTGATGACTGATAGGCTACTTTGTTGGCAGCCTGCGTCCAAAGTGTTATGCAATGACCTTGGGTTCTAATCTATGGAGACTGGCCTCTAAATAAAGAGCAGGTTGCCACTGAGTTGATATGAGTATTCCATACGACCAAAGCAGCAGCTTCTAGGCAATGGCCACACGCAGATCAATTACATGGACACGTTACAGTTTCTCGCATGTAGCGGTGGCGTGCATGATTGATGTGAGTTAAACTGCTTTGACTTTCAAAACTGCTGTAGTAGCTCACTGCTGTGTGAATACAAACAGTAAAACAACTGCATCAGTAACACTAAACCCATAAAAATGGCCTTGAATGTACTTTGAGACGACCAAACTCAAAAGAGACTGTTCAAATGCAGTAGTAAATACGACCCTTGGCTGTCGGATGAAACGTTTTCACGTTGCACAGCAGGGGTGCTAAACACGTGAGATTCTTGTCAGAGGTCTGAACCGTTGTCAGGCTTCCTGACAAAGACATTATCTGTGCCCTGAAACACCACACTGAAGTAAGACGGGGAAGTCAGGCCAAGCATTGACACATTTCTTTGATTTATTACAATGGACTGACTATATGTGGATAAAAATGAGAAACTGTGGAAATTTTACTCACTCGGCTGTTAATGGATGGTTCATTAAATGTGAATTACTTGTACTTCTCTACACTAAAAGAATCAAAAGAATTTTATTATTATTATTATCATGTTACTTTACTGTCTACTTTATGTCAGTTTGGTGCACATGAACTACAATGAATTAATCCTAATATTGGGAAATACGCAGTGGTGTCACTGTGTGATGATTGTTTGACCCTATTGTCCTTTAAAGAGTAAGTGTTTGTTTTCTTTTAACTGTCCAGGATAAGGTGATGAGTTGAGATGACTTTATTTATGCCACAATTGACTAATTCTCTTGTTACGACAGTTAAAATGTTAATGGAATAATATTAGCATTACCTGGCAGACACTTCTCTGCCACATAGATACCGTATAATATAAGAGTATGATACACTGTATTGCCAAAAGCATTCACTCACCCACCCATATCATTGAAGGCAGGTGTTCCAATCACTTCCATGGCCACAGTCTAGCTATGCAGACTGTGGGAGTGGAGCTGAATCAGTCTGTCAGAGATTTCAGTGCAATTTTATTACATTCAGTTGAATTTATATAGCAACAAATCACAACAACAGTCACCTCAAGGCACTTTATGTTGTAAGACAAAGACCATACAATAATAGAGAGATAACCCCAAATGTCAGCCAACCCCCTATGAGCATGGTGAAAGTGGGAAGGAAAAACTCTGTTTTAACAGGAAGAAATCTCAGGGAGGGACAGCTATCTGCTGTAACCAGTAAATGGTGAAGAGAGAGTGATAATTCAAGGAACTCTAAATGATGGACAGGTTTAATTAACATAACAACCAGTGATGTTAATCCAAAACACTAGATTTTTGCCTTAAAACTCAGGCATTGTAACCATAGAATATCTGACCTTGCTATTGGCTTGCAGTCAGACGTTTTCTGTCAGTTCATTTGTACCCCAGGTGCTTCACATGCTATCCATACATGGATTACTTAAATACAAGCTTCAAAGATGGGATGTAATCCAATTTTGATGATCCTATGGCTTACAAGCAGGGTTAAAACAGGGTTCCTTTTTAAACTTGTAAAAGATACACATTATTACATAGACTTATGGTGAGTAACTATGCAACCCAAAACCAGCAGATAGTTACTCCTCCCTGATCCCAGTTCTTCCAAAGGTTTCTTCCTGTTAAAAGGAACTTTTTCCGCCCCATGCTTACCAATTGCTTGCTCAAAGGTTCTATGATTGTTGGGGCTATCTCCCTATCATTATGGCATCTTTACTTTACAATATAAAGTGCCTTGAGGCAACGGTGGTTGTAATTTTTCCGCTATATAAAATATATAAAGAAAAAACTGAAATGAATAGAATTTTGATTATTTCATCAAAATAATAGAGCTTATTATCTTTGATTAGCTACTTTGGGAGATTTATTCTAACAAATGATCTAAACTTGGGCAACAACAAAAAAAATCTACAACAGGTTGTAGATGTTTCTTTCAGTTTGACATGGAGGATGGCCATGTTTCCAGCTTTTGCACTATGGGTAAACAAGTTCAAATCTGTAATATTACAGCCCTTTTTTTTAAATTTCAGGGAGGTAAAGCACTGATGAATTTACAGCACTTATTGTGGAACAACAAGTCCACCCTCTCAAGTGCTTAGACACTGATTTGGCTTCCAAACAACAGGCGGTGCAAATTCTAACAAGAGAACCAATCAAAAACAATTCTTGTCCAAACTTAGAAAAATATTCCCTGTAAGTTAGCCTACCTGGATGACTAGTAAGACTGATGATTATCCTAGTTACATATGTAGAAAGAGATCACCGGGGCTACAGATACATTTGACTTAGTACTGAAGTGTATATTGTCTGTTTTGACAAATATTACAGTGGTGGCAAGGAAGATGAGCACTGAAAAGTAATTTGTTACTTATCTCGTTAGTGAAAAGCTTGCATGAAATGTATATGTGACTCGGTGGGCTCAGTCACACTGCTGTTCTTTAATGTTAGCTCTCTTCTTTTTTGTCCTGTGGTACTTTCTTCACTTTCTTTTTTTGTGATTTTATGTCCAGTAATCAGGTACAAACCTTGCATGACTGCACACAATAGACTCAGAGAAAGGGGAGTTTTAACCAATGGGACCCTTGGTGTTAATGTCTGTTTTCAACTCGGGAGGTAAGACTCAGGAATGAAGGCCTTCACTCATATCACATCACGACTCTCCCGCTTCTCCATTTCCACTCATATTTCCCTGACGGTCCATAAAGAGACAGCCATTTGAGAGGGTGCATTGATTTCTAGGCATATCTGGTGATAAAATGCGCTTCTCCGCCCGCAGCTCCTTTAACTACCCAATTTGAGGGCCCCTGATTTGGCAGGGCCATGCAGGAACTGTAAATAGAGCTGTGAATCAGAAGGGAGTAGGCAGGAAGTGAGGACAGCGTCTTTATTAAAGACACGTACAGACAGTAGGGGCACAGATCAAGCTGAAGAGGGGTCCCCTTATGGATTTCAAGGCTTGCTGCTATTGGAGGAAGGAGAAAATGTCCACAAATACAAAAGAGGAGGCGGCGGACTGTCTTACCTACTAATCATCCACATACACTGTAAGCTAGCTTATATCTTTCCAAGCAGAAATGCTCCTCTGCAAAATACTTTGAGTATTTGAGTTTGCCATTGCTGTGAAGTGTCTGCCCTTCACCTCGTATTTGCTTCAAATTTCTGCCAAGTTGAAGTCGGCCACATTTGAAAAAGAAAAAGGGGGATGGGGGAAAAAAAACCCTGTTAAAACCTTATTGAGCTGAAGATGAGGGGGGGAAAAAATATTGTAACTTCAGAAACCCTCCCCAGCCTGCGTCCCTTTCTGGCCATTAATGAAGCATTGTCCCAGCAGCACCACTTTATCATGATCTATGAATCTCTGATTTTGATGCAACAGAAAACCAATCACTTGCAGCAAGTCTCCAGGCAAAGCATTCGTCATCATGTCTTTGACACCACCTACGGATTGGGTCATTCTTTTAAATTAAAAGCCCTCATTTGTAAATATACACTTGCAGACAAAAAAAAAGACAACACTCACTTCTTATTTTGATGTATGAAAGAATAAAGCGACAGTGCTCAGGTGAATTAATGCCTACCCACAATGCTGGGACATTCACAAACCGCACCTATGCAAGGAAAAGGGTGGGGAGGAGGAGTGGGGGATGCAGATGATTGAGCACTTTTGTTTGAATCTGGCATTTTGAAATTCTTACTCTTCATTAGGATTATTTATCTAAGCCACTGCGTCCTATTCACCATGTCAGAGTGTACATTAATGGCCGAGGGCTGAGAGATGCCAATAGGATGCCAATATATGCTCTGTCTTTCATTCCTCTGTATCTTATTTTTCATTAAGTCTCTCTCCTCGACATTATTCGGGTATATATGTTGGTTCTCAGCTGGAGAGGCTCAAGTCAAGAAACTTAATCTGTGTTGCTCAATAGAGAGCTCCTGTCGTCTGATGAGGTCTGGCGGTTATTGAGCACCTGGGGTGTATTCAATAAACCTAAAGTTTGTTCCTGCTTTAGTTCAATAAAGGAGCACTCTGTATCAATTTGCCCATGAGATATGTCTCGCATAACTGATATTGAATTGCCAGATGCTCAAGCAAACAGCTGTATTCTCATCACACGATGTAATAGCGGTCCATTAAGAGTCCACTTAGGTTGCGTTCTCAGATAGGAAACAATGGGCTATAACTTTCGGCGGAGAGGTCATCGTGAAATGGCGACTTTTAAAAATAAGTAGGAAAGGTTACCTCTGCAAATTCAGTGGCATTTCTTTGCATTTCGTTGGCGGTCAAAACTGCACCTGAAACTCTGACTGAGCTGTCATTTATCTTTCGATATCTGGCCCAATTCATCTTGACACCCAGTTCTGTAGCTTATCCGTACTCCCAGACCCAATGAGGGACTAATCTGGTTATTTCTTCCCAATCGATGTCTCTGTGCTGCCTTGGCACACCTATCATTAGGGCTGTCTCATTGAGTGAGAGGAAAAGCATCAAACCCCAGGAGCCTCACACACGGGGCTTTAATGCCAATGAGCTCGGCAAATGTTTTTAGACGGCCACAAGTTCGGCCGCTCCTCTGAGCTTATTGTCTTAGGGGTGAGCCAACAGTCACTGCGCAGTCAAAATAAGAAAACCTCACACTTACAGGTGGAAGAGGCACGAAAGGCCATCTCAGCCCACTGATAATTATTTCATACCGGAAAGGCGTTTTGCTCAATCAAACGGGGTGCTCCAGGATAGCTGCGAGAGAGCGTAACAGTGATATTTGTAGCGCTCATTATTGGGACAGGATGGCAGGACTGTCTTAAAAAAAACTTTTAAAAAAACCGAAGTAAGGAGGGAAAGCTGAGGCGGTTGTGCCGCTGTACAGTATGAGGGAGTTGGGGAGTTAGCGGTGGAATGCTAATCAGCCTCTGGGGTGCTGAGCCGCAGCAAATCAACTCCTCAGAGCGGATCATGGCCCGGGCTGACATTAAACCCCCCTCCCCTCAGCCCCCCTCAAACACACATTCTCATCTTACTACTCACAAGAGGAGATGAGGTGGTGAAGGAGAGAGGGAAGGAATGAGGGTACAGTGAGTGGAGGACAAGGTGTGATTACGACTATGACGAAGGATAAGAGAAGCAGACAGAGAGACAAAAAATGCAACAATACAAAAAAGAAAAGGCAGGCTGAAAAAAAAATTGAGGAAGACAAAGTTTCGAAAAGAGAAAAAAAGTTTGGGGGGGGCATCTTTTCAGTGTTGCAGCCTAATTGACTGTTCGCTAGGCCCTGCACCCATTTGTCACTGTTGCTACAGCTGCCAAGTTTTCCACTTGCACAGAGCAGAGTTTACAGTATAAAGTTTGACAGATTTACCTAAATCTAAATAGTCTCAGGGCTTTTCAGAACAAGGGACCCTTGATTTCATACATTGATGAACAAAAGCAGCCATCGCAGTTCTAGCTGGCTGCAGCTGATTTATGTTCGGTTGAAACATCAGCTGACTGGCCAATTTTATCTGGGAATAGGTAGCTTTATTCTTCTTTGTGTCTAAAGTTTGGCATTTTAAATTGAGAACTTTGTAAATATGCACTTCATGAAACAAAACACTATCTCAGATAATGCATTTGGTTGGGGTTGTTGGAGGACACACTTCCCTAAGTCCAACAGGAAAAGGAGAGAACTACCATATACTCTGATACAGACCACAGTTGTGAAGAAGCTTAGGTTCCTAGATTTTAAGGTAGCCAGCACAACTTGTACAAATACAATCATGTAAAAGTGAATGTAAACTGATGATATAGTAGCTTGTAGAACCATATTTGGCAGCAATAACTTGAAGTAAGTGTTTTTAGTTTTACGTTATCAGCCACCTCAACATTGTGGAGGAATTTTGGACCAGTCTTCTTTACAATATTGCTTTAGTTCAGTGAGGTTTGCAGGCTTTCATCTATTCACAGCTCTCTTAAGCTCTTGCAACAGTATTTCAGACAGGTTGGCAGCAGCATGCTCAAGCACTTGACATTCCAGCAACCACAAAAATTGTCAAAAGGCTCTGAAGTGTAGCTTCAGGCAGATTATATAGGCCTTGGAGACTATCCATTGGCTGCCAGAATCAGACTTCAGCCAATGACATGAAACACAGGAACATCTTCAGCCAGTATAAGGGAGGGGTGGGACAGAGTTTGGGTGTTGTGGCAAACATCTCCAGCTTAGTCTCATCAGTCCAAAGGACATTATTTAAGAATTTCAAGACTTTGCAAACCTAAACCATGCTGTCATGTGCTAGAGAGAAGACCCCTGCCAATTCTTCTAAACAAGCCATAATTGTTTGGTCTTTTTCAAATTAAACTTGAATATTTAACATGCTATCTGATGTCTACAGAGTCTGAGACTCTTAGAAGTTTTGAAATTTACCTGAGAAAGACTGTGATTATGATCCAGAGCAGGAAAGTGCCAAAACTTCTGCTTTTATAGAGGTGCTCACACTTGCTGATGATTAGTTAACCAATTGCATTGTATTAGAAGCAGCTAGCTGCTGCTAACCCTTTTATTTTCTATTTGGTCTTTAAGTCTGACGTCATTAGCCGTGTCTGGGCCCAAACTCCGCTGCAGGTCCATAAGTCAAGCGATCACTACAGCATCACTAAGAGTTAAAAACTGTCTAAATCCTTTCATCTATAATAAAATGATCAGCGTTCTGCTCTACCACGTATATTTAACGGAGTTAGAAAGGGCAGCACGGTGGTTAGCACTGTTGCCGCACAGCAAGAAGGTCCTGAGTTCAATTCCACCATCAGGCCGGGGTCTTTCTGTGTGGAGTTTGCATGTTCTCCCCGTGTTTGCGTGGGTTCCCTCCGGGTACTCC
>NW_005187527.1:477659-479124 GCF_000239375.1 Pundamilia nyererei
TACAGCTCTGCTATCACTTCCGACATAAATGAAGACAGCAAACTAAACAACAGTGACGTTTGTAGGGTTACTGAAGTTTGGCTACCTGGTATATAACAATGCGCTACATGATCCCTAGCGACAAAGATATGTTAGCATAACAGAAACAGTGAAGCTGGAGGATGAACGCTAACTTTTTTCCACTCGATAAAAGTTAACTTGAGGGTTCTCGGTGGTTAGGGACAAATGCAATTGCGTGCCAGGATGCTATAAACGAACCGAACTTCAGTCAGGAGAACAACTGAGATAATCCATCCACAATACAAGGTTAGCCATTAATATACTGCTGCATGGCCTGGGCTGTAGTTACACCGTAAGGTTTTAAAAACTGAGCTTTAAAATGATTAGCGGTAATAAAAACCGAGAGAGGCCGACAGTGATCACTGACTGTTTTTAGGGGCTTTTTGAGATTAAATAGAACAAGATACAAAGCATTAAAACATGTTAAAAACACAAAAGCCTTATTAAACGCAGGGTAGTTTGGGCCCAGAAGCAGGATTCGTCACGTCATCACTTAAAGACCGAATTGTAGCGGTATGGGTGACTGTTTACAGTTGTGTGAAAATGTATTTTTTACTCTATGAATTGATGTTACTACAGCACCAATGACATCTGTTCTAACACGGGACAAAATCCAGTTTGACAGTCCTGTCGTGCCTACAGATGCTAAGCTATGACTGGACAATATCTGTGCTGGGACAAAATCTAGCCAATGGTCAATTAGCTAATGGCTGTCTCAATAATTTTGTGTACCTACTCTAAAATTGCATTTGTTCCCCAAAAAGGTTTGTGGGGCATCCACTTAAGACTTTTTTTTTTTAAATTTATTTTGTATTCAGACAAGAAGCAGTCAAAGAAACAGATGTGGGGACAATGGAACAAAACTACTGGGTCGTGAATTGTAGCCAAGGTTGATGGGTACAACAATCGGGGCTCCAGAAACATAATTGTGAACTATCTGATTGTATGTGTGTGTCTTTGTTTGCAACATTAATCCTTGGTAATACTGGAACAAACCTTTTTTTATGTGGGCGATCGTGGCTCAAGAGTTGGGCCACGATGGAAGATTGCCGGTTCGAGCCTTGGCCTTGGCCGGCTTGGACAGTCTCGGTTGTTGTGTCGTTGGGCAAGACACTTCACCCGATGCCTACTGGTGGTGATCAGAGGGCCTGGTGGTGCCAGTGTCCGGCAGCCTCGCCTCTGTCTGCGCCCCAGGGTGGCTGTGGCTACATCACCAGTGTGTGAATGTGTGTGTGAATGGGTGGATGACTGGATGTGTAAAGCGCTTTGGGGTCCTTAGGGACGAGTAAAGCGCAAATACAGGCCATTTTACCATTTTATTTTCAGAGAGAACTTTTTGAAATGTCCACCAGCACCGGTCCTTGTCTCATAGCTGATGTTTAAATGAAGCCTGTCAAAATAACTA
>NW_005187527.1:479253-481823 GCF_000239375.1 Pundamilia nyererei
ATTGTAACAAAGGTAATTTGGAGAAAGTGGCAGCTTGATGAATTAGAGTGATTCCGGCACATAATGTTTTTGTCCGCCGCAACAATGTCCGCCAATAAAGGCATCTGGAAAAGTAGGAAAACCTGTGCGTTTTGAAACACATGCATAAATCTACGCACAGCTGCCAACAATCAAAGACAATGACACACAAACAAATTACTTTGCTCTGCTCTGTTCTTTGTGGAGGAGCATGCTTGCATCAGCATGCTGAGCCCACAGCATCCCTTCTCACCTGGGAGCTGTGTTGGACCACCGAGGTGTGGTAAGATACTACACGCTCCAGGGCGCCCGTGACCTTTGAATTATGGCCATCAGAAACTGCGAATGTGTGCGTGGGAGAGCGAGAGAGAGAGGGAGAAAGAGACGACGGGGACAGGAGACGACAGAGGGAACAGAAGGCGTATGTGCTTTTGCCATTCCACTGACAGTGTAATACTGCAAATGACTTTTCCCTCTAACTAGCATGAGAATCAGTTTTTGTTTATAGCTGCATCAACAGAACAATTGCCCTTACCTGTACGGAGGCTCAGTGCCCTTTTCCGAACCATAATCATATTCGCACACACTGTACTGCTGCCACTTACATCCGAGCCTCTGGGGAATACACAACTGTGGCCGCTGAGTATCTCTTTGTAGAATTCAAGTACTTTACAAGTGGAGTTACTTTGGTACAATGACATAAGGACATTATTATACTGAGCATTTCAGAAAGTCTATCTAAAATGTTCCACGCTGTATGTTTTTATGGGTTTATGTCTGCTTTATTTTTGGTTTCTAATAATAATAATTATTATTATTATAATGTCCTTATCAAGTTAATTGCTGTGATTGTGGAACAAGGCAAGACTGCAAACATTGATCAGACTGACTAGGTTATCCAAGTTTAACTTCTATTTGCACTGATTGTAAAACTTTTATTTATTCACCTTTGACCAACCATAACATTCTGTCAAAGCTGATAAAATCGCACCACAGTGACCATTTAGTTCTTGTTCTTGGACACGAAACCTGGAGTTTTTCTCAGTATTATAAATGGGTTAGGCAATACAGGGTGTATCAGAAAGGATCATATGATTTCAAAAAGCCATATTTTTTAATGTAATGGACATGGAGGCTGCAGTAAATTTAAAAATGCATGGCGGAATATAAAGTTTTACATACAGAGCTTATAATGTTTTTAAGTGTCACCCACCGAAACAGGGCATATGCCTATGAGATAGTATAACGTGTCCTGTACTTTTGCCAGCATGTCTTGAGTCACTGCTATTAGGCTACACACCAACGATCACGTAGCACTCATGAATCTGCTCTTTGTAACAGTATGCGTTTTTCTTACTGGTGGACGGTTGCCCAGTTAAAGCACTTTGAAATCGAATGATTCTCTTTGATACATCCTGTATTGTGGTATTGATGATTACTGTTTTATTTAGATATCAAAACACAATTATATATGTTAATGAACTAAAAAAAATTCACCATGATGGATAGGTCTTCTTTTCAGTAACGCACATTCACAAAACATTCACAAAGATTGCAGTCGACATAAACAACAGTGCAGAAGGAGGTTTTAAGATCTTATTTTGTGGTGAAGATAGAAAGCCTTTTACACTGTTTGTACAGATAGATAGCTAGATAGGTAGGTAGGTAGGTAGATAGATATTTTGTTGATGCTACAAGGGAAATAATTTCACTAGTTATTACTATTAAGAGTAAAGACAGTGAACTGCCCAACAAAGTTTCTGAAGACTGTTACGGCCCGTCTAGGCGCGGCCAGACCACAACATAAAGGGTGATCCATCCCCGTTAGAAAGACTTTGCTTAGGCTGAGTCACTCACACGGGTGCAGATAGGCTGTTGTTATGCTGTTGACTTTAGCTCTTGAGACTGACCGAAGAGATTTATTATCTGCATGACTCTCCACTTTAACACACAGGTGTGTCTAGTTGTGGCTGCTTTATTTGAATCACAGTAGTGCGATGCTCTATTTTAGCAGTAATTCAATATTTTGTGTGAAAACTGAGTGTAGTATGCATCCATGATGCTTGTTTATACTGGCTTAACATGTCTTTTCTTAATTGTTTCTTTTTTTTTGAGACTTATTAAGTATTTCTAGGCGAACTTTATACACTATGATGGTGTTATTACTTTCCGATAATGGCATTTACTCTGATTTGATATGCCAGTTACAACCACCACCACCCTGCACCCCACCCTGCTCCAGAAAACACTATAAAACTAAGGTTGGGGAGTGTAGTATAGCAAAATCTGATAGTTATAGTATCATACTCTTACGTATTTATATGTTTATTCTCTGTAAAACAAGAAGATTTACCGGAACTCTTAAAGTGGTTTGGATAGTCTATCTATATTTAAAAAAAAGCATGAGAAATGAATCTGGTGAGCCGAGGTATCATAGCCAACAGAAATATTGACCAAAACCTTGACAAGTCATCATAAATCGAAATAACCAATTTTTTGTCTTGGCAGAAAAACATATTCATCTGTCTTCACAAAAAAAAAAGAAATTTTAT
>NW_005187527.1:481863-491649 GCF_000239375.1 Pundamilia nyererei
CTGTCTGTTTGAGTAGCCTGAATATATTTATCCAAATGTGTACCCAAATGTCTTCAGTATGTTGTCAGCATATGAACAAGGTAAACAAATTTCTTCTGCACGGCATAATCAGTATGCTTTTGACTACGCTGGAAATATGAATCTGTTTTATTCCTTTGGTCTTAAGAAGCGATGTGGTAAGGCTCCTTTAAAATAGTTAATGTTTTGTTACTCCCACGCACACAAGAGCAGCGACAGTCTCCCATAAGATGGAGAGCAATCTGATATCTCTAAGCCTGCTTCATTTAAAATATAGTAAAGCCTTCTGCTTTGCTTCTGAGAGATGCTCCCTGTCTTGTGTGTGTATGTTTGTGTGAGCGCCTAAGACTCAGGGATGATGCATAGACTCTGACACTTTGACAGATGAACAGATTTAGAGTGCTCGAAGGACCCAGCCTGTTCAATATAGGCAGGAGCAAGAGTGTGAGTTTGTTAGCGTGTGGGTCTGCTTGTTTATATGTGGTTGCTAAGATTTGCTAAATGTACAGTTCATGCCACCTTTATTTCTGCTCGTTGATACATAAAGTCATGTAATGGGTAGGGACGCATGGCTGTGTCAGTCTAGTCCAGTGATGTGATTAAGCAAAGGAGATGTACTGCAATCTAATGGAGTTTATGTAACGAGTAACCTACCGCCATTACAACACAGTGACCAAACCCATACATAGTCATATACTAGTATCCTTATTTAGATTTAAAACTACGCCCCAGTTATAACTTCAGCTAGCAAGTGCATGCTAATGTCCTCAACGTATGCTAGCTAGCTAAGTTTCTGACTGGGAGATGGTATAAAATAATGCTCTAATTTATGTTACACGACTGTAACACGACATGACACGACACGGTTTAACACGACTGTAAGGAAATCAAAATATAATTTCCCACTATTTTTAAAAGTATACTGCTTTTTCTTTGCTAGCAGCTTTGTACACACTTACATATTTTTTAACCAGTCACCTGGAACGCTTAACTAAGTGTTGAAGGAGTCCTCATGTGCCGAGCCTGTTGGATACTTTTCTTTCCTCCAGGTCATTTGATACAGCACTCCATCACTCTTCTTCTTCGTCAGATAGCCCTTACAAACCCTGACAGAGTGCTTTGGGTCATTGGCCTGACAAATGATAGTCACGCTATGCTTAAACCAAATGGGCATGTTGCTACAAACCATTGTGACAGCAATGTTGGTTAAGCATAGATGTGTTAGTACAGAATGGGAACCATGCATGCTTATGCAATTTTATATTTCTAATTATTATGGGTATAGTAGCTTGCACTAAATATCCTGTTTGATGTGCATTTCTTGTGTTACTTTTCCCAAGAAATTCCCCTGTTTGTAGTTTCTTTGCAGCAGTTTGAACAAAAAGTCTATTCAACTGTCACGTCCCAACAAATATGAGATGTATCTGAAATGTGAACCTTTGATGTAGGCTCCAATCTGGGGGTGCCATTAATTGATTTTGAGGCAGGTAACTAATGTGGGGTATGTCTTCATCTTCCTTTGCTTGGATGGTAACTATGAGAGAAAGTTTTTGTTGCAGAGAATGAACCAAGTTTTTGAAATTTTCTGAACTGAATGATCTTTATAGCTTAACATAATTTGGACTTTCTTTTCTATAAGCTGACCATGCATTGCCATAATACAAAAGTACTAGTACAGCAGTTCAATGGGGCTGTTTGCTGTATACCAACACAACCTCACCACAAAACAGATGATGTTCTCAAACATTTTAACAAGACAGTCTTACTTAGACTTAGATCCTCCCGCGCCCATCAGCGCATCGGGCGACAAGAGAGCGCCATCGAACCCGGTCCATCGCAGCGGTTGTTGCTTCATCCCATGACAGTTCGACTGAGCGTAAATCTTCAAGGAAAGTCCTCCTCCATGTTATTTTGGGTCTTCCTCGCCATCTCTTTCCATTCTTCGGGTTCCACGAAATCGCGACATGGGCAGGTCTTGGGTCGAAGGATGTAACCGGCAAATCTGAACCGACGCTTGGTGACTTGGACATGGAGCTGCTCTACTCCCGCACGGCGATAACAAGACAGTAAATTCCACCAATTACCTTTCATAAAGTTCACCTTTTACATGAACACCATTTCAGTTTCAGGACTTTATCATGAGGGTAATCTATTGCCAATATTCCCAAAAGGTTGATTGTGTTCATCTGGATGTAACATTTTCAGTGGGAGAAACATTTCGTGACTTCTTCAGTCTCAGCTGACTCCAGGTTTCCCCAACCTTATGAACAGTACATTGCACAATGACTGAAAATAGCACCACTGAATAAACAATGGGCTGGGAGGTCAGTTCCTTGATCATTAATATGGAAATTCTCATGACTATTGATCAACAAGCCCATTGTTCATTCAGTGGCTGAGTTGAGACTGAAGAAGTCACTTGGATGAGTGACGAAACGTTTCTCCCACTGAAAACGTTACGTCCAGATGAACAGAATCAACTTCTTGGGATTTACTTACCTGGATAATTGAGCATTTATCAAGATATTGCCAATATTGTAATTTTAGAAATAGCATATTATGCATTATGCATTGTTTAACCCTCTCAGGCTCAAATTAAACTTTTTGTTGCTAATGCACAACCAAGTCCTCCAGTGGTACTTCTGAGTAAAAAAAACTTGTAAAATATGTATGTGGGGTAATCAGGTTGTTAGGTTTTAACTGTTGCAAATCTGCAACGCCTGCCTTGAGAGGGTTAATGAAACAAGTCAAGAAATCTTTATCCAGCAGTCTGGCTCCTCTTCATTCTTCCAACAACTGCTTCAGACTTGATGGATGTATCGCTGGGGACTGCAGTACTTGGATGAGTGGTTTTATTTTTTGGCTAAAAGTATTTTTTTGTTGTACTTTCAATGGCTCTCGCTAGAATGAATCAGCCACATCTACTCTGTTGTTGTTGGCTGTTTTGCTGTCACTGGGCCTTCGCTGTGTGAAGGAGTGCGCACAACAGGGCTGTTTTCAGACCCCAGAAAAATGCTGCAAAAAGATTGTTTAAATAGAAACATGGGTGCACTGAGCAACCTGCTATGTTTGCCAACCACAGCACCTATAGAAGGTTATCTGCTGGGAGCTCACTGTATTTATACTGAATACGCCCCAAGTTTTCAGTGCTTGCAAAGTCAGATCATTTAGTGTATCCTCAGCTCATCTGGCTACAGTTGAGGCATCTTTTTTTATTATCACAGCAACACACATACCATAATTGTCATAATCAAAAGGTACAATCTGTATGTTGTTTTAATTTAAACTCTTGCCTTTTCGTAACTACAAAGCCCACAAGATCAGAGCTCTCTCCTGATACTCCAATTGTGCTCCATCTCGTATTGTATTACAGATTTACCAGCTCACATAAATGTTGAAATATGTTGTTAGACTCTGCCTCACACGGAGCACAGTAAGCTGGCCTTCTTTCTTTGACTTTAGCTGTAGGAGAATCCATACAATTTACCACTGAAAAACGAGGAGTACTCACTTTACACAGGAAACTTTATTAATTATGTATATCTCCAGACAGGCTATAGAGCTCTTGTGTAGCCTTATTAACCTACATGCTTTTTCTTTTACAAGGAGAGCAGAGCCTTTTTACATATTCCTTCAATGAAATCACTGTGAACAAAGCACTTTTGGAGTGAATTTTACCCATGCAGTATTTTATATTTCATATTGTACAAGCAAACAGAAAATCTTGAAGTTATTTAATTAGATGATGAACTTCCTTCCTATATATACTTGTGTATTTTACCTGCTCAAAGTATGTCTTTTTACAGGCCCAAGTAGTTAAGATCTTGGTTTTCTCTCTAAATTTTGCCCCTTCTTCTTGAAAGATACAGTTTAGAACATCACTGGAGGAAACCTAAGCAGAAATGATCTGTGCGTGTGACTGTCCAGCAATGCGGAAAGAGGTTATATTAGGGTTAGAATAGCTGTCAGCCTTGAATTTCCCCACATTGTTAAATTCTAATTTTGTTTGAATGTTTCTTTATCAAATGTCAGAAGTTTAACAGGATCACTGAATCACATTTCAGCCTACAAGTCAAGACTTGCTTGTTTAGTGTCCACGCAAAGACTGCAAAACTGGCACCAAAGGTACAAGACTCCAGCACAAACTCACATATACTAAAAGAATATTGTAGGGGAAAAAAGTTATTCTATTAATGAGTCATAAACCCGTCTTTACGTCCCCAGTTATCATGCTCTAGTCCCCATGCCCTCATCCGGACACAATGTTCTCCTGTCGAAAACTGCCGAACACAGACAAAACGCTCGCTTTGTCCGCCTAAGCAAATAATTACTCCGATTAATTAGCCATGCTGTGGATGTGATAGCTGGAGGCAAACATTCCATTAAAAAGAGCTAAAACACAGCAGAAAATAGCTCTACCATTACCACTGGAGGGTGCTCTACAGTGACCTTCTCTGACAAAGCCTGGGAAAGCAGATGATGTATAGGATGAGCTCCATCCGGACACGGGACACTTTGACCTGTTGCCTGTTCCGCCTTTGAATAGATCTCATTCGGGTTTAAAACATGGGTTTAAAACATAGACTATGCGTACTTGATTTTGCTGGATAAATGAGAAGTAAAAGCTGCTTTGGTTAATTATTCTTAGGTGCTCAGTTTTCTTTGGTGTGTGGAGGAGAAGACTTTCTAAGAGACAGAAGTTCCTCTGTCATGCGGGAGCTTCATTTTCATCGCTGCATAGTTTGTTTTCACTCACTTTTACATTAAGTTTCAGTCACGCTTTTATTGGTTTTCTGCACCAACTTTACCTGGTTAGGTTTAGGAGAAGATCATAGTTTAGCTTTAATGATGTAAGGGCTGGATGAATCCTGTACATTAATAAATGATCCAGTGTGTTAAAATGTAGCCAAAAATTTCTGTCCAAATGTTGATTGGTGATGAGTTGGTAGTGAGACCAATCTTGTTGAGCAACACACAACAAAGTTACCCACTACCTGTTAGATGTAGTGGACCATCTTTTAAAGATAACTAGGCAGGTTGTTGCATTGCTCCCAAGATGCTAAATGATGAATTAATTTAATAATGCAATTAATGCAGTACACTTGGTATTAAACATGAATGTCTACTTTTTTGGTTTTCCCATCACCATATGGCCCCATTACTCACTGACTGACTAATGTCTCTTTGTAATGTTTATTATTTGTGTCCAAAGATGAGGGAAGGTTTCACTGATGCAGTGTACCACAATTTTAACAATGACAAGCAACTACCAGTGTGACCTGTTCATCTTCCAGTAGAGCGAGAGGAATGAAATGCAGAAGTATGATGAGGGGGGGTTTGTTTCGTTTCTTTTGCGTAACACCCATAATTTGCAAGAGAAGTTTCATTCAACACTCTGCAGTCTATCCTATAGTGTGTATACCAGTCATTTGTCTTATTTAGCTTGCATCTATGTGCACTAAACCTTTTTTTTACTTTTATGTTAACATATACTCACAAGTACAATGTCTTCTACTTTCTTTTCCTGTTTTCCACTCAGATATTTTTTATTGTATTTTAAATTTGAGCTTCTTTTCGGACATGGGCCACTTTGTGATGATTGAATGGACACTGGATTATAAAGGCACTGGATTTTAATCAATATATGCAATGAACTGACCTGAGGACCTTACAAAGTAAGGATTCAGTTATAGAGGAATTGAAGCAGGCTCTTTGGGACTAAAAACTTTTACACCCCCTAGTGGATCTCATAGGAATATCACTCTGTTTCACCCACATGGATTGTACATTATGTTTGTTCCTATTTGCCTATACTTATTGAATCATAATGGAGAGCTCTTTAGTCATCCACATTAAAGACTTTACTTTCTCCGTGGTTCTGTGTGTGTGCGTGTCCGCTGCAATTCCTGCACACAGATTCCTCACAAATGATACTTCCGCTCTTTGCTTGGGCAGGGCGAGAAAATGATCTCATTGGGCAAGACTGCAGTAATTTGATGTCTGTTTTCAAATGAGTTTTCTCTTGTTTCATTTTGCACTATTTCTACGTGCTTTTGTCACTGCTTCATCTTGTTCAATAAAATGAAATAGACATTTCCACGTGCAACACGTAACGCTCGGCTCCCCCAATTTCCCTTTTTGCACAATCGCTGATTATCAAGGAACGACAAGAATTTCATCTGTATGTTGCGGAAGCGCTGATATTTTTTACTTCCAATGAGCACTATTCACCAGATATGATGGACTTTATTCGTAATGGGATGTTTGTTTCAATTATTCTGATGGTGGACACACATGGCTAGATCCATCCTGGTGGTAGTGGGGTGTCCAGTAAAAGCACTTTGCCACCTTAGCGTCACACCACAGGTGGTAGGGTAATGTAACCAAATATATTCACTATATTGCAAGATGCGTGGCAACACTCGCCATGCTTGTGGCAAAGTTAATTTAGAGCTCTAACAGGTATGACAGAGCAAGGGAGGGTGTGCGTATATGTGTGTGGAACCCAGGAACAACTCCTCTCATAAGGGGATCACGGGCCGACGTCTAGATATGTATATGTCATATCGGCCTCTTCGATTTGGATTGGTATCTTTAATTAGAACACAGTTGCATTGCATGACAGACAAAATCAACCTTATGACTGATTCCTCATGGTCAGACAGAGCCAGTGAGGAAAACCAAGGCTAGAATTTGTCTCACCATCTTGAAGGAACCCTGTGAAAACTTGATACCGCCAACCCCACACCCATCCCTTCACCCTTTCCTTCCCCCCCTCCTCACGATCCAATAGATGGAACGCTTCTTACGCCCGCAGGAAGCAGCAGAGGCCGTCTCGATAGCATCCGCCATCTATTTTATTTTTTCTTATTCTTATTTTTCAATTTGGTGTCTGGGGAAAGGTCAGGATTAGTTATCGACGTGGCTCTGTCTAAGCCAGAGACAGGGAACCACTGCCGCTGCCATGGGTCCCCTAAAGCCATTTTCCTCAGTCCCAGCAGTAGCCTAATCTGTGTGTAGGTGTGCGAGTGCGCGTGCCCGGGACTGTGGGCATCAGTGAGTTTATGGACCTTTCTGTGTGTGCTCTTAATATGTAGAAGCGTATTTAAGTGAACGCTCACTTACGTTCATATTCTACCCTACATTATGTTTCGTAGACAAGTCTTCACATCGTGCACAATGTATATGTATCCCCTCACGAGGGTATATTTGCATGTATTTGCACAAAAATTGAATGAAGCCGCCCAGTGCCTCACTCTGCAACTTAGCATTCCAAATACATTTCAATTCAAGTGCTTCCAAATGCTGTTGTGTACTATTTCAATCAGTCTGTCAACTCACCCGCTGGCTTTGGCCGGTAGTTCTTTAAGTGGCAGAGTCCAGTCCACAAAACTGATTACATTCCACTTTCCTGTAGCATCCTACCTTTCTTCTTTTATCATCTCCCATCCATTCCCAAACTAGCAGTGATTCCCACTGCGAGAGACTGCTGTCTCACAGTCCCAGACCTGTGAAATGATGATAGAGGAGCAGGAGCTCTTTACCCATCAGTCTTTATCTCTCCCTCTTTGCCCTCCCCCACTTCCACGGCCGCCACCACCGTCACCTCTCGTATGCTAGACCGAGTTCTGGTTGTGGTCAGTCTGATGGTGACGGATGTTCCTGGTCGGACGGGGCTGGAGAGCCCCCCTAAGGTCATCTCAGCCCTCACCTCAGCTTTCTGGCCTGCTGGTCCCCCAGCAATGACTCTGTAGGTTAGAGGTCAGAGAGTGATGGAAAAGGTATAAGAGAGAGAGAGAGAGAAAAGCGCTGGAATGGGGAAAAAAAAAGTTTACTAAATCCTCCTCTTTAAAGGTTTTGTCTCCTCCGTGTTCTTCTCTGGGAGAATTTAAGCTGCGGGAGTGGTGTGATTTGTTTCATGTCATCAATTTATTTTGAGTAGTGCATTGCATTATTTAGATGATGCTTATCTCACCCTCAGAATTACTATCTTGTCTCGACTGGCACAGAATAGCATCCGTATCTCTTGTGCTCATCAAGGCATCTCATTTATTAACCAAAAGGAATTCTGAGCAGAGGAAGATATGCAAGAATGATTAGACGCTCAAAAATTTGATGCTATCTGTCAGCAGTTGGTTTTTCTTCATCTCCCTGTAGCCGCTAGATCTTTAAAAGACATTAGCCACATACTGTAAGAAATAAATCAAACAAATGGATTAGCAGAGCTAAATAGTTGTCAGGAGCCTCACAAGGCCTTATGAAGACAGATCTGCCTCTTATGGAGGCAATCAGGTATGGAACTTATCATAACAGAAATTAGGAGTGAGACCAATTTTTTATTCCACAACCCCAAGGCTATATTTCCATAAAAACTAATGGCCAAGTATATTACTCAACTATGCTGACTTATGTGCTGGCTCCCCTGTACTTTAAACATACATATATGTGTATATAATTTTAAAATTGTGAAGATTAATGCGGTGCTGCATTCAGAGATAAGGTGGAGCCAGGTAATACGATAGGCGTGCTATTAATGTGTGCCGTTGCGGCTTGGCATGGGAATAGCAGTGGAAGCGGCAGTCCGTGTTTGTGCCCTCTGAAGAAGGGCCGCATTACAGTAAAAACAGATGTGCAGTTCACTTCTGGGGACACAAAACTCACTTTAAACACTGACACACTGTAGTTTCCTGTTTAAAAAAAGAAGAAGAAGCTATTATGATTTTCTTGTTAGCGGAATAGGAGACTTAGAGAGCCGGCAGACACAGCACAGCATCATGAATCCTGGGTTGTGAATCCTGGCAAAGGGCAGAATTCACTATTTTTATTCTTCTTGTGTTTTCCTGGAGGAAATATGTGGCTCAGAAGCTACGGTGCAAAATGCTCCTCTACTTTGTCTGCATCAGCTGCCTTGCTAGTGCTACCTGGTTTGTGAAGGGCAATGAAGTAATTAATTAATTAATTAATCATTAGTTATTATTAATCTCAGGCTCTCTTCCACAGCCTGTCTTTTGTCCTGTCTTCCTCCCCTAAACCTCAACCGGTTTCTGCACGAGATTTCTTCCTGTTAAAAGGGAGTTTTTCCTTCCCACTGTCACCAGGTGCTTTCTCACAGGGTCATGTCTGATTGATGGGGGTTTTCTCTGTATAATTGTCGAGTCTTTACCTCACCCTATGGCAAATTTTGTCGTGATTTGGCGCTATATAAATAAAACAGACCGACCAATGAAAGTAGGGAATAGTGGGGAATAGTGGGCTGTAAGAGAAAACGGCTAAAACAGTTGTTGCTTTAAACTGAACTACAGAATCAGGCTCAAAGGAACTATTAACCAACTATATCATACACTCTGTAATATTTCACTCATTGCAAGTATGGGAAATAATGATTATTGCAGCTTTGCTAAGATGACAAAGAAATGGAGATGTTGGACATGCAGGAGACCACATTCTCTTAAGGTGGCTAGAGACCACATGAGATTTTAGCAATCTCGTATGACACGACTTTCTTCGTTGTTGGAATCCCAGTCGTTTTGCTTTGTGGATACCTATTAGTTGATGAGGTGTAAGTTGTCACATCGTGAGTCTTATTACAACTTTTACAAACCCTGTCAAGATTCTGTTCAAGGCTATACAGTGGGGCAAAAAAGTATTTAGTCAGCCACCGATTGTGCAAGTTAGGAAGAAGAATACTGAGTTGCATCCCAAGAACACCATACCTACTGTGAAGCATGGGGGTGGAAACATCATGCTATGGGGCTGTTTTTCTGCCAA
>NW_005187527.1:493507-534548 GCF_000239375.1 Pundamilia nyererei
GTCAGAAATGCCTGCACAAATTCAATTCAAATCATATCCAGAAAAGAGCGAGCAACAAGACTTTGTCAATGGCAATTTAATCCATGGTGAGCAAGGTGTATGCAGTGCCGTGCATGTTCCAGGAAGCTGTCTGATTGCATTTGGATTTGTGCAGATCTGTCTGCTGCTCGCTTATTGAGAGAGGAAAATTATACAGAAAGAGACACCTGACTCATTTTTCACAATGTACTTTAATTTAGTTCTCTGTGTATTTTTGAGAGGGATGTTTGTTTAAGTTTTTGATAGATTTGTTTTCCCAAAAGAATGGATGGACTTTTGTGCACAGGGAGAGTGGGGTGGGGCACTTCCCTCGATAACCTTGTGTTTTGGGATAATAAGAATAAGAGGTCTGAAGCATGCAGCTCATCATTCATTGCCTCACTGGTCATGAAAAGCCAGAGAATAAAAGAAGTGCCTCAAACCAAGGTCCAATTCCCCATCAGGCTACATCCCCAAGGTTAGCTACACCATTGCGCTGTCACGTCAAGAAATAAAAAACTCCCGTCTGGCTCCCTGCCCGACACAAACGTCTTTTCCTAATGGCTGCCACAAAGTCCCACTAAACATCAAGTGAATATTTATAGACTATTAATAACCTATGTGTAAACGGCTAGTGTCACCAACCGGCTGAAGCAGATGATGGGGAATCATAGTCAGGGAATTGATATTGGCTCAGACTTCCCCAAAGGTAGATAAATGGGCCTTAGTAACTCAGACTCGTGTGCACATGGGATTGGCTGCCAGGAATCCCAGACGGAGAGGTCTGTGATCTGAGCCCGTCCAAATTCCTGCAATATAATTGGTGTAATCGTGTGATGAATTGCAGCCATTTAGCTTCCCTTTTACTATCTGCAAGCTTCAGCAATTTTTCTTATAAAGGTATAACCAACTGAGTTCATGGGGCATTTTCTTATAGGAGAGTTGGGAAAGGACCGGGGCGACGTTAAATATGTACAATTGGGCAAGTAATTAGATTAATAAGGCCTAAATGAGCAGCAGGCCAGAAAGTGAAACCCAAAATCCCTCATCCTTTGAGAGTCTGGGGTGAAACACATTCTGCTCTAAGTTTAAATGAAGCCTGAAAAAAAGTTTCCACGCTGCGGTTGCTTCGCTCATTTTCTCCCCTGGACCGACTTTAATTCCTCCCCCTGTTCATCTCTCTGTTCACGAAAGAGATGTTCAGCAGAAGTAATAATGAAGCAAAACTTGTGAAGCTCTGAGGGGAGAAAGAAGTGTGAGAGAAGACGAGGCACTTTAGGGTTACTTAACTCTATTCATTCACAGGCTGCATAAGTCTCGTGTCAGATCTCTGATTCAGATAGTTACAGCATCATATAGATTCTTTTCATACCTGAAGGTTTTATTGATTAAAATGTATGGGCCAGCCATGCTGAATGCACAATCTCAATCAGCAGTGAATGGCCTAGGAAACCCCATAGATGCTTCAGAATTTTCTTCTATGAGCAATATTATAATATAAACTCTTTATATAATTATAAAGAGTTCATGAAAAGATTACGAGACAAACACACACTATCACGCAGGTGAGGCCAAAGCTGCATAGTAGCAAATAAGTCCAAAAATGTTGCTGTTCATTGACTCACAATGACAAATTTCAAATGAGCTGCTGGTGGCACTACAGGACAAATCAGAGGATCACTAAAGTGATTATAGATTCACCCTTTGGGGCAATGTGAATATATTTGCCAAATTTAATACCAAACCAACAAACAGTCCATAGAGCATATCAGTATTCATGAAGCTAAAAATGTCCATCTGCTAATGTCATAGAAGGTATCATCACAATTATTAGGATGCTTTAGGGGAATGTAGTTATGAAACAAACGGCTGCATAAAACTTTCTGCCTGATTAAACCAATAACTCCCAAGAGCCACAAATAGGGCTGAAAAAGACAAAGATATTTAACTTATATGTGCCTATCACATTAGTAAATGCTTCTACTGGGGGCATCACCAGAACTGGTACTTGGAGTATCTTTCAATACCAAAATTCTAAATGTAATGCAGGTATACCTAGTGGGGTTGTCAGGAAAAAAATAGATACTCAGAAACCAATCAATAGGAAAAATGATGGGAAAAATGATCGGATTAGATACTCATTTATTACTGTATGGACACCAAAAAGGCGCTTTCACACAACTTAATGCAGGACCGCAGCAGACAGGGAGTCATTAGCAGATGAACACATGAACAGTAACACAGCAACCTTGGCGATGCACCTTAAAAACTGACACCCCAGTCTTTATAAAGAATTTTGTTAGGCCGAAGTAGTAAACAGATTTATAATCATAAATGTTAACCTAGGCGTTGCACACGTTCACGCTAGCTATTAGCATCTTTGTAACAGCAGTCTGGCGAGGAAGGAGCGGCTAGCAGGTTCAGCGAGCGTGTGGTATGGAGGTTAGGCGGATAACTCGAAACCAGTCGGTTAAATCAAACAACAGACCTTTATTCTCTGTCAGCAACATTACACCTTACGAGCCAGGTCTCCACGGCTGTACTCGTGCATGCATACATGCGCGGAGATCGGTATTGCCGGCGCCAGCCCGTTACAACAGTACGGTTTTTCCTGAGAATGTAACACGAGCAGCATGGAATGGCTGCCGCTAAAAACACACACCCACTAGGAGAGTCCCACAACTATTACAGTAGTAGGGCAAACCCCCCCCCCAATAGTGCTATAACCCAATAAGGGTTGTTACACTAGCCGTTGCACACGTTCACGCTAGCTATTAGCGTTTACCAGCATTAGCCACTATCATTAAGGTAGCAGCCTGCAGACTGGCTAATAATAATGAAACAACAAGTTTAACGTGGGAGACAGACAATACAAAATTAACACGACAGTTAATTGTGCCTAAAAATTCCTGGTTTGAAGCTGAGAAAAGTCAACCAGCAACTGCTCAGGAACAGTGGCAGCCATTATATCAACCAAAGATAGGAAGGTAATGAACGTTTCACCTCCATTACACCTGAAAATTGGCTGTAGACACTTTTATTGTCCAAACTTAACTTTTTGTAGCAGGGCAGCAGATTCTTAACAGCTTTAAAAAATTTTATTTGGATCACACATTTTAATTTCAGTTATTTCTACACTCATGATTTGATTACCCCAGTTGAAATTAAGGTTATACTGTGGCCATATACTATATGAGCCCAGCAAGCTATAGAGTGAATACAGATATATAAATATTTTGTTCCACCCACACTAAAAGGCCGCTTCTGTTCTATATTGGAGAAAGAGCACAATGGGACAAATGGAGCTTTAGCAGGCTTTAGAAACATGAAAGTACTGTAGGAGGACCCCGGCTCCTTGGGGGTTCCAGATTTCCTTCATGAATGCAAAACAATGTACCACAGCCGTGTGTAGCATGAAGTGGAGCGGGATGGGAAGCGGGGTGCTATCATCAAAGGCACCTCATACTTCAGCTCGTTTCCCTTCGTTTTTCCTTCTTCTTCGTCTCTGACCTGACATGGATTAATTACAGCCCTGTGCAATTTACACCCTGCTGTAACTGTGGCGGAGAATAAAGAATGGTTGAAATGTGAGCCCAGTGACAGGGCGTTAGAATGCTGAATTGCTTTGCGCTGCACGTGCCGCGCCTCTATTGCTTTTGCAAGGAGCATGTTTACGAGGCCCGGCTCAGAGGTGAACTCCCAGGCCTTAAAGTGACAAAATGCCCTCACTTAGATCAAGACAGCCAAAGAGGTTTATGTACTACATGGGATCTGTTCCATTTTTGTCTTCTACCAGCTGTGACTTGACCAACCTTATCTAGAAATTACAGCATGTATCTTAAATCATAAATGCAGCTTGTTTCTGCAATCCTCCATAGGCTACATTATTTACATATCCAGTTGACAGTATATTTCAAATACTATCAACTAGTACATATAGAATAGGAAGTAAATGTATTTTTATTGGGAAGGCGGCATCAGCAGACACTTCAACTAGTGCCAGCCTGGCGCTGCCAAGGAGATGTCAGCAACAACTGGCAAAGTGGGCACCCTGCCAGTCCGCCTGGCTGCCCTGACTATGAATGGTGCTTTTGTCAAAGGTGGCAGTGAGGACACTTGAGAGGGCTGCAATTAACACTATCTAAAATTAGAAAGCATAACCCCGTGCATCTGGTTTGGAAGAAAAGCCGCCGTTCCTTTTTTCCCCCGTCATTATTTAAGGCAATTTTTAAAAGCAATATTTTCAACAGGGCCATGCACAGAGCTGCCAGAGGGCTAGGGCCCAGATGGTCACCAAGTGCTCAGGTGAGCAGGGTGGGAGCAAGCAAGACGAAGGAGCCCATCTTGGACTAAAGTGTCCGGTGGATCAATGCACTAAAAGGCAGAGCCAAAGGTCACGCTGTTCAGTCGTAGCTCTGGGATTCAGTGTGACAGCCACCAGGATGAGGGAGAGTGTCCACTTTCATGTGACCACACTCTTAACAGACCACTGTGAAAAAAACTGCCTTAAAAACTATGGATGCACAGGCATAAACATTACTGCAATCACATAACTGTGCATGTATTTTTTTTTATTAATCGGGTTTGTAGTATACGGCTGGCCAAAGGCCTCTCACTACCTGTGATTTTAAATTGCCGACTTGCTTCCAAATGGGATGCGTAAAAGCAACAGCTTCTTCTTAGAAATACTCATCTCCCTCCAAAGGTTCTTTTGGCTTGAGGACAAAGCTGTCCATATGCTGGTCTGAATACCTGCTTTGAAAACCACTTCTGTTGAGTGGCATAGTTGGCAGACCACTCCCAAAGCCAAAGTGGGCAAACGGACAAAGGAGCATCTTTTACACAAAACCTAACCCTTCAACTCTGAACAGTTGTTTGGCAGGGTAAGCCTTAATCTTTTATCTCATGTACTGTATATTGCTTAATACTATAACCCTATTCAGCTTCTTTTCATAAGTTTCAGTTCCTCTGTGTATGACTTTGATTGTCCCCTTTTCTTTCTCCCTCTCACGGTCACCCTTTTCCCCACTTTCCTCCTTTAGCAGACTATAACATCAGACTCTCTTTCTCGCTTCCATCTGAATTATGTCAGTGTGGTTGGCAATGAGATGCAGCTTTAAAGCATGAAATAAACAAGATGCACACCAAATTGAGAGGAAGGGAGTCCCCCTGCTGTGCATTCAAATTGGTCTACGCATTTTGACAGGCAACTGTCGAGCACATCTGTGAGATTAGAAGGCCCAAGACGATGTTTGTGTCCGCTTTGTTTCCACTTTCATCCACAGCAGATCAGTCTCTCCCTCGACCACCGCAGTCACTTAATTATACCGCTGCTGGCTACAGGACTTGTATCAGGATCGAGCAGCAAGCTTCGGGACAAAAAACTGCAGTTCTTAAAATTGCCACTTGAATATAGTTTGATAGCAAGTCAATTCTCATAGCCATGTTAAAATATCAAAAAATGACAGCAGAAAGATACAAAACATTGCTTTGCTCCCAATCCGGCCGTTAAGTGATGATGTGACGAATCCTACTTCCGGGCCTAAAGTAGTCTGCGTTTAATATGGCTTTTGTGTTGTTAACATGTTTAATGTTTTGTATTTTCTTCTATTTAATCTCAAAAAGCTCCTAAAACAATCAGTGATCACTGTTGACCTCCCTCGGCTTTTATTACCGCTAATCATTTATTTAAGCTCAGTTTTTAAAACCTTAGGATGTAACTACAGCCCAGCCCATGCAGCAGTATATGAATGACTAACCTCGTATTGTGGATGGATTATCTCAGTTGTTCTCCTGGCTGAAGTTTGGTCCTTTTACAGCATCCTGCCATGCGATTACATTTGTTCCTGACCACCGAGAACACTCACGTTAACTTTTATCGAGTGTAAAAAAGTTAGCTTGTTTATATTATGCTAACATAGCTGTGTCGCTAGCGGTCACGTAGCACATCATTATATAGCAGCTAGCCAAACTTCAGTAACCCTACAAACATCACTGCTGTTTAGTTTTCTGTCTTCATTTATGTTGGAAGTGATAACAGAGCTGTATGTTTTGTTTCCAAAACCCTGCAGCCAGGACATGCTATATTGTATTTAGATAGAAGCTAGCGAGCTAACTTCCTGCTAACTTCTAACTCCGTTAAATGTCATAAATTCCATTTTCATGGATGCCTGGATGTTAAACTCAATTGTTACACCTGGTAGAGCAGAACGCTGATCATTTTATTACAGATGAAAGACTTTAGACAGTTTTTCAACTCTCAGTAATGCCATAGTGATCATTTGATATATGGACCTGCAGCGGAGTTTAGGTCCAGACACGGCTAGTGACGTCAGACTTAACGACCGGATAGCTCACTTCATGGCAACTACATTAATGGGATTTTTTATATAATTCACCTGTTTAAATTGTACTAATGCTTAAATTTATGTGTGATTAAGGGTGTGGCATTTTTAATGATACATGATTACAAACAGCTGTACTGAGTCACTACACCAGACCAACTGTGTTTGTTGGATTAGTACTTTTAAGAGTGTTTTATTGAACTTTTCCTACAAATAATATGATTTCCTGTGTACTAGTCTTAACTCCCCTTTTTCCAGTGAGCAAAATCTAAGCGTTATTTATTAAATGGAACGGACTCATTCTTATACAGTGCTTTTCTAATCTCCTGGAACACACTTCATACAACATGCTTGTGAGTGCTTTCAACATTCACACACTTATACTCCGATGGATGCATCGGAGAGCAACTTGGGGTTAGTATCTTTCCCAAGGATATTTGGCATGCACTCTGGGGTAGCCAGCGATTGAACGACCAACCTTTTAAACAGGAGATGACCTGCTCTACCTCCTGAGCTACATTATTAGCACTAATTAGAAGATATCTGTGTCTGTACAATGCTCCCATACGGTAATTAGCCAGGCTAGCTTAACTTGGCATTCTACACTCTTGTCCAAGTATTGTCCCTTCTGCCTCCAAAATGGCCAAAACAACTCAAGGCTTCAAAATACTAGTAGGCAAACCAGTGAGTCACTTTCTAGCAGCTACATCTGTATCCTATGGTGGCTTTTACAAAACCAGGCAAGTAAAGAAGAAACCCCACCTCATTTCCAGAGACAATCACCAACTGTGGCCAGAAGAGGGCAGTAATTTAAAAGATGGGTGCAAATGGGCAAGAAACTTTACTTCTTGAAACTGAAAGAAGCTTAATTACTTTCACTCTGGTTTTAATTCATCTTTATTTTGGATTTTTATTGGGCAAGCATTGCCTTCTTACTTGCCCTAATGGAAACGGAATGCCACATGGACATTCTTTTAAATACAGTAAAACCAAGAAGGAGTGAAAATCAAGTCACCTCACTTGTGATGTGTTTCTTTTCTATCAGTTTTGCTCCTGACAAACAATGTTGTTGGAGATCTGTCATGATAATTGTAGTGTTATCTATTATTAACTATTTAATGTGGAGCTTTGGGCACTTCCTACTTATTAATGTTTAACTTTATATTTATGGATTTTTGACATTTTGGATTTTTGGAGGAAGATATAACATCCTGTAATCAAAATTGTAAGGCTGTTTTTGTTTTGTTCTTTCCCCCCCAAAGCTGTTAAATCACAAATAATAGTAAAAAGCCTTTCTCTCATCCAGTATTTTGCTATTCCTTCAGCTGTGAATAGTGCTGCACAAACACAGAATCACCCCCCTCTACGCAGCCTCTATTTTCCCTGGGATTGCTGGACGCCAAACAGGCAAGAAAAATGACCAGCGTGCTCTCCTTACTCCCCTGAGAAGTGAGTCCTACACATAGAGATGTGGCTATTACTTATCATCATCAAAAAGTGCTTGTTTGGTGATAATAAGGGCCTGGGATAGATATCTCAGCTAAAGGGAGGGAGGGGACTACCTGAAGTAGCAACCGAGGAATCCTTCCTGTGCTTACCCAAGCAGTTTCTGGCTCTCTGTAAAACGGAGGGCCAGCTCTAAGACCCAGCTTAGCACAGAAATAGAGGAAGATAGGAAAAACTGCTATTAGCCACGGTTAGAAGGACGAAATAAGATAAAGAATAACAGACAACAACTTTAAATGTGCTTACTGCGCAAGAGACAATCGTTGGGGAATATAGGAGAGAGTATACTAAAGCTTTGGGTCGTAGTGTCTTGTTATCTAACATTCTTTTACTGGAATGGTAAACATGAAAGTAATATTGCTACAGACAGAGAGGCTGTCAATTTATGAAGCCCATCTTGAACGATATAAAAGGAAGTGAGCAAAATGCTTTTGACTGGACATGCTTTACTGAGTATTCTGCCTGAGCAATATTCAACACGAAGCGTGGTCACATAGTAGCATTTATTCGAAAGGGAAAGTCACAGCACGCAAATTTCCAGTTACCTTTTTTTTCTGCAGTGGATCAAGAGGACTGTGCTCCCAGGGGGAAAGCAGAGCAGTTCCCAGCTGAACATGAAATATAACTGCCATGCTACGCGGGGAGAAAGTTCATGAAATACATAAATTTGGGGTCATATGTTACATTTTCAGCATGGGTCATGCTCGATAAAAGCCCAATTGCAATGCAGGGCTAGCGGGCCTTATCTGTAAAAGTTCTCAACAGTGCGACACACGGCTCCCCGCCTCCCTCTGCAAGCAGTTCACGTTCCTTGTTTGTTTTATCTATTGCCATTCAGCTATTTGAGTTTGACACTAGGTTCATGACCACTTCAATTCACCTCCTGGTATCTGATGATTCCGTCGCTCACACTCCTCTAATGTATTCTGAGGAGAGAGGGGATACGTGGTGGGGGGAAAAAGGCACACGTCCCATCTGATTGCAAGGTCTCCTCTGATGAATCGTGCTGCAATGGACATCTCGGCTATATCAAAGGGTGCTTTCCATCTCGGTGTGATTAATCAAAAAGGGACTTTATTGTTAACATAAAAAGTCACTGCAGATCACAGAAAGACTCATAAAATCAAGCATTTATTCACTCTGTCTGTTGATGAGATGAGACCTCAGCATAGTGGGATGATGCACCAAGGCCAATTTTTTTTTTAAAGTTAATGTTCGGTGCCTTATTTCTTTTTTCTTTCTTATTTCTTTCTTCTTCTTTTTTTTTTTAGCTCTGTTTATATGGAAGAGGAAAATGGAGAAAGACAAAGTAGATAGGTGTTGACAGAACTACCTTCACGCCACCAGCATTTCTCCGTTCTGGGTCGATTTCTCTACTGGTCACAAGGCAGCAAAGCTATACCTGTAGGACAGACGGGAGGGAGGGAAGAAAAATTGAGAAAATGAAATAAATATCTATTTAAAAATAGCCTCTCAGCATGGCAAGGAGAGATTTGAAGATATTATCCTCAAAAGGCTGCTGTGAGTGAGGCCGGGAGAAGGGGAGGCTGTCTGCGGTGAAATATGAAAAGCGCATACTCCCTGACAGCCTATGGCTTTACCTGATACTGCCAACACCAGCCCACTGGAGTGATCCATAGAGTCTTTGTGGAGACTTGTGATATAAATGCTGAGGGCTAGATGTTAAAGATCCTCAGCTCGCTGCCACCCCACCCTCCCTCGCGTCATCCTTCACCATCGCCTTGCTCGCCGCATGGGGGGAATTTGTTATGTTCCCTCCCGTACACCCACCTCGGAAACATCAGGACAGCGGACAGTGAGAAAGTCGACTGACTTGTCCTTGTCCCTTTTCAATTTGACAAGGCAAGCAGCCTTGGGGACTTTCCAGTCTATTTTCAAATTGACCATTTATAATCAGTTTTCTAAAGGAGAAAGAGAAAGGGTGGAGGAGTCGAGGCGGCCCCGCGTTGTTGTGGAGGGTATAGAGCTGGGGGTTGGTAGATGATAATACAGCAGCGTGTTGTCAGATGTGTCAGCAGGTAAGATGAATGAAGAATAGGGAGTGGGTGCATAAAAGAGAATGCACAGTGGGGAATTGACCTCTATTCAAAAAAGAAAAGGAGGAGGGAAAAAAGGGAAAGAAATCTATATCCTCAAGCGAATAAACATATACAGCCTCTCTTTGAAATATGCACCACCTCACCATGAACCCAAAGCAGAAGGAAAAGTTGCGCTGGCCACGGCTAGAACCTTCCGCAAAGACAAGGCGCCCATTGTCCGTTTGTTGACGCCAACGTGGCTGCATATATCAGCACCTGCAAGGTCAGGCCGACTCGGGCGTAGCAAGCGTGGCCAGGGCCCCAGCCCAGGAGGCGTTACAGCGTCCTGTCACACTGCTTGCTCCATCGCCACCACACGTTGACATTTCCACAAGATGGCTCTTCTGAATTATGCGGCCCAGCAGAAGGGTAAGGAGAGAAAGGGGGGAGGAAAGCTCATTTTCTGGGTGTCTGCTTCCGACCTGAAACCGCCACTTGTTTTCATCAGCGCCTTTTGCAGCTTATGCAAAATGGCGTGCGGGGCAATGGGGGAACAATCAAGCCGGCCCACTGCTCCTGTTCTCCATGCCACAGGCACCTCTGTCTCTCTCTTTTTGAAGTGTAATGACAGTGTCACCTCTACACTGGCCCCCATCTTCCCCAAATTAATCCCAATTTGGCCATCAAACGCGGGCCGTCCAGAGGGGCAGGCGGGAGGTAATTGACATTCTCAGGTGCATGGGTTTTGTTTATGTAGTAACGCTGAGCCAGGGCCTTTCACCGCGGATGACAAGCAGACCCAGTTTGCATACACCACTTGATTTGGGAGCCCTGCATGAGTGACTGCTCAGCAACCCGTGGTCCGGTGGCATTTCAGCAGAGGACATTCCAGTAAAGATCGCCTCAGGTGTCAGGTGGCTCGGAAGGTGCAGGTGGCAGCTGGAGGTCGTTTGTCCAGGGGAATTGATTCCACCATGACCCCATCGCTCTTTCTTACTATTGATCCATCCCCCAAGACCCCTGCACAATGCCCATGCCACACCGTTGAATTACAGCTCAGTCATCAATGTGGCCTAATGTTAAATGAAAGAATGGAAAATTTTCAACTGGATATCACACTTCACTTTATGAAATAGGCAGCACGTTGGCTACTTACCTCCAAGGTCATTCCAGTGGTTCACAAAGTCCATTTTGGTTATTGGGATTGTGTGAATGTAGAGAGAGAGGGAGTTCATAAACCTACAATGACTTACAGTTATTGTAGGGTTGTGCTGAAGTGGGGGTGTTGGCGCTAGTACGTGGGATACCCTTTTCCTAAATGCTTTCCTCGGCAGATCTCCCATGCCTTTTAGCATGTCACCCGGGGCTATGAATCACCATTACAGCGCCTACATTTTTACCTGCGCACCTCAAAGGCTTTTTCATTATGGTAAAAGGGAACCCAAGCCAGGTTGTTTAGGGGGGTTGGATATGTTTGCGAAAGGGAGGGTCTGAGATTTGGGTTGGGCGAGTTAATTACAATAACAATGGGGGCAGCCAAAAAAAAAAAGAAAAAAAAAGAAGGCACGCTATGGCAAGGGCTGAGCTGCTCTCATTTGTTTCAATAAGGTAAATTGATTCCTATGTCCTCTGGTGCCATTTGCATCGCATCCATTTAGCGCGCGCCACTCGCCCCACTCTCGTCGCACCCTCCTCCCCCTCCCCCCTCCATTCGCTTCACGTGTAGAGGGCAAGACAACATCGATGGGGACAAATTGATCTTCCCAGACGCCAGACGCATGAAAACACACACCCGCGCGCATATTTATAGTCCACTTGCGCATGAATCTGCATGTACAGTATACATAAATTCATAAGTGGAACACACGAGATGACACTCAGAATTCAAGACTGCGTAAATCTACTCCTGTATTTAGCTGCTTTGTTTTTACTCTGTTTTTCCACTCTGGTGAGATTGTTCTCTGTGTGTATACATGCATAGTGTATGACCTATAGCTTTTAATCATTGACTTGACAAAGTAACAGCGCTCATTTGGGTTACCATAGAACAGTCACATCACTCAAAACTAGTTTGGTACTTTTGAAGTACTACATAATTGACCTAGAAGAAGAACGTCTTTTGTTTTAGAGCCCTGCTCTCCAACGTTTTTGTCATGTTGCCCTTTAAAAGCAGAAAAAAATGTGTGTGCCAAAGTTTAATGCCAGTGGTATCGACATGTACAAATATCGGTACAGTGTAAGTGATGTAAGCTCAGGTGTAGTGGACACACAAGAGTGAAGTGTTCCTACTCTGACAGTGAATCCCAGAGCAAAAATAGACTTTTTCATGATCTTACTTTGAATCGCTTGTTTTGCCTCATATTACTTTTACAAAAATTGGTCCATTCTGTTTAACATTTAATTTGATTTTGGGTTTTGTCAGCCTCGCTAGTGTGGAAGCGCTCCTGCTTTTTTATACTTCCAAGATAAAGCAGATTAATTCAGCTTCCAGCCTCTCGCTATCCCTCAACTCGCCCCCAGTGAAAATCCTCACCACAGCTTGACAACCTCTGTTTGAGAGTAATTCTTCCAATTCTCTGCTCGCATCTTTTTTTTATTAGCCCACCATGACACACAGCTAAACCGCGCCGTCCACCCAATTGCGACTTTTTTCTTCCAGTGTCACACTACCCATGTGACAACTGATCCATCTCACCGACGCCGCTTTCCTCGTGCCCACTAGCTCCAGTATTACTCATGGGCAAGGTCAGTGAATGCAGCGGCGCTCGCTTGCTTCGAACACCGCCCTCAGCCAGGGTGGTATCTAGCGCGCCTCCTTCACTGCCTGCCTGCTACCCCCTTTGGTGTAACACACTGTGTAACACATACACACTCTCCCATCCCACACTCCCATCATCAGTCAGCGTCAGGGCAGATAGCGGCGGCCGTCAGGCGGATGAGTGACGACTGGACCTGTTACCTGGGCGCCTGCATGACAATGGGCCTGTGGGCTGAGATAGAGAGACAAAAAGCTGGAACTCTGCCACACACATGCATGACACATTACACCGGCAGATCTTTATTTTCTGCTGCACAATTAGGTGACAACTGATGATGTAAAGACATGCCGCACAATGCTCCCAACCTGGTAACATGTAATTGAACGCCGCGTGTACTATAAGCGGGCCTGCGTGAATTACTGTTTTTCACCCGCAATATTCTGACAATGAGTGCTATCACACACACACGCACACACACACACACACACACAGAGGGAACTGATTCAAACTAGCTGAAATCAGGGTAATGTAATATTCATATACAATAAGGAAAATGAATGAGTTTAATGATTATAGGCTTCCAATCTACTCATTACTGTGGTCTTCTTTCAAGATAGCAGCACTCTCCAAAGGGCTTAGTCCCCAGTTAATAGTACAACTTAGAAATAAACATAGCTGAGGCGAGTTGCTTAAAATAAAAGAGAACGCATCAGAATCGCCTCCTTGAATCGGCAATAAGAAAATCCTATTAAATCCCTTTTAATTGCCCCTCATTCAGGCAAATCCTGAATGCTTTTGAACAGTACAAAAAAATATAGATTCTCATGACAAGAGGGAGGTGGAAAAGCTTTGTATATAAGTCTCATCGATATTTTTTTCTTTCCTGTCTCAACACACTTCTGCTGCTCCTGCGGGTGGCGGGTTGCGGGTGGGGCGGGTGCGGACCGATAGCGTGCTCTTCTGTTTGAAAGTTTGCAAGGTTTACGCGAGCATATACGTCTCACCCATGCTTGAGTTAAGACTCCCCGGCACACACACACACCGGCAGACTCACTCAAACGTACACGTTCCGAGCACGCCACAAGATTTATAACAATAAAAGTCTCCCCAAAAGGCATTGAAACGCACCAACCATTTCACAAGCAGCCTTGAACTCTGGCTGATCTGCTATTTGTTACCTCGAGCACTTGGCAAAACAAAAACGGCTACAGCCCAAACACTTGAAAGGGCTTATTGCTCATGTTGCCCACAAGTTCAGAGCTGTCTGGCTGAAACACACCGTCGCCGTTAAGCTCGCTAGACAACAAACTGAAAATACTTTGATCCAATTAGAAACACAGGCTTATTTGCTCAAGTATAAATGCTTAAATTGGTAATACCAGCAGGTAATTATTAAATTCCCCCAGACCCCCCACTCCCCCCTACCCCTGCAGAACATCTGTATTGCATCTGGAAACACAGTGAGCACAACAATTGAGTCACAGGTTTGGGCACCAATGGATGATGATTATGGTAATCCAACAATGCCAAGGCTCTATTGTAAGTCGCAGACTTCTGTTGCAAACTCATGACCTTATTAACCTTCTTAATCCTCAACTGGGTTCTCGTGATAAGGGGCTTACACGCACACACTTGCATGCGTGCACGTCGCCACTTTCATTCTGATGCCCGGCAAACACTTTAGAAGCCCTATCCACCTGTTTTATCCTGCACACCTGAGGTTCTCTGCATAATATCAACAGAGGCCCTCGAGTCATCCAAGACAATTAACGCTTTCCCTTAGATCAACAGTGGGGGGAGAAAAAAAAAAGTGGATGGCAGCGTTTTGGAGCAGAGGGCCCTCCCAGTGTGGGCACATGAGAAAGCAGGTCTGATTGGTATTAAGTGGTGAGATTAAAAAGCCATCTCATAGGTCAGGTCAGCTGGTGTTCATTTGAATGCATTACCAGGGTCCGAGGCTAGATAATTCTCTCATTAGTGCCACTCAAACCCTGAGTGACAACACGGGTGAGAAGGGAGCATGTCGTACAACACTTAGAGTTAATTAGTCCATGCACACTGTTGCTCAGCACCCCGTGCCTATGCTCTCTCCTCATCTTCTCGCCTTTTTTTTTTTTGTTAAAAGAACCACTTGTTGTTTCAGAAAATAAAGGGATTTCTTTTCAAGTTCTCACGGCTGCTAGTCACCAAACTGTCAGACCGCAAACAAGCCAGCAGCTTAGCCAGGGGTAAACAAGGGATCCTCTAAACCAAAGTTTGGATATCGTTATAGCTGCACTTGCCCATCATATTCTTTAAATCCCACAAAGAAAATGTCAACTTCTTCTACGGTATGAGAGTGCAGCGTCTCTCGAGTTCTCACTTAAATTTACTCCTCACTTGTAATGTCCTGTTTTTGTCAGTCAGTTCAAAGCTTTGTGATTGGTGATGTTTTGCATGGTGTTTTGAGACCGATTTGACAGGTGTCAAAGATCAAGAACCAGAACCATTACATAGTGCAAGCTGGGGTAATCAGAAAATTAAGGCTGGGTCTGTGAGATCAGGATGGATTGTTTTGGGGGTTTTTCATATGTCAATGTGTTTCCAGATCTAAGCAACACACTCAGTAAAGGTAATCAGTAATAAAGTGAATGATAACACAGCCAAACTATGAAAATCAGATCCAGGTTGTATAATCCCAAAATAGTTCTTCGGATCGTTGAGTAACATAGGACATGAAATGCCAAATTAAATGTTGAATGAAGCTTAATATGTTTCCCCTTGTACTCATTTCAATAGTTTCTGACAGGTAAGACCTGCTGGTTCTTATTTTATTTCATTTTTTGTCCATTAAGTTTCAAAGAGATTTCGGGCGGAGGAGTTTTTGACTCTTTCTTTGTTGATGACATCATGTTTGCATATTGGGAGCACGAGGTTACATCCACATCGTTAGTCTCCCGGCTTGGATCCATGCCTGAGAACTATATTCACTTTGGTTCTAAAGGTTCTATAAATTGTCTCTTTTTCTTTCTCGCTTATATTCTCTTCTTACTCCCACAACTGTTCCCACGAGACAAGGTACTCGGCTCATTGGCCACCACGCACATGGGGGGGTGGGGGGTCTCTCTTGCCACCACCGCTGGGTTTACCCACCACACACACACACATATACACCCATCCCCACCCCCAGCTGAGCACACAGGGTTAGCTGAATATTCTAAGAGCTTTCAATTTTTCAGGCAGGTCTGTGAACCCCCTCCCATCATGCAGCGCCATCGCACTCAAGGGAGTCAGAATTTTGACAGACGTTAGCAGGGTCATCTCCAGTCCCTCAGGGAGGGGCTTAAAAGAAATGAGTTGAATTGCCTTTTCTCTCTCTCTCTCTTTCTATTCTCTCTTCATCTCCCTGCTTCAGTTCTCTGTATGGGTCTGTCATAATTCCACTTCCTGTCTTCCAGGCCTAGCAGCATTCATCCCCCTCAATCTCGTCTCCGCCGCCAAATTCATCAATCGCAGACGAGGCCTTCCAAAAGGCGCTTTTTCATAACTTCGATGTCACGCTACTTACGCCACTATCAAAAGTGGTGACAGGGCTCCAAACCGCCGGTTATGCCACAGTAAGGCGTTTATCCACTTGTATAATGTGCTGCTAGTGCTCACGCAGGATCAAATACGGGACGCGAGGAAAATGGCTTCCAGCTGAAAGAGAGATGAGGGGGGGAGTGAGAAAACATTTCTTCTTCTAACTCTTTTGCACTAACATGAATTCCCAGTGAAATGTCTGGCGAAGTAGGTCAATGGGATTTAGAAAGTTTGTGATGCTTTTTTTTCTCTCCCCCCCCTTTCTCATACTCACTCGTCAATGGAAAAATGAGCAATGCGATTAGGAGAGGGGAAGATGATGAGCTGGAGAGAGCAAGTGAAAGAAAGGGGTGGGTAGGTGGGTGGATGGAGGAGACATGAAGACAGGCTGAGTGGTGGTTTGGGGCTCTCGCGGGTCCCTCACCAGCTGAGTGTGAGAGACCCAGACAAAGAAAAAGAGGGAAGAGATTTGTATCTGCGCTCCAGAGAAAGGGAGTGGCTCGCGTCTCTTCATCTTGATATTGAAGCAACAATCTAATTATACCATTTCTCCAGGGGGAATATGCATATGAGGGTAATCAGTAAATAGAAAAAGGTAATTATTTGCCAGAAGTCATAGCCTTTGCACCTGTAAGCACTGCGCCGATCCAAGATTGTGCCTCTCCTATAATTCACGATGAAGATAGTTTATTAGGGGGCTAAATTATTTAGCTAATTTATAATAAGTAAATGAATTTCCCAGTTATTGAATATTTCATAGTGTCTGTCAAAACATAATGAGTTAAGTTTGGTCAAATACAAATGGGTCCCACTTGGTAATTTGCCAGAATGTTCCTCGGGGTAAATCTCTGCAAGTGAATGTGATTGAATGTTACAATTAAACGTGCTAATTCATTGTCAAAAGCAACTTATCTACACACATGATATATTTGGCGCCTAATTGGAAGGCACATTTAGAAATGGTTTATTCGGTGACTTTCTACATCACGGCCTAATCAGAATAAATTCCGCTGGCTGTAATGAATTGAAGTTGAATATTCGTAGTTGGGCTATTAAAGAGACTGGAAGTGTGAATTATTTAAATGCAAATGAATGTTTTAAGCTTTCCAAGTAGCAATAGGCACATGTTATTCCTCATTCCCCTCCACCCCAACACACACACACACACACACACACACACACATGGCTAATTTCAACATTCACTAAGTGCAGAGTAACCTCTTGCTCATACAGTATTCCATTCAATCAATTCGGCAGCAGTGCAGGTTCTTTCAGCCGTGCAGCTAGCTCGACGCCGTGATAAAGGAAGATGGAATCCATCAATACTGGGAGACAGGTGCTGGAATTACTAATCAACTCTTAGCTGGGAATTATGTTGCCCATGGGCTGCAGTGAGGAATCATGGGAAATATGATTCAAACTTCCCTCACTTCTGATTTTGTTTGTTTTTTATCCGGGTGAGAGAAATTTCACCTGGAATCGAGCTGTGTGTTTGCACCTGACGAGTTCAACGTTTTCCGCTCCGTCAAGACCACCGCGCGTGAACTTTGTCAGATGCTATGAAATGTGCTTCAAGCTTGTGCTCAAAAGCAGCCTGCAAAGAAGCTCTAATCCGAGCGGCAGTGGCATTATTCATGTTTCCACAATAGCTTGTTATTCATCAGAAGACAAAGGAGATTCTCACTCGGCTTGACATAGATGGAGGAGGGCCACGAGGGTATTATTCACATCTGTTGAGAACAGTAAGCACAGCCAACTGGATGTCGCGATACACAATGCTTATTAATGCAAACAAAGTCTCCCAACACAGTATATAAATGGCGTTTTCCTTCACGTCGGAGCATAAATATTAATTGTATTAAATATATGATGTATTGTAGTTAAAAAGCTCCTTCACTTGTTTATTGTTAAGCCAACAGCATGCGCTTTATTAATGAGAGCAGCACATCACTGCATGCCACATAAAAAGCCGTACACGCTGAGGTGCGCTGTACTACAACTGTGCACCACGAGGTGGCACTGCAGGCTCACAAACAGATGCTGTTAAACTGCTCTTCTTCTCCGGTTGTCCTCCCCTTCACAGGTGTGTAGCTGGATCAGATACATGTACACACCCGCAGTACAAAACCTGAAATTCAGCAGCGCTCATTAAGCCCCTCATTAAGCTCCATAGCAGTATAGTTTGCTCAATACAGCATCCAAATAATCCTTAACCTTAACCACGGCAATGAATCAGCAGACTGCCTCAGGGTGTTTTCCTTGTTTGGTTTTTCCCTCTAAAAGTAGTTCATTTGCACAGCTGTCCGGGGAACACAAATTGTATTATGCTCACTTCCTGTGGCAGGACATCTGTTGCTTTCAGCTGGCACGCCTTCTGAGTGTGCTGAAATGCTCTTTATGCACCCAGATGACATTATCATAACTAAGATGAGTACTGCATTTTGTCTTATGTCGCATCCTTTCCATTGATAGGGCAGGTGGTTAGAAAAGGGGTTACTAATTATACCTGTTTCCCCCACAGCAGCTAAACTACGGTATTTGTTTAATCTTGTCAAAGAAGTGAAGCATCTGCTCAATCAGTCTTTATACCAAATAAATGGAAGCTATGGGCTTTGATGTGTCACTGAAAAAGGCTTTATTTCCGCGCGTTCCTTTGTCTCGACACCGTCTTCAGTGAGCTCACTGAGACAATTTGCGGTCATAAAACCACTGCTTTCATTGATATAATCACATTATTGCTCATACTGACACTGCTTATAGCGCTTTAAAATTGCCTGCAATTGTAAGGAATGCAACTGTGGAGACTGTGGTTTCTCTGTCATTCCTCAGGTACTGTTATCGTCATATGGGCATGTGCACTGTGTCCGTTACGTCTGTAAACAGGAAACAGCCTTTCACATCACAAAGTGAAACTGCTGAGCATGTTTTCCCATACCTGTGTCACTACAGCTACAGACCTTCAACCTTTTAGTGAATCACAACTATTCAGAAAACAATTCAAGACATTAATGCAAGATATCTCGCAGATTCCAGTCACGTGACTCTTGCTGGTAGATTTAAGCTAAAGATAAGATCTTAAATATGTAAACAGACCGCCAGAACAGGTCAGCTTTCACATAATACATGTACGCACAATAAAGTCATTCACAGTGATAATGCCATTATTATTGTTGGGTTCTTCATAAGTTCTTCTCCAGCCCCATGAAGCAATTGCAGGGCCTTACAGCTCGCTGGTTCTGTATAAACCTTCCTTACCTGCAATGAGTTGGGATTCGGCAGGATAGAATACCGATTTAAATACCACTGAATTAACATAACCTTATTTTGTCCCTGTCTTCACATCATAAAGGCGAGTGAGAAATTATACTCCTGAGACAATTCACCAGCTGTTTTTTTTAAACTACAAAAAAATTCATAGGCAATACTTAAAAAAAAAAATCTGGATTCTTGACTCCAGTTCTTGAAAGCAAAAGCATGTTCATAATTCACATAGTAACGCACATTTTTTCCAGCTACTCTTATTTAGACTGGCCAGATCGGGATTTTGAGATGATTTTTGCATATTCCCGTCCAGATTGGTACAGAGTTCGACTCTGCTTCAAATCACTGAAGTCCACGTGGAACAAGCCAAAACGAACGCTGAATCCATCGGCCCATTCAAAGTTATCCATCAGAGACCATGCAAAATATCCACGGACGTTGATCCCATCTTCTTGTATAGCTATACAAGGACAGAAGAAAGGAGTTACATAGAGCCATCTAATTAAACCATGACTAGTATCATGATATGTGACAAAAGGATCATTCTAAAGTACTAGCAAAAACCTGTTTACTAGGTCCACTCATTTATATCTTCATTATAAAAAGTAGATATAGCAAAAACTGCTGTTCATAAACATCAAACAGATGGATAATAAAGACGCGTGTATTTATCTTTCTCTTTGCAAACGACATATTCATTGCATAAAAGTAATCAGTTGGCGCCGCTGTCGCTGAACACTTACTCACAGATCTGAATCACAACACATTCCCGTGACCCCAAAGTGTTAATGCGCTAAAAATTGATTAGCAGAAGCAGTCTTTGGAAACCAAATTTATGATAAATGATAGCAAGAAGATTAAAGGTACATCAAACCAATTAAATGTTTTTTGTTTTAAACAAGACTAAATTTGTCAATTTGGACAAGCTGCAGAATTAAAATGATATTTTAACCATTATTTTCCCGATTCGCATGCTTTTAATTTTTTAAATAGGCAGGATTTATGCAGTCCCGATTTACTAGCCATTACCTTTTGCCACTTCTGAGATGGTGTCCTTGTAATACACACAGCGCTGGGCATCCTCGATCTGCAGTGGCCCCACCTGAGAGAAACCATTCTCTGTAATGTAGATCGCGGGGTTGTTAAAAGTGTCCTGCAAAGTCATAGGGCAAATATTATTGTCAAACAAGGCATCACAGCCTGTCAGACATTCCAGGGGGAGACAGATTGGTCTACAGTGTGCCGTTCAGCTGCGTTTCAACGGTGCCAGGCTCAGACTAATGGCGTGTGACAAGTCACAACAGCAGGAAATTGCTCGTTTGCAAACACTTTTCAGCAAAGTAACTGTTTCATTCAATGTGACAGCACTAATGAAGCATCAGTGTGTTTCTGGAGGTGTCGAAAAGAGATTGCTGCATGCAAAATCAATAGTGAGACACTAAACAAATGCCAGTGTTCTCCTCGTACGGTTGAAGGTGATCTATCTTGTTGCTGGTCAATTCATTTTGAGCACCGACTTTACTTTTCCGCAAGGTGAATCCAAACTGTAATGAAAAGATTTGGTCGGCCCTTGGTTTGGGTTATTTTTAGTGTAATATATTAGCGTAAAATTGTGCATTTTTACATTTTTGGACTCTACTGCAGTAGCTGTGCATGGCTCACAGTTTAAAATAATCCTTATTTATGTTATGCCGGGACTGGTGAATTATCTTAGTCAATCATTTATCTGAAACAAGCGCTTTATACTCCCTCCCCCCACTTTTAAAGGAAACTTTCTTCTGATTGGCTGCCCCATACAGACTGTAACCAAAAGAAAAAAAAAGATTTTTAGGAAAAAGTTTTACCTTAATGTACTTTAGGAGTTTCCTCAAGCCATCTGGCACTACAGCCAGCCAGGACAGTCCACTGATGGGCCAGGATGAATCCAAAACTTCCTCTGTATCTTGGTCTCCCTTTATACACAACATCTTTTCACAACCTCCTCCTGGTTTGACTTTGCGAGACGTGTAGTAGTTCAACGCAAAGAAGTCGGCAGTTCCCAGAATGGCAGATTCATCCTTGGAGAAACTGGGGAGCCTTGAGGCTGCATTGTATCCTAGCTTCCTACTTTGAGCGTCTATAGCAGATCTCATTATTTCTGGATAATCACCGGTAACAAACACGGGCCAGGCGAACCATCCCAGTTTAAATGCAAGGTCACGTTCAGTAGCAGCAATGTCCTTGGGGCAACCTTGGTTTAATGGCTCACACCAGTCGCTGTTGAGGGCAATAGACACGGCACCTTTCTGCTCTGACCTGTAGCGAGAATTGTAGCTGTGCCAGGCCATGGCGTGGGCCCGCAGCATGTTGTGTCCTACCAGGTAGGCAGCAGTGCCTTTCTCTTTTAACCCTGGGGCATGGATGCCGTCTTCGTGTCCCAGTTTGGCGCACACTTGTGGCTCATTGATAGTGATCCAAAGTTTGACACGGTCCCCAAATGTTTGGAAACAAAACTGAGCGTAATTGTCAAAGAGACTGGCTATACCAGGTGATTTCCAGCCTCCCTGGTCTTGCAGAGCTTGAGGCAGGTCAAAGTGGTAAAGGGTAACCATCGGTGAGACATTTGAGGTTAGCAAATCATCAATCACTTTGTTGTAGTATTGCACACCTGTTGAACAGAGAGTGCCATAAATGGGTAATGAGATACAATTGCCTAAAGCCATCAAATAGGCCTGGATCTAATTCCAGCATATGTGTTTCAGGTCTATGAAAATACCTTTCTGATTGACATGTTGCGTGGTCCCATCAGGCAGGAGGCGGGCCCAGGAGAAAGACAGGCGATAGTGCGTCAGCCCAAGCTGCTGGATACACTCCAAGTCTTTCTCCCACAGCTCATAGCTGTTGCAGGCCACATCTCCATTCTGGTCCCCAAACACTCTGCCTTTCTCATGACAAAATGTGTCCCAGATACTCGGTCCCTTGCCGTCCGATTGCCAGCCACCTGAACGACCACGTAAAGGTTGTTCAGAAAAACAGGTAAAGTGTTGACATATAGAAATATCACTCCGTGAATTTATTGTGACAGCATCTAAGACGTCATCTACTCTAGCGGTTATTTACATTCATCTAATTACATAAGTGTGTTAAAGACTGTATTAGTCTGCCAATATTTTTTTATGTGTGCCAAATGAGTGACAAATGTAAGGAACAACTCAAAAAAATGTGGGGAGAAATACAAGTAAATGTCGGAAACAGTGTTCAGAAGAACACATTCAACTTAGTTTTATTTATATACCACCAAATCACAACAACAGTCGCGTGTAGCTGCTTTATATCGTAAGGTAAAGGTCCTACAATACTAAAAAGAAATGTCCAAGAATCAGACAACCCCCTATGAGCAAGTACATGGTGACAGTAGGAAGGAAAAACTGTCTTTTAACAGGAAGAAACCTCTGACAGAACCAGGCTCAGGGATGCGCAGCTATCTGCTGCAACCGGTCAGGGGTTAGGAGAAGGAAACAGGCGGCAGGGTTTTTTGTTGCATTCGAGTTTTGAAAACCAGAAAAGGAGCCATTCTTCCTCGGGTGACTGACAATAACATTATGGGATATGATCAGACTGTGTCACAGAAAACAAAAAGTAATATGGTGGTGAGAGATGAGCCAGCCTTAACCATATTCTTCAGTCCACATGGGCATGAAAGCGTCATGGGGGGTTGTTGGCTTCCATGATGACAGTGCATAGATGCATGGGCCATACAGGTCACCGAATGGTTTGGTGAATAAGAAAATCATATGAATCACAGACTTAAGGCCCGTTTAGTCACCAGATCTCCATTAGACCAAATGCCCTGTTACACTAATGTCAAAACAACAAATGAGGAAATGATGAATAAATTTTCATTTATCTGTATCTCCAATATATTCAGTGCAATGGCTACTATTTCTTTACACATGCTTAAGTTTCACCAAACACTCATTTAAAGCATGTTACAGCGTCAATAGCGCCAATATTTACCAATAGTATTCACGGTAAAGCGAATTACATTAGAGGTTCTCGGAGTGTAAAAACCCTCTCTCTCTCCCGCTCCATAACAGTTATCACTGCTCCAATCAAAAACTTGTTTACATACCTTCTATTTGATACGCAGACGTCGCCGCTCCCCATGCAAAGTCACGTGGGAACATGTTTTGTGCATTAGGACGCTGAAACAAAGGCGTTCCTATATCTTAGCGCGTTATGCTTTTATCTCTCTTAAATTTAATACACAAAGCGATTTGTCTCCCTACAAAGCGGACGTTTTTTTGTTTTGTTTTGTTTTTGTTTCATGTGGCATCGCAGCCATTAACGTCCACAGACCAGGAACTACTGCGAGATGTGACGTTTCGTAAGTCACGTACAGAAGATTTCATCCAGTACGGGAAACTCCGAGGATAATTATCTCGCTGGATTTTGCTTTTTTCCACAATGCCACTACTGTAATACTAGCTTAATGCTGTTATTAAATAATAATAAATCAAAAACACATTAGTTCACGGGATTCGGTCATTTCATGTTCACAATTTAGGGCAGGAATGTGGGATTAAGAAATGAGGAAATGAAATCCGAGGTGCACCTGAAAGCACCGCAAGAATGAGTCGAGGGTTGCGATAAAATCAAAGGCTGTTGCCAGCTTGGTAAATTAGTAAAAGTCTATTTTGCAGTCAAGCAGAGCAACTAAGTGAGTTTCTGCTGTGAGTTTATGGTATTAACTTTTTTAAAAAAAAATTATAAAACAAATAACATAAATTCAAATTGTAAAGACCCAAATATTACGATGCTATTAACAATTTGGACAGAAGTATTTCTCTAGAATCTAGAGAAATACTTCTGTCTATCTAGAGTCTAGATAGTATAAGAAATGCAAAAATGAACTATAGTTATAACACATATGATATGATGCTTCCGTATCATATACAGTCTATCGTTAAGCCTCGCACGGGTTCTAATAATGCTGTAGTCTAGTTTTCTATATGATGAAGTGAATCATTTGATCTCATCAAAATGAACACAATGGACTGCGACAAGAGGGCAAACAAATACTATCAGATTATCAAGAGTATTACATTCTCAACTCGGTGGAGTGGAAAGATTCAAACGTCTGTATCAGGGCAAAAACAAATCCTTATCATGGCTTTCATGTGAACTGCAAACTAGACCAAACGACCAGAGGTGAAAGTACAGATCCTGTATTACGATAAAATTAGCAAGAAAAACATAAACACTCACTTTTTTTAGTCCTGCAACAGCAGTATTTTTTAATGTCCACCATATTTTTTTTATCGCATTTTTATATCGCAGGTTTATATTTTAAATGCTATATTACTTATGTTGATAGTTTTACATGTAACTGTGCACTGTTGGGTGATGTGCAACAGGTACATATCCAGAAAAGACACTTTTAACAGTTCCTTTGCGTTCAACCAATGAACCTCGTAGACGCAATCATCCCCCCAAACTCAAAGGAAGTCATCTCCTGGTGCTTTTATTATGAAATGCGGACCGGATGTGGTTTGGAATCTGCTCGGCCTTGACCGCCCCTGACTTTAGTGGCTCCCGGGGCAGGACCATGGGACTAGTAGGACTTCTCAATGGAAATAAGGCTAGTTTTAAATCTTTTCTAAAGACACCGGTTAACAAAACGGACACGCCGACTACTCTGGATACGTTATTATACAGTTTTTAGTGTATTTTTCCCACATTGGTAGCACAGTTTGAGCTAAAACTGTTGTTGTTTTTGCGCTCTGTTTTTTTCCCTCAAAGTAATTTCCTGTTCATGACCGGGGGCGAGAGTTTCCACGCTTGTTTGTCGTCCCGTACGTGTTTCGAAGTAATGGGAAATTTAAAGTGAGCGTTAAAAAAGCCCGACCGTGTTTCCTGAAGTTGGGAGCGGATAACCTGGGATGACTGCAGCCGCCTCCTTTGGATAAGACAACACACTGACTTGGACCCACGCTATGGGCAACAAAGGGAACCTCTCAATAACTGGGCTAGTTATTTAGCTACCAGGGAGGATACTCGGCATTTGAAATGTGGTAGATTTGCAGAGCTGGGAGGAAATGGAAGCCGATGCCAACATGGAAAGGGAATTCTAAATGAGTCGTTTTCCAAACAAAGAAGGACACCTCCGTCGGACTGAACACCGCCGAGCAAAGGGAAAGCCTTGCGAGAAATGGAGGAGGAAGGCTCGCTTGAGCCAAACAACATACTTGCAAAGGTCTCATTCTTCTTTGCCCGGGTCTAGCAACATCTACCCGCCCGCCTGTTCTGTTATCAAAACATTGTTTCCTTCGCCGGTGCTGCAGTGCTTTTCTGGCCGCGTGTGAATTAAAAATGAGGGTGGATCGTTTGCAGTTGTTTGGGATTTTGCTGCTGCTGAGCGGCTGCTGTGGCTCGGCGGCATCATCCGCGTGCAAATCGTTTGATGAAAACTCGAAAAGCGGTGGGAAAATCGTGCCGTCCTACAAGAAAGTGGTCTGCAGCAACATGGAGCTCCATCAGGTGTTGCCCCCGGACTCTCTCTCTTTCCCGAACAGAACAGTGACACTGTGAGTACACGCATACTGATGCATGCTGTGAAAACACATCCCATCAGTCACTAGATTCACTTTATTCTCAGTAAGGACTGTTTCTTTCCTGAAAGTTAATGTTACTGGAACTGTTTGCGACGTCTTAATAACCATCTTATCCCCCTTATTCATACTGCACAAACACGAAAAGATAAATATATCTTGATAAGCCGACCACAAACTATCATTTCACAGCTATATACTGTAAATAGCAGTGTAAATACTAACCTTGTGTAACAGTAACCCCTTCCTGTTATGCAGTGATTTATGCAGAGGCTGCTAAATTGCACACATGCCATTATAAATGTAAGAGCTCATAGGTTATGGATGTGATTCTTTTTCCACCTGGTTTTACTCTGGCATGGTTAGATCCTGACAGCACACCTGGCTAACACTAGCCAGGTGCCTTTTTTTTTCTTCAAGAATTACACTTTTAAAGTTTAGTTTTAGGTTGTTGGTATGTAGCCACTACAGTAATATGGCCTTACATCAGAAGCAGGCTTTGAGGCTGTGCAACCACTGCCTCTCCATCAGTGTCATTGATTAAAGTTGCTGGTCTTTGTGTGGCAGTCTGCAGGGATGAAACGCACACCGAGACACAAGCTGCTGATTGATTGAGGCCTTTGTGTTGTGTCAAGTCAGAGCAGATTTAACCAATTGACACTCTGGTTTTGGTCCATCACTGAGCATTTGACAGGGAAAAATAAATAAAAAGGAATTTGAATAATCTTGACAGTAAGTCGAAGCTGCGTGCACCCCAGAGCTCTTGTACTTTGCGGTGGTGGTGTGCAATGGAGGAAATATGAGAATACCAGGGCAGGGTGCAGGAGTGGAAAGCAAATAATGGACTCCAAGGAGGGAAAGAAAGGCAGAGGACTGGCTGGTAATAAAGAGTTGTAAGACAATTGCAGTGCATGTTTTTTAAGAGCTTTACTATAAGCCACTTGTTAGATTTGAGGCACTTTCCAAAGGCGCACGTTTTAAAAAAATGTTAGTTTGTATTTCAAAACAGGACTCGACTGCATTTGCAGATATTTGAAACTTTCTTGTGTCATATGAGACTTGAAAATCAGCCCATGCGCATAGTTTCTGCAAGGATGTTGTTAAGTTTGGAGTTTGGGTTTATGTCCAGAGTAATTTTATCAAGTAACTGGAGCCCAAAAAACATCCAAATTAGGCCTGTATAGTCTATCCTGGGTGGAGCTCCACACCTGGCAGTCATTCAACCAAGTGTTATTACCAAAAGCACTGATCCAAAAACACAGGCTGTACGCTTGTCCTTATGATTAAATGTCCCATTAAACAAAGCATTCATATTGTGCGTCAGTTGTTTTCTTTACTGTACGGCATCAAGAAGCCACGAGGAGTCCAAATTTACTCCAGCACATGCCTGCTGTGATGTTATTGGTGGGTAGAATCAAACCGCATATTCAAGCTTCTCGCTAACACAGGAATAGATCATATGGGTGAGTTTACTGTGTGCGAATTATTAGTGTTAGGGCAGATTTACCATTACCTGCACAGACTATGGGATGTCTCATTGCAGTTTAGCTTAAAGGATGGTAAGCAGAATGGACAAGTAGACAAGATCCGTCGTAAACTGGAATAAAACACTTGTATGGCTCTTGAATATAAAAGAAAAAGATAAATTCCACTGCTTTTATTTTTATTTTCAGGAAGGATTTATGGAATTAGTGCTAGGTATGGTGTGCTCTGAAGTAATGTAGTGGGCCCTCCCTTCTGTTTGCTTTGTCTTTATGTCTACAGTGAGCTTGTAGTCTCTCATCACGCTCTGACAGTGATGGATCGGAGGTTGAGCCTGGTTGCTCATGATTTAGCGCTGAGCTCCAAAGAACAAGAGCAGTGTAATTTGAGAGCTCGACCAAAAACAGCCATGAACGCGAAAGATTTTATTCAGTCGCCCACGTTTGTTTTTCTGGGAAGCAGTTGTCGTTTATTGTTGGAAAACAGTAGAACTACCCTGTACTTGTGGAACTGTCTTCATAGTTCCCTGCAGACATGAGTGGCAATGAAATGACAGTTTATGCTGACTGCAAAGTTTTTTGGGTGGCAATTTATAACCTGTAAAATCAGCGACCCCTCTCGGGAGACGCAGCTGGCCTCGCAGGAGTCCCGGCTGGTGTGAGAACCCTTTCCCAGTCTTGAAAATGATCATCCCCCGTTTCTCCTTGTTAAGCCAAAGCTAATCCCAACATTTTCAGCTGCTCTTACTTTGTCTGTTCATGCAGCGATAATACTGGGAATAATGTCCGGAAATTCACAGATGAGATTCCTCGAGGTGTGCGAAGCTAATAGATCTGTATCTAAATGGCCCTTTAGCAGGCTTTCCTGCCAAATCTCTCGCTTTGGATTAATTTTTTTGGAATATTAAAAATTTCATCATTTTCAGTGTCCCTCTGAGGTTAATACACAGTAATATCCTTCACCTACTCTGGCCCTTTGGGCGTCAGTTATATTGTCAAGGAAGTGATTGATGGCATGGTGTCTTTCTTGTCGGAAACAGCACGTTAAGATAGATATGATTAGAAACCCATCTGTCATACTAATTCCACCCCTTTGTACTTCTGATTTACCTCTTTGGGGGGTCTTCTAACAAATAAAAAATGTAATCCAAGCTTTTCACGTGAGAAAAAAGAAAGAAAGCTTTGACCTGTAAGCACATTTCTTTTGGAAGTTTGTCAAAAACTCTTTAGACTTTGAACTCGCTGAACTACAGTGATAATTGGCTTGACTTCATTCCAGAAAAGTTACCATGCGTAAGAGTAGAACAACCAGAAGTCTAACTTTAATCGTCGCTGTTTACACATGAGCAGTTGTACAGCTAAATTAGCTATCGTCTTACCCTACTTGAATGCTTGGTGTTATTGGCCTCGTCCTCAAACTGAGTTTGTGTAGTTACTCGGTTTAGTCCTGCTCTCAATGCCTCTCGGTAGAGAAAAAAAAATGAGTAATGCATTCCTCACATTTGTGCTCTCCCAGTGATACCACATGCCTAAGTAATCCGAGAGGAAATGACACAAATGTGTTTACAGCTGGCCTGTCCTCCCGTGTCAGCGTGGGCCCTCGGCTAATATACGAGTGGTTGAATTGAACTTTTATTTTAAGGGTTGTCTGAGTAGTATGCATGGGTGTGAGCATTTATTTCTGTGTACCTGTATAAGTTTCAGCCTCTGTATCCACACAGACAGGAAGAAACTAGACGTGAAGTATTCACCAAGCTCATATTTCTTTACAATCCTTGTTTAGTGCATATATATATTTTTAAAAAGGATCCATTCACAGGAGCACCTGGATCAGACTGTAAAAATGCGTGCACCTGGTTTTGGCCGCTGCAGAGCAGCGCGGGATTAATGTCTGGAGAAAAGCAGGGATTTCCTCCCTCATGGCAGAAAAAAAATCACACTCTGATTTGATGACACATTTGAGTGCAATAAACTGTCTTGTTTCGCAGTAGTGCAGACCTGGATGCTGTAGGCTCATCTGGTGATTTCATTTCCTTTAAGTCGAGCTCCGTGGAGTTGTTTCCCCTTTGGATTTGAGATCTTTAAACTTTTTTCAGCGTGATTGTAAATTCTGGTCCAAAGCGCAATCTCTGTGCTTACGTCAGTCGTCTCATCAATTTTTCCATGTCATGCTGAGAGATTTTAAAGTGCTTGTGCGAGGAGAGTGCAGGTGCTTGCTGTCATGCATGTCCTAAGAGGGTTTGTTTTTGGTGCTTTCCGAGCAAACCGTTGGTCTCAAGGAATGCTCCTGTTTTGTTTTTTTTAAATAGTAGTTCTGAAGTGTTTGCAGAAGAGGGTAAAATCCCAAAGGCGAGGCATTCACTGACAGCTGCGCAGAAAGTCAGTCTGCAGGCTTTCATTTCGCAGACCAGTTGAGCTTTGACTTCGTCAGGTTGCCTCAAGTATCGCTTAATCCCAGACAAGCAATTCAGTTCGGTGTGTAAACACGAGCTACGTGCTGTGCGGTGCCTACACGTCTGTGTTCATTTTCCTGCTCGCCCCCCCTTTTTTTTTCCTTTACCCCGGTGTTTGAACGGCGGATCATTTTTCCATTCAGCTGCAGAGCTATAAGGTGAATACCGCACAATAATGGTTTGTCCTGTTGAAAGCTGAAAGAAGATATTTTAATACCAATGACTTACAAGGATAAATTTGCAAAAAGAGGGTGTATGACATGTGCCTTTTTGAGCTTGCCAGTTCGGATGAATCACTGCACCTTTATGTTTTCTACATTTTTTTTTCACTCTTTTGTCGTCCATTTTTCTCACACAATATTCCAGAAAAAAGTCTTCATACTTTGATTTTTTTGGAGAATAATAAAGAGCTGAAAATCTTTACATTGGCACATGAGAGCACCTCAGCCACTGGACCAGGTCCTTTCCCCACCTGAACTCAGACCTACTTTTCCATGCATTATATTCAGAGGAAGTCACTCTAGAAGGGTTTTTATGAACCCATCTACAGCCTGAATCTTATTTGAAAACCTGCTGAAGGGTTACAGATCTCCACGCTGTGAAGTTCTTTGTCCAAAAGCCTCTTGAGCATAAAGAACCTGTAGGGAGAACTCCAGGGCTTTGTCCTTGAAACACTACGTGGCTGCTTGCACACTTAGCAGTGGCTGGCCATTTTGTGTGTTTCACTCCCTCGCTGCACAATGTAAAAATTGCCTTTCACTAGTGTAGTTTTTACTCACATAGAGAATGAGATTTAATCTAGACAAGTGCATTTTATACTACTTGTGACTAAGAGTGGAAATTCTGTTTTTAGAGAAGGTTTTTCCATAAATGTCATTGAGATTTATACCATCTGTATCAGTAGACAGGATGTGAGATTTCGTAGACTCCCCTAGCAGCTTGTTCCTGGCTTGAGCTCAAGCAGGTCTTATCTATGCATCAAGATAAGCAAGACTCCCTCATGTGTTGTTAGAAGCACAGACTGAAGAAATTCCACAGACTGGTCCTTTGTCTGGCGACCTCAGGCTGATTTCATGAGACAGACAGCAGGGAAGCAGACGATCTAACTACACATGTCCTGAGGCCAGTGAAGACACTAGTATTTAAATGGCCGTGATCTCTATGGAGACTCGAGGCTTTGCTCTATACATATTATTTACCTAGTCTGCAGTGGTAAGGCTTTCACATGAATGCAAGAGTGCAGAGAGGACTTTGCAGCCCAAGCGGTTTCTAATGTGGCGAGGTCACACTCCTGTCATGAGGAAGAGGGTGGGACAAAGCTAGCAAAAGAGCCAAAGAAGGGAGGAATGAAGAGAGGCCAAGAAAAGTGTGCATGACTCTCAGGAGAACTCTCTTTTATAGGTTTATTTGGATGACTTGAGACTTACAGGGCTTTAAATGTGCAGTTTTGTAGCCAAACCTAATTCTTGATGCTTTACATAACCTCTGATGATGTCGGTGATGGTGAAGGTTTTCTTTTGCCTGCACTGAAGTTGTTTTCACACATGGACTTGGGGACAGTATTGGGTTTCAGGTTTGGGCATTGTTTGAGTAGCCATGCACACACAATTGCATGTTTACCCTTTAAATTAATTAATTTATCACGTATTTAGAATTTCATGCCTAAAATCCTACTTTTCTCAAATGCCCAACTCAGGTTTAGGTTTTACCCCCAACCCTTTTGTCAAGATTCTCATCAGGTAATTCTCCATCCACCCATTTCCTTCCATTTATCCAGTTCAGGGTCACTGGTGGGCTGGAGCCTATCCCAGCCCTGGACAGGTTGCCAATTTGTCATAGGGCTAACACAGAAAGACAAACAACCATTCTTTCAGACAATGTAGATTAGCCAATTACCTAACCTATGCATATCTTTGGACTTTGGAAGGAAGCTGGAGTACAGTGAAAGATATGTATGTGCATTACATGCAGACTCCCCAAAGAAAGGGCAGCCGACTGGTAGATTTGAAGCCAGGACCTTCTTGCTGTTAGTGAATACCAATGGTGACTTTAAATATAGTGTTTTTTCAAAGGCTTTTCTACAAACCTGAAAAGCTCTAACTAAAAGCATCGCTGATCCACCCTAGCGACTGGTTGAGGTTGAGGTGGGTTAGTGTATACTTGGAAGGTTATGACTTTGATTTTTGCATTGCAGATTTGTTTGTTTATTGCTCCAAGTTTTGAATGAATCTTCAACTTCAGCTCTTTTCAGTTTTATTATTATTCCTTTTAAAAAATGTATTAAAGGAATAAAATCTTGCGTATGCTCTTTTTGTAGTGTGACGATCCAGCCAACATGAGAAATGCTACAAAGAAGTAGCCAAACATAATAAATTCCCCCAGCCTTACATTTATTGGAGTGCTAGTGTACTGAAAGGTGTTTTTGTCCATCCCCTGTATTCTGCTGATTAAGCCCCACATTGCTAAAGCTGGATTTCATCCATTTGGTATTCCATGCATTTCACGTATGAATTAGACTTTTGTGACGAGAGACCCAACATCTGCGGCTGTATCATCGGACCATGTGCACACAGGCAGTGAACAGAGTTTGCAGTCTTGTACATCATCGAGTCTTAACATTTGCCATTTCAGCGTTCAGAAGCCTGGAAAACAGCAACTCTTTATGTGCGTACTTTCTCTGAACGGCAGGGAGCCAAACAGCAAATCTCCAGAGAGTCTCCTCTGTCCAACCCTGTAATAAAACGGCCCCTCAACGCCCCGTAATGACTCCAATTTGGCCCCGGGTTGTGGGTGCCACTAAGCATGTATGTCACCCACCGTTTCCCCTCCATGCTAACCACACGTCCCTGCTCCCGCACTCTTTGGGAGTACTTTTAAAGAAGGACCATAACTGGGAGGGACACACGGGAGCAGAAAGCGGGCAATTAGCTTGGAGCTTTCCTTGCTGTGGGTTAGCTCTGCTGGGAAAATAAACTAGATAATAAAATGCTGTTTATTACCCCGAGAGGAAGCTATCAAGAATTCACACTTAGGTTAGATTTAGGTTTTAGACTTTCTCAGGCTCTCTCTTCCTCTATTTTTCCCCGTTTTGTTTTGGTAAACAACTAATTGGCAAAGTTGCATTTAAATTGGACCACTGTTAACTCTAACCACATTGCTTTTAATACAGTGTTAGCTGTAAATATGAGATGAATATTTGGGTGTTCCTTCTATAAACAGGGATTTCTTCTCATAAGGACGACTCCCCGCACTGTCTAATTGTGTGACAGCTTCGAGGCGAGTATGCCACCAATGAGTCATCGTGGTTGCCGATCAGATTGCGATACATTTACCTATAAAGTCAAGCCAGCTTACTCCTAATCCCACTTTGGCTACCAGACACTGCCAATTTGACATGAAAGAAGCACTCAGCTAAAGTTGGAGTTGTTTTTCTTCAGCTCTCCCTGGCAGAAAGCAACCTGGTGTGACTGGATGCTAAGCGTGTCTAGAGCAAAAAGAAGTTGAGTTAATATTGTTATCTGTCAACAAGTAGCACTCTGTCATGAATCCATTTGCTTCTGAAAAAGACACTCGATCCTTTTGATTCCACCTTTGCATTTCATTAGCAAACATTCCTCGCTGATGTTTTGGCACCGCGGCTGCTTTACTGACATTGCACAGTACGGTAAAATGTTTTTATTTCAACAGCCTGGAAATCGTTATGCAGTCTTTTGTGTGAGTCAATATCTGTTGCTTTGCGTTCACACTTTTTTTTTTTTCTCTGCAGAATTTTAAGCAACAACAAGATTCAAGATCTCAGAAATGGATCCTTCTTTGGATTATTTGCTTTGGAAAAATTGTGAGTATTGTTACTTCCTCAGCCTGTGATTTAAGAGAGCATTAATGTGTCAATATTAATGCTCTGTTTATAGCACATTGAAAGAAAGCTTTTTTTTTTTCTTATGCTTAGGTTGTACAGAAACATAAATCGTCACTAATGCACCTCACATATGTTAGTCTCAAGCTAAAAAAAAAAACCCTCATAGTATTTCATGTTATATCCGACAGTGCATTAGCAGGAGCCATTCATCACTTCCCAAGTGAAGTTTTGGCTTGTGCAGCAGGAGGTTTGTTAAACACACACTGGCATCGTGTCGGCAAAACATCCGAGTCGCCTAAAATGTGACGTTTTGCACACCTAACTTCAATACAGGAAATCTGTCTAAAGTGAAAGACTAAAGATGGTACTAGAAAGGCCTAATTATAGGCATAGCCTCTAGGGTTGGTTGTTATCTGCCTGGCAATATACTCTCAGCACACAGCTGCTGGAGTATTCTGGGATGGTTAAAGAGACACCGCGGCAATGAAGTATTGATGGCTGTTGAAATCTGTAAAGCGGAAAGTTTTATAGATGTGTTAAGGCATTTCCAGGTACAGTGGCTTGCAAAAGTATTCGGCCCCCTTGAACTTTTCCACATTTTGTCACATTACAGCCACAAACATGAATCAAGTTTATTGGAATTCCACGAGAAAGACCAACACAAAGTGGTGTACACGTGAGAAGTGGAACGAAGATCATACATGATTCCAAACATTTTTTACAAATAAATAACTGCAAAGTTGGGTGTGCGTAATGAGTCAACACTTTGTAGAACCACCTTTTGCTGCAATTACAGCTGCCAGTCTTTTAGGGTCTGTCTCTACCAGCTTTGCACATCTAGAGACTGAAATCCTTGCCCATTCTTCTTTGCAAACAGCTCCAGCTCAGTCAGATTAGATGGACAGCGTTTGTGAACAGCAGTCGACTGGTACCTGCTGATCTGTCTGCATCAGCATTGGCAGTTGTGACAGCCGACGAATGAAAATTTTAAAAGTAAAGTAGAGACGAGAAAAACGCCTTCATCCAGCCGTCCTCTCCTGTTGAAACATGTGTTTGGAACGCCACAAACGCATCAAGCAGCTGATCAGAGCAGAGTCAAGTGAAAGCAAGTAAATACTTACACAAATTAAATGTTACGAAAATCTGTTTATGCTTTATTTGTCCCCCCAAAAAATTACCCATGTACAAGGCATATTAAATTGCCAAATTCAGAATAGATTTTCAACCTTGACACTAGTGTACAGAATTCTGAATATGACTTTATGTACTGACTGCTGCCTGCGTACACACATTTTAAGAATGTATTGCTGGCATCAAAACATTTTTTTTCCGTTTCAGAATTTAGTTTCAGGTTATTATTTATAATTATATATGAGATTTGACTAACTGGAAATTCACTGCACTCTTTTCTTTTGGAGAGGATACCAGATTTTTGGAAAAGAAGTTTTAATTTGTTATTTGAAACAGTCCTGGGACTTTCATATATCTGGATTCTTTATAGATTCACAGGCGAAGTCTCTATGGACTATTGAATTGGGTCACTTGTTAGTTTTAGTGCTCAGACCTCGAGGATAAACAGGAGGCTGCATGTTTAATGCTTTAAAAAAATCTTTGATCTTTCTCTACCAAGAAAGCCTTAAAGGCTCTTGTGTATTTTGTCTGTGAGCTTGCAGTTGCCTTGGTTGTAAAATCTGTACTGCCTGACTGTCGCGCTGTGAAACTACAGGCGGGTTTACCTGAAAACTGAGCTTTCATTGCTCCTCACAGACCCCACCTCCTCCAGTCCACTCTCAGCCAGCAAGGTGAGATCACTAAAAGGCTTACTTGCTTTTGTCATTATAAAAGGGCAAGCCAAGGCCAAAGGTGTTAGCAGTGTAATTCCTACACACTACACCGCTCTGAAATAGTCCTATACTTTACCTCTTACCTTAAGTTGCACTCATTTTTCCTCAAACTCTCAAAGCAGGAAAAAAATGCAGCACAAATCTGTCTGAATGCACTGAGGCTCTCCATCTTGCCAGCCACCCCTCCTTCCTCCCGCCTTCACGGCTTTTCTTTTCCCTTCTTTTTTCACTTTACAAAGGGACTCTCCCTCATTTGGACGGCCTTAATGCAGTGGTGACGACTGAGACAGCAGCTGGCTGTGAGTGCCAGAGAGGGGTAGAGAATCCATTATGCCTCTCAGGCAAACTGCGTGAAATTGTAAAGTAACTGTGGAGACCGCTGTGTTTTGTTGGGGCCAAAGGTGTCTCTGCATGGGAATAAGCCACACAGAATCCCCATTATCTCCCCTCATAGAAATAGGAGCCAACTTGGGCGACCGTCACATGCTAATTCCTTTCTAAATCCAGTGCTGTGGGGGAATTATTGTGGGAAAATGGAGCTAGTATGTGGCGTTTCCTGAAAAACTGTTTGTGAATTCATCAATGGTATTCTGCAAGCAAGCATCACATTCATATAAAGGTAGATATAAATGGGTATTGGAACACAGCCTTTACTTAATAGACTTCAGAAAAGAGGATTCTGCTCATACGGCTCTAATTTGCTTAACCCGTAGGATTCATGTTAGACTATGTAACATTTTAAAATATTGAAAAATTATTACACAAATGAAAGGTTAAGTTAAACGATTTTAAATGACTCATTGCTGAGTTCAGCATGCTTCTAAATCCTAAAAAGTTGCAAATATTTTTACAAACTGGGCATTTAATAGTAGTATAAAGATCTGAAGATACAGGTTGTGTAGTTTTAAAAGCCTAATTCCAATTTGTGGTTGAGTTCAGACTCTCCCTTGTACTTTCTTAATAATATGGTACATATTTTTGATGGCTGATATTTTTCAGTTGCATGCAAACACACTAATACACACAGTGTGTTTTGGCACTGTCTTGCTGGAATAGTCAATGCATCTTTGGATGGCAACAGAAAGTTATATATATATATATAAATATAAATAAAAACACCCAGCACGCCCCTGCGGGCGGTTTATCCTTCAAGCTCGGGTCCTCTACCAGAGGCCTGGGAGCTTGAGGGTCCTGCGCAGTATCTTAGCTGTTCCCAGGACTGCACTCTTCTGGACAGAGATCTCCGATGTTATTCCCGGGATCTGCTGGAGCCACTCGCCTAGCTTGGGAGTCACCGCACCTAGTGCTCCGATTACCACGGGGACCACCATTACCTTCACCCTCCACATCCTCTCGAGCTCTTCTCTGAGCCCTTGGTATTTCTCCAGCTTCTCGTGTTCCTTCTTCCTGATATTACTGTCATTCGGAACCGCTACACTACCACTACACTTCTCCAGTCCGAACGACATTCCAATGTCATTGCTGTATAGCCTGGTAGTGTGGATCAGTGAATCGATGTCTCGTTCACTCTTGGCATACAGCTTGATGTCATCCATGTACAGGAGGTGGCTGACAACTGCTCCGTTCCGTAGTCGGTATCCGTAGTCTTGTTAATGATCTCACTGAGGGGGTTCAGGCCTATGCAGAACAGCAGTGGGGACAGAGCATCTCCTTGGTAGATCCCGCACTTGATGGTGACTTGTGCTATGGTCTTGGAGTTGGCCTCTAGAGTTGTACGCCACATCCCCATTGAGTTCCTGATGAAGGCCCTTAGGGTCCCATTGATCTTGTACAATTCTAGGCATTCCAGTATCCAGCTGTGGGGCATTGAGTCATAGGCCTTCTTGTAATCAATCCAGGCAGTGCACAGGTTGGTCAGTCTGGTCTTGCAGTCTCGGCTGACTGTTCTGTCTACCAGTAGCTGGTGTTTTGCGCCTCTGGTATTCTTGCCAATTCCTTTCTGTGTCCCACTCATGTATTGACCCATGTGCCTGTTCATCTTAGCCGATATGATGCCTGACAGGAGCTTCCATGTAGTACTGAGGCAGGTTATTGGTCGGTAGTTGGAGGGGACCGGTCCCTTCTTGGGGTCCTTGGGGATCAGGACCGTCCGACCTTCGGTTAGCCATTCCGGGTGTCTCTCGTTAACTAGCAGCTGGTTCATTTGTGCTGCCAGACGCTCGTGGAGTGCAGTCAGCTTCTTTAGCCAGTAGGCGTGAACCATGTCGGGCCCTGGTGCTGTCCAACTCTTCATACTGGAGACCCTTTCTTGGATATCTGCCACTGTGATGGTTACTGGACCCTGTTCAGGGAGGTCGCTGTGGTCTGCCCTCAGATCCACTAGCCACTGAGCATTGCCGTTATGGGTTGCGTCCTTCTCCCATATGCTCTTCCAGTATTGCTCCGTCTCCAGCCTTGGTGGTGTTCTCTTATTATTGTTCCCTTGCCACTGAGAGTACACCTTTGCTGGTTCTGTGGAGATATATATATATAAAAATAAAAGGCATTAATTGTGCCTTCATAGAACTTTAAGTTACCCATGTGATGTGCAATAATTCCCCTTGCATTTGCCTTGTGACCTGCCTTAATTCTCTGTGGTATAGATTCAACAAGTTTCTCGAAACATTCCTCAGAGACTTTGATCCACATCGACATGATAGATGATCACAGAGTTGCTGCAGATTTGTTCAAATAATGCAAAATTCCTATTCCAGCACATCCCAAAGGTGCACTGAGATCTGGTGACTGCATTTAAGTACAATGAGCTCACTGTCATGATCAAGAAACCAGTTTAAGATGTTCAAAGATGCCCTTATGCAGACCCCTTCTGTCAGCTCAAAGCAGTCTGGCCATTCTCCTCTAACCTCTGCCATCAATAGAACTGCCAATTTCTGGATATTTCCTCTTTTTCAGACCATTCTAAACCTTACAGATGGCTGTGTGGAAAAATCCCAGTAGATTAGTTTCTAAAATGCCACGCCCCATTCAGAGTCCCCTAAATCACCTTTCTTCCCCTTTTCCAGGGCTCGGTTTGAAGTTCAGCAGGTCATCTTGAGCATGTTTACATCTTCTTCCTGAATGATCAAACTCCTCACAGTCTCTCTAAGGGAACGCCCAGCTCCCTCGACAATTTCACAGCCCCGTTAACACAAAAAGCTTTATAGTCTCACTTTCAAATATGCCCTTTTGGCAACAGGAAATATGACATACATGTTTGTGTCTCTGCCACTCCAAAGTGTCAGTCCAGTGCTGCTGTTAAACTGTTAAACCGTGTTCCATAATGTAAGGAAAAGAGTGGGAATCATTCTAGTTTGTATTTATAGTATCACATCAGTGCAGAAGCTGACTGAAATGAGTGTGGTGATAAATAATGTGAGCGACATGGCAGTATGCAGCTCAGTATTGGCAGGTATTGAACCCCAAAAGCGATCATGTTCTAAAAATGATGCTGGTGGTTGGTTGAATAGCGCGAGCTTCTCTCTCTTCAGTGGAAATGCGAGTCTAATGCCAGAAACCTTCCATATTGAATATATAACCCACCATGCCAAAAACAAACTTGGAAAAGAGGCTTTCATTAATCTTATATTTACATGACACATTTTGAATTTGTTTTAACGTGCATATGAGTAACACCTTTGGAAGACAGCATACACGTGCCCTGAAATATTGGCAGCAGCTGCAGATCCACCCTTCAGTTTGTTGCCAGTTCAAGACCAGTGCTGGAGAACACTTAGAAGTATTCAGCCAGCTCTTTCTGAGCATGACAAAAGAAGAAACCTGGCGTTTTTCACCTTGCAAATAGATTTAAAAGGTACCAGGTCATGTGTGGTTGGATGTCTGTGGAATGAGAAGTGTATTTATATTTGGCTAATCCACATACTGGAATAACAGAGAGCTATGGTGTTCTTTTTTTGCTATTAGTAGTAGTGGTTACACCAGCAGATCTAGAGCTCAGACCTCCAGCAGACATTATTTTGTAATTCTCCTGGTTAAAAGCACTCAACACTGAGCTTGACATTAGTCTTTTTGGCAGCTATGCGTTTTGATCATTGAGCCAGATGGAGGGAAAGCGTTCTTTTCTGGCTTCTCTTGGACCCAGTTGAGGTTGCCAGATTGTGTTTGTGTCCTCCAACTGTAAACACTGAAACTCTAAGCAAAGTTTACACAAAAAATAAATTAGCTTCAGCAACAAGCAAATTACCAGACTCAACACGCCTGTTTATGCACCCAGTACACTCTCCAATCTGGCTCTTCCTGGCTGCGACGGCTCTGCAAGGATATTTTTGATTTCTTTGTCCTGCCTTCTCATTTTTCTCTCAACACAACTTCACAGAGAAGCCAGCACATCAAAAGTTTTTAACAAGCAGTAGTTTTGTGTGTGTGTGTGTGTGTGTGTTGTTGTTTTTTCAGTCTCTGACTTATCTGTGGCCACATACCCGCCTTCAGATGACAGTTCATTGACATCAAACAGGCAGAGTTACCCAGAGGCCTTTTGTGTGGGTTCAGGTGGCGACTAGAAAGCCTCCTGAACCTCGACTGTAATGAGTGACTTGGCAGTGCCAGCACAGGTGAGCACTGCAGGAAATCTCTGACCGCGAGCCTTTGAACCTCAGGTTTGGGAGGTTTGTGTGCTTGTGTGTGAAGAGAAAGAGAGCAGCTTTGAGGCTCAGGTTGTCCTTGACAACAGCTATGTGGTGACAAAGGGTGTTAAGTTTGAAGAAGGGATCTTGTCACTGGGTTAAACAAAAATGCATGCATAAAAAGTTTTCCTAGCAGGAACCATGTTATTATGGGTGCTGAATGTTGCACAATGAAATGTTAATTTCAGATGATGGCAACAGTCTAGTGGTTACACTGACTGTTCTCAAAGTAGAAAACTGGAAAGATTTCAAACTACTGAGCACAAATCTGGAGGTATCTCACAAGCCCAAATGCAAATCCTTTTCTCAAAGCCATATCAAGAAATTTCAAGAAAATTTGCAGCAACCAGATATATACAGAACGATGTTTTATTTCAAGCCGAGAGTGTTCGCAGATGTTCTTTCTGATCAGCAGTGTTCCTCGCTTTAACTAAAGAACAGTAAACTTATAACTGTTTTGTTAAGGAGACTTGGATGATTGATTAGCAACACCGTTGCAGTTGTGCTGTCTTGTTGCTGTTTGCACTGCTCAAATCTTTTCATTTTTCCACAGGGACCTGCGGAGTAACATGATCAGTCATATTGAACCAGGAGCTTTTCTTGGCTTGCCAGCACTAAAGCGACTGTGAGTATATCTGTAGCTCTGCTGTCTCTTTAATGTGGTTTCTCTATGTGTGTGTGTGTGT
>NW_005187527.1:536592-573694 GCF_000239375.1 Pundamilia nyererei
CTATGGTAGGTCTTAAAGGGTTAAACTATTTTCTCCTAGTGATTTGAAAAACAATGTTATTGCTTGAAATCCACAGATTTTTTACCAGGAGTTGGTCAGAGTCCAATTCTGGTGCTTTCTCTCTGCAGTTGTTCTAGCACCTATAATGGTTAAGAAGCTACTGGCACAAGTCTTTCTGAGTTTCTTAAACAGTAAAACATAGTATTCCAAAGAACTTTGAATTTCAGTCTATGTGGGAGTTACTTAACAGCAAAGATGTGTAACTTCATGTGAAAAAAGCTTTTTGAAAACCTGATTTTTAGGTAAAGTCAGCAGGAAGTTTCAGGTTATCTTTTCTTCTTGAAGATCAGTCATGTAACCTCAGATTGAGCTTTTTGTTCTTTAAAATAAAGTGTTTTGATGTAAACTGATGAATTCACGAACACGGGAGACGTGCGTCATCATCTCGTGCCTGCCTTGTTGTTAATGCCACTGCACGCAGTTCAGACTTGTGCCGTGTTGTAAATGTTATGTAAAGGTTACTGGGAATGACCCTGTTAGGCTGCCTTCACAACAAATTAACGGGGGGAAAAAGTTCTCGTCTGAATCGGGCTTATTGCTACTGGGTTGTTTTGTCTGGTCAGACATCACAGCACACACCGTGCAGACTTATATTTTTTCGCACTCAGACGTCTTTTAGCACGTATGCGCGTGTGATGTCTATGAATATCTACGGAGGATAACTCTGATGTGCAAAAAAAACACGTAACTCTCAAATCCATCTGGGTGCCGCGTGCTTGTTTAGGGCGTCGAACGTAAGCGCGTCGCCGCGTGTTTCCCTTTTGTGGATGTGCGCGCATGAGAGCGAGAGCAAGAACACAGCATGAATTGGAATCATCCGACAGCACCCAGTCCCTGCCAACACAAACTTGAGCTTGGCTGCTGCTGTAGAGCAATAAGAACGAGACAGGAAGGCAGTCAGCTCCTCGGATCAGAATTGGCCCCGTTTCCTCCTCGATGCATATTCTCTGATGGATACGTGCCTGTCTATATGTCCTCTGCATATTAAAATCTAAAACACACACAGATATCGTTAAAGGCCTTTCTTATCGCCACAGAGATCATCATGGAAACACGTGCTCCAGTTTACAGTTTGGCTTTGTAGCAAAGTTTAATTGGCCCCACCGCCTGTCTCAGTTCATTTCAAAGGGTAACAGTCACTCTGCTGTGAAAGGGAGGGAGCACAGAAGAGCAAAGGAGACGATGAGGTAGTACTGGACTCTGGGAATGTAAACACAGAAGCCCTACATCAAGGCTTGGCATTACAAGCGACACATTCGCTCGGCTTTTTTAATATACATTTTTTATTTATTTATTTTTTGTGGAAAATAGGAGTGGAGTTAATTTGCAGACTTTGCCAGTTTTTATGGCTCATTCATATGTCATAAGTTTTGCCAGGGTTTGTAATGTCATGAAACGCCTCAGAAACTTGGCACGTAATGCTTTAGCCCTTATCTTTGACTTTACTCTAGCCCCCTCCCCAATCGCCTAATTAGAGTTTTCCCATCCTCACTTCAAGATGTGCCATTTTGGAGGCCTCATTTATCGTGCGTGCCATGTCACAGAGCACAGGAGCATTTAAAGCGAAGGCTGCAGATTGAAGGCCACAATAAAAAGCTCACATTTACACATCTTAAAGGAAAGATTGTGCTGCAGAGAAGAGAAACAAGTTTCCTAACTCCTTGAGAGTGTCCCCACTTTTCACTCGTGCCAGAATATTTACACTGTTGTACACCACACGCAGATCAACTTCAGGGCTCCAAAACCCTGCATTAAAAATGGTCCAAAGCATTCATTACTCAGTATTTATTAGGCTCCAGAAACACTTGTTTCAAAGCCCACAGCTCTTCACTGTAGCTTCAGTGCAGGTTTTTCCATTAGAGTGCACACTGAGACGACTTCCAGCATCACTACAACATCATTACGGTTGTGTGTGTGTTTTTCGGGCTTAGGAACGTTCGCTCCAAATCAAAGAGAGACGTTATATAACTGTTTTGACAGGCGATGCGGCGCTCGTGTCGATGAGAAGACAGAATGCGTAAAAACTGGCGCAGGTCTCCACTGAATTTGTGTTCAGCCCGCACCAGTGACAAGTTTAAAAAGAAAAAAAGATGTTAAGACGGGTATAATAATGATCTCTCTTACAAGAGAGCTAACATCTGATCTAGACGTAGTCAGCTGCTCCCAGCTGGGTTTCTTTATTCACGCTGAGAGCTTGGGTGTAGGCCGCGCTGCTGGTTACAACCCCGTGGGCCAAGATAAGTATATCCCTTACCTGACTTTACACACAGTTCACACACTCAATTTCTCCACACTAAAACATTTAAGCAGACTTCTCCCAACACTACAGCATTCTCAGACCCTATGGATTCCTTTAGGCTCGGCGCTCCTTACTCGGCATTCCTCCCAACAGCTGAACGATTCCCACTCGAACCTTATCACATCGGGCTATTTTTGCTTCAGCTCCTCAAATGTGCTGCTCTGGAGCGCTCCTCTGTGCTGTTAATTTGCTGCGTGCCTGTGGCCAAAAGACATGCATGTGACTTCACTCAGTAACAATGACACTTTTTTTTGTGGTTTTTAGCTATTTTAACAAATATTCTCGAGGCTCCTGGTGTAGCTGTAACTTTAGGAGTTGAATCCAGGCGATAACCGGAGATGAAAGCACGCCCGCCTCACTTCTATATCCTTCCCATGACACACAAATTTGGCAGGCCCGCAAAAGGAGGCTTTTTCTTTACTTCCAAGTGAAACTAATAACCTCACACCGTAAAAGTCCACGGCTGGCACCTTAAGGCGCAACACCAATAATTACATAAATTCTGGGATGCTAGGATATACCTGCCAGCTGTTTTTCAGGTATCATTTTTGCGTTAGTATCACCTTCCTCAAGCACCCGAACATATAGTTTTGCTGGCGGCAAGCTGAGGTAACGATCTGCCTTTTCTCACTGGCTCTTGTTTCATTTCTTGCCACTTTGCAACAATTGGTTTCCTCGCACAGAGGTTTATATGTTACAGCTATAACAAGGGTTTGATTCAATGCTGTCTCCCTGGAAACTGAAAAATTGCCGCCTAGCTTTCTTGTTTTGAAGTAGGTTTTTGGATAATGGTAAAAGCTTAAATTAATGTTATTATTGAACCAAAGACCTACAGTCTACATCTAGTAGATTATAAGGATATACCATTCCCCTCTTCTCAGTATTTCTCAGGGTTTCTGGGTCGCAGCATTAATTCAGAGGTTTTGGTCTCACCTCCATCATTAGCCTTGGTCCCAGTCACAGCTGTATTTGGAAAAAATACAAATCTTGTTAGACGCCACAATGTGGCAACTAAGTCAGTTTCCCTCTGACAGGATGCCAGAAACACAGCTTAACCAGAATGCTAACAGTGCTTAGTTGCACTACTGTTACTAGATTTATGTGTTAATGAAAGAAGTAGTTAATCCACTGAAACATTTTACTTTTTATTATTTTAGTTTATTGAGGTCTATGGACATCAGAAAATATTCAGTACTTGCGCAATAAAATGCATCTTTATTATTGTAATTATTAGCTGTAGTAGTATTGAGGTTGTATAAACATCTTTATGTATATCCCTTGATGATGATTATATCTGCTGAAGGCGGTGTGCTCCAGCTGACCTGGACCTTCCTTCGGTGAATATTTCTGAATGTTGGTAGAGTCAGTGTAATTCACAGAGGCAGCCTCCATCTTTTCCCCGTTAAGCCCCTGAACCGTCTCCGAGTTTCCTTTTTGAAAGAGTCTCTGACACTTCCATCTGATGTTTGCAAGAGACATCATGTCAGGTCACATGAAGGGGAGAAACACACACTTTTCCTGCATTTGACATTAATCACGGGTGATTAATCACCTACCACAGTGTTGCTGTGCCTTTGATGTGTAGGTTCCCCCCGCAGGCCCACACAGACATTATCTAAAATCACCTTGGAAGTTGTAAGCCTGTCGGCTGAATTTGGAGATCTCTGTCTCAACCTGCCTCTGTTGAACTTGGCTTTTTGCTTTTAAACCTACTGTTTTTTATCTCAGCAACTCAGCAGCGTTTCTCGAGGTGTTCATTTATGTACCAATACATTTGCAGCTCAGATGAAGACAACTCGATGATCTTTTAGCCCAGTGGTCCCCAACCTTTTTTTTTTTTTTCTGGCATACTTTTCAAGTAACTTTAGTAAAACTCATTTAAACTGGATGCGGACGACTTTCAGCTTACGGCTTCTCAGTTATTGTTACCATTGAGGTTGAAAGACCTCAGAGGAGGAGATTCAAGTAGTCAAGGATGGTTATGTGACAGTGGAGGACACCAGGGATAGGGTGATCTGCTGTAGCGACTCTTAAAGGCATCAGCTGAAAGAAGAAAGAGAAGATCTGTTATGTTCAGTCAGATTTCTTTATCTATACAATTAGCTAGTGAACTCCTAGGGATTTAAATTATTTGTTTATTTTTTGATCATTACTTATCTACTGTAATACAATTTGTCTGCTGTTTTGTGCCAATTAACTTTTCTGTCTCACTTCATTAAACGTAGTAGTACAGCTAATCTCTGAGTACCCCTGGTTAAGAGTCACCGTGGTAGAACAACACGGCTCTTAGATTGGTTTATTTTTTCAGCTGTCAAACAAATAAAATGTCATTCTTCTTCTGTGTGCACTGCAGAGACCTGGCCAACAACAGCATCAGCTGTCTGAACAGCGACATCTTTAAAGGTCTATCCAGTCTGATCCGACTGTAAGTCATTTGCACTGCTGTGAATGTGATCTAGTCATGTCTTTATAGTCCATCCCAAATAAAACCTCTTTTTTTTTCTCCCCTCTCAGAAACCTTACAGGGAACATGTTCTCTTCATTGGCTCAGGGGACCTTTGACAGCTTGGTGTCTCTGAAGGCACTGTGAGTATGCTCAGCTTGAAAAGAAACTTCATGCACGTGGCCATTGTCAGTCTGTTTGATGGTGCTCGATCACCTAAACTGACCCCAGGTGTTGTTTTTGTCCATCTCCAGAGACTTCAAGACACCTTACCTGCTGTGTGACTGCAACCTTCTCTGGCTGCTGCGCTGGATCAGAGACAGGAAAATCTCTGTAAGGAACACAGAGTGCTCCTACCCACAGTCTCTACAGGGTCAGTCAGTTACCTCCATCAGGCCGGAGCTCTTTACATGCGGTACGGAGACACACACGCACACGTTAAAATATAATTGTTTGAACATCCTGCAACAGAACTGCATCATTTTAATTGCCGCTGACTCAGATCTGCCATTTGTCCTGTCTTAAACATGTCTAAATAACTGAGCAGCAGCTCAGACGACTGTACAGTCAAAATGCTGCGCTGTCCCTTTAACGTCTCTGTTTTGGTATCAGTGAGGTTAGTGTTTGGGTAACAGGGGCTTGTGCAATGACACGGGAGATAAGACAAGGGCTGCCCAGGCCAGCGCTGCCTTTGTTTGTACTTGCTCATGTCTTATCGGTTTGGCACTCATCTCAGTGAGGGATTATGAAATGTATGGTGTAGATTTAGCAGAAGCTGCTGGCCTGACATGAATTACAAATGGCACTAAAAGTACTGAGAATTTAAAGATGCAGTTTTAACTTGTATAGTAAACAGAACTGGAAAAATGAGCGACGCTTCATTTTTATTTTGAGAAATATCGCCTGCTTGTTTTCCTCAGACGCTCCACTCGAGCTGCCCTCCTTCCAGCTGACCCCATCCCAGCGGCAGGTCGTCTTTCAGGGGGACAGCCTGCCGTTCCAGTGTCAGGCCTCCCTCGTGGCAGAGGACATGCAGGTGCTGTGGTACCACAGGGGCCACATGGTCAAGCCTGATGCCACTCAAGGCATCTTCATTGAAAAGCGCATTGTGCAGAACTGCTCGCTGATTGCCAGGTATGAAGATAGGTGTTCGTGTATTCTGCAAGTTCATAGGAATTTATATAGCCACCTTGACCAATTAACATAAAATATATTATATTTTCATGGTTTCCATCAGTGCATTGACCATCTCAAACATCCAACCTGGTTTTACGGGCAACTGGGAGTGTCGGGTCAGGACAAGCAGGGGAAACACCACCAGGACGGTCCACATTGTGGTGCTGCAAAGTTCAGCCAAGTACTGCGTCCCTGAACGTGTCTCCAACAACAAGGGAGAGTTCAGGTGGATACTTAATCCTTTTTTTTCTCTTTTTAAACGTAAAACCACTTAAAACTCAAAAATCCAGTGTGATGGAATATACCAAAGGTGAAGTAATAAATAATTTCCTTTGTGATTGAAGTGTATTCTTGCTGTGTTGGAGCAGTTGCGTTATTGTGCAAGCAGCACCCCCTTGTGGCCAAACGGTGTTACTCCTTCAGTTACCAGATTGGACATATTTTGGCTCACATGACACAGCCTGAAGAGGAAATGAACAGCAATTTATTTAAATCCTCCCAGGTGGCCACGCACCTTAGCAGGGATCAGAGCCTACCTGCCCTGCAACCGACTGCCATCGAGCGGAAGCACGTACTCGGGCAGCTCCAGTGAAGAGCAGCGGGCTTGGCGTTACTGTGATCGCGAGGGCCAATGGGCAGAAGAGGATTATTCCCGCTGCCAGTTTCAGAAGGATGTCACAAGATTCCTCAATGTCATCAACCAGGTTTGTATCTGGCCATTCAGGCTGTGATTTGATGGTTTTGAGCTTCCTCGTACCTGTGGCCCACAGCTCTCTATTCATGCCCAGTTTTGTTTTTCCTAGATGCCTCTAAATGAGAGCAATGTGGTGACTATAGCTCAACGCCTGTTTGTCTACACGAAGGATGCTGCCAACTTCTCAGACAAGATGGATATCATCTTTGTGGCTGAGATGATCGAGAAGTTTGGGAAGTTTGTTGAGAAGTTTAAAGACGTAAGTGGATGTGCTTATGTGTTCACATTTAATTGTTTCTCTTTTAAAAACTTGGAGTATGCACTGCTGAGTTGGATGTAGTTGGAAATCTTGTTGTGTCTCTTTGTCTCCTAGCTGGGTCAGGTGATGGTCAGCATGGCCAGTAACCTGATGCTGGCCGACGAGAGGGTGTTGTCGATGGCTCAGCGTGAAGCCATGGCCTGCTCCCGCATCATCGCCTGCCTCCAGAAGATTGCCGCTTACCGCCCAGCTACACCTCAGGCCTTCCCCCTGGTTAGCCTCACCAACAGCATTTAGACATGTTGCACTACAGATTATGTGTAACGCAGAGCTGCATTTGACTCTTTCTGTTGTCCTTCCAGACCTCCCCTAACATTGCACTGGACGTCCACTTTGTCAAGGTCAGCGACTGGAATGGTATGTCCTGCGTGTTACTGCAGAGGGCCATCCCTGAGCGCCCCATCGGCCAGGACCGCCAGCTCACCTTCAAATGTAACACAAGCAGCTCGTTTTCCAGCATCTTTTACAAGGTCAGCTCCTGCCAGGAAAAAAAACTAGTTTGCAGTTTCATTAGGTGGAACTTTTATCTGTGGACAGCTTCTGAATTTATAAATGAATTCATCAGATTTTAGTCTTAACAGCGTCTTTTGAGTAGTTTAACATGACAAGTTGTTCTTTCATTGTGTTTTTTGTCTTTATAGAGCACTGCAGCGGAGGCTTCCCTGCAGTTTCCCCAGTCTCTCCTTACTGAGGCTGTACCTCCCGGGCAGCCAGAGGACACGGTCTACAAGCTCCACCTACTTGGCTTCCACAATGGCAAGTTTTTTCCATCCACTGGCAACTCCTCCCAACTTGCTGATGGAGGGCGGAGGAGAAGTGTAGCCACACCTGTCATCATGGCCAAAATAGGTGAGTCATGATGTTGCAGGCATAGTGGTGAACCCTAACCTGACAAAAGGCCAGCTCTTCTAATCAACAGGGACACATTATCAGGAAACAAACTGAAAATTTAAAGTGCTTTACCCCACTGTGTACTTGGCATCAGATGGCATGACTCCACGCGTCCTGAAGACCCCCGTTAATGTCACCCTGCGCCTGTTTGCCCGCGGCTCAGATGCTGTGTCCGCCTGCTGGAACTTGAGCCAGGCGGGAGGTCAGGGAGGATGGCAGAGCGACGGCTGCCGCATATTAGACCATCACGACAATTTCACAACCATATCATGCAACTCTCTGGGCAACTACGGCCTGCTTATGGTAGGTTGGGCTGCCTCTTTATGTTCACTGGGGAGTTTGTGAGGCGATCAGCACCCGTGTGCACAGTATGACCTCACTGGCCCTCTAGTATATCTCTTTATGATCTCATTCTTGTTTCAGGATCTCAGCGCTATGGAATATTCCTCGCCAAGCATTAAGCCACTGCACCCGGTTATCTACGCCACCACTGTCATACTCCTCCTGTGCCTGGCCGCCATTATTATAAGCTATATCTACCTTCACAGGTAAGAGAATAAACCAGTGGTATTGAACGGCTTTCCCATTAGCCCCCTTGTCTCATTCATAGCTCTGCAATCTGTTGATTCTGCGACTGCAGGTCTGTCCGAGTGAGCCGGAAGTTTTGGCACATGTTGATCAACCTCTGCTTCCACATCTCCCTCACCTGTGGGGTTTTTATAGGTGGCATCAATCAGACGCGATTCTCAAGCGTCTGTCAAGCAGTGAGTATACAGCGCCCGCACACTCCGAGCCTCTCCCAGCCTCCCCGCCGCATTTGCTTCCACTTTGAATGTTTTCTAGGAATAAGAAGTTGAAAAAGTTGCCTTTGGCTAAAATCACTGCACTTGTGAAACTCTGAGGGTGGGGTGGCATAGAAAGATACTGTAGCTCGTTTCATGGCTTGAGGCAACCCTGCACCTCTCCTCAAGGTGTGCTGGAGTGGGACGCACTACTTTTTCTTCTTTCTTTTTCTTTTTCTTTTTTTTTAAATTGCACCAATCTGGATGCAAGACCTTGTTGATTTATTGAATGTGCTTTGATGTAAAACGATATTTTCTAATGTTAATATCCAACTCAATGTGATGATGATGTCTTAAGCAGAAGATGCACTAAACAAAAATATCTACAGTGTGCTCCGTTCTCTTACTTTTCATACTGACACTCACTGATTTCGCTGCTACTATAATGGTCCATTCTCTCCTAGGTGGGCATTTTGCTGCACTACTCCACTCTCGCTACCACTCTCTGGGTGGGTGTGACTGCAAGGAACATTTACAAGCAAGTGACGCGCAAGGCCAAACGCTACGAGGAGCTGGACGAGCCGCCGCCACCGCCGCGGCCAATGCTGAGGTTTGACTCTCTCACCGCAGCAGATGTGTGGCAAAAGTGGTGCCTTTTTAAACGACACCCTCCAAATGATAGCCTTGTGCAACCGTCTGAACATGTAGTAATTCTACTAATGGCTTCAGAGCTTTTGTTTCACCCAGTTCTAGCTTACTAGCGTATCTTTTTATTATCCTGGAAGTGAAGAAATGGACCAGAGCTTCACTTATTTTGTGCCTGCTTCCTTTGCAGCATGTGTGGATCGCACAGGCGCAGTTGAATTAATAGCAGTACAGCAAAATCCGTATGCTTGTAAATACCACATAAACTAGACTCAGGCTCTTTAACTGTTCAGATAAACAGGACTGTGCATTTTGTCCGTTGAGATGTGTGCGTGTGATTCTTCCTGTGCATAAATCTGTAGCAGCAGGCAGCTTTTATAATGTGAACCAAGCTTGAGCTGTCGTGTGTTTTTTACACAAATTACAGACGTAGCGCAGGACACGCTACGCTGTGTCATAAAACTTATCTGTATATATATACTCAGCATACCTTCCCTTAAATGTGTATATGACATTTCTGTTGTTATATGTGGCCGCATTTTAGTGAGGCTGCCACCACACGGTGTCACTGTAGAAGCCCGAAGCATCACCTGATCTCTTTTATTTCCTTGATGCCTATTTTATCATTCAAAGACTGAAACAGAACTACCTCTCTTTCCTTTCTCCAAAAGGTTCTACTTAATTGGCGGAGGGATACCCATCATAGTCTGTGGGATCACTGCTGCAGCAAACATCAAAAACTACGGCAGCCAGATCAATGCGCCATAGTAAGTAGAACTTTAGTCATTAAAGTTTCCTTCTCTTGGTTTGATTTCATGGAAACGCCGTGCCATTTTATCTGGTCAACAGATTCACATATTTTTCTACCTTCTGTCTTTAAGAGAAATTGGCTTTGTGGTTGTCCAGGCCAGACTGCACTGCATTAGCTCGAATATTTTTATGAGGGAAGGTTTATTCCCTCCAGTTCTGATTATAGATGCCTTTTAATGATATGCGCATCCAAGCAACGAGAAACTGCTGCCAGTTTACAGCGAGCTCCCCCGCCCCGCTCTCTACGGCGGCAGCTGTTTAGATTGTGTAGCGTGGCTGACTAATTGAGAAATCTGGAGCCGTATCTGTCTTGGAGTCTTTGGAGCTTAATTAATTTCTTGCAACCAAAACAAATTCAGCCTGTGTTATTAAATGTAATGGGACAGTAACTGTAAGAATGAGACGCAAAACTTTTTCCAGAGTAATTTCGAGTTTCTCGGGTTAATAATCACAACGACAGATTAAGATGGGGAGACGAGGTATTGTTTTAATGAGGGAAAACTTTACCATTAGCATGTTCGGTGAATTTAAATGAATGCTAAACGTTGAGCCTGATATAGAGTTGGGGAAAAAAAAAGCCACATCTGATGTCTGAATCGTCTTATCTCTGTCTTCATTAGTTGCTGGATGGCGTGGGAGCCGAGCATCGGAGCATTTTATGGCCCGGTAGTTTTTATCATCTTTGTGGACTGCATGTACTTCCTCAGCATCCTGCTGCAGCTGCGCCGGCACCCTGAGCGCCGTTACGAGCTCAAAGAGCCAACCGAAGAGCAGCAGCATCTGGCTCCGGCCAACACTGAGGTTGGGCCCGAAGCTCCCAGCAGCCGCTGCCACCCCCTCACCCTCCAGCTTCAGCCACATGAGGCGTCCTCTTCATTAGTGTTTCCCCCCCACACTGTGCCACTGTCGGCTCTGGAGAACGAGCACACCTTCGCTGGGCAGTTGATGGGTGCAGCGGGGGCATTGGGGCTGTACGCAGCCCTGTGGGTGTTCGGCGCCATGGCGGTATCACAGGACCACCCTTTTGATTTAGCTTTCACCTGCTTGCTTGGGGTGGTGGCGCTGGCGCTCGGGGCCTTCATGGTTGCTCATCACTGCGTCAACAGACAAGATATGAGGCGCCACTGGTCCCAGGTCTGTTGCTCCGGGAGACGAGCGTACTCCGCACAGGAGGACACCCTTCTGCCTCAGCCAGGCGTGGCGATGATATCCACGACAGGATCTGACAACAAAGCAGATGGGGAGTCAGCCAAGTGCGGCCACAGCAGCGCGGACTCTTCCTATACAAACAAGAGCGCCCCGAGCATGCGCAACTCCGCCCACGGCAGCAAGCTGACCAATCTCCACGCGGAGGCTGCACAGTGCAAGTCAGCCTCAGCATCAGCGGCAGCCAATGGCGCTGCTATTTTGGACAACAGCCTGACCGAGCATTCACTAGACAATGAAATCAAAATGCACGTGTCACCGCTCGAGGTCCAGTTCCACCCCGTGAACAACGCGAGCAACCCGGCCGCCACCGTCGCCGCCACCGCCAACGGCCACATAAGCAGGCATCACAAAAACAGAGCGCGCACGCACAGGGCGAGTCGGCTCACCGTGCTGCGAGAGTACGCCTACGACGTGCCTACCAGCGTGGAGGGCAGCGTGCAGAGCGCCCCACACAGGAGACACCATCACTACGACATGGCAGCTCGCAACAGCAGACGAGCGGCCTACATGGCGTACAGGGAGCGGCATCAGAGCCAGCTGCAACAGGACAGCAGCGACAGCGCCAGCCTGCCGCGGCGCTCCCGCTACTCAGATAAAGGAGGCGGCAGCACGCTGGGGAAAGGATCTGTGGTAACCGTAGAGACTGAGCAGTCGGTTACCGCGGCAGGGTCGAGCTCAAGTAGAGACTCTGCTTCTGCAAAGCAGCCTGGCAGCACGGGACTGGAAAGCCACCCTAAGTCTTACGGGCTGAACCTTATCACTCACAACGGTGGCGCGCTTAAAGAGAATGGACAGGCAGTGGCTGTAATTAAAGCAGACAGTGCAGCCGCAGTAAAGACCGGCTTGTGGAAACATGAAACTACTGTGTAGCAACCGTTTCTGTGCTAAAGACTGCATAATAATGTGCTCACAACTTTAAGCTGTGAATGTCTGGTTTAGTTGTTTGATTGTACTTTTTTTTTTCCTTGAAAAAAGAAAAAAATTGGAAAATAGTAGCCGAATTATGGCCAATGAACTGACTTTGTAGATATGTTTCTGTAAATGTTCTATTTTTATAACTTTTAATCCACCACTTTGAGAGTTTTGTACATGAAACCGCATGGTCTGAGCTGTGTGGCCCTGTGCGTACCGTTAACCTGGAGCCTTTTCCCCCCGTTTTCTAGTTTGTTCCAACAATAATTAAAACAAAAGTTCCATTTACCTAATTTAGAGATTTGTTTCTTGCACTTGCACCCACGATCTCATCTTTTGCTCTCTGCAGCCGCTGCAAAGGTGAGTCAGAGCTGTTTTGTTTCCAGGAATTACTCTCCCTGACAATATATGACATGCTGGTAATTGGGTTTTTCGCTGACCTTCAGGTGGCCTCGGGTTCCTTTCTCTACAGTGGTGCAGCACTTTAATTGCAGCTGGCTGTGGCTGTGGGCTCTATGGGTGTTTTCTTGCTGCCTGCTGGCAGATTTGATGAGTGCGCCTTACTTTCGGGGCACCCGCTGTCTTAATGCGCCCGGCTGTGATTGACAGCTGACTCTCAGGGCAAGTGAAGCTGCCATGAGAAGAAAGGATAATGAGAGAAGTGTCTTCTTCTCCTTGCAGCGCTTTCCATTCTCCATCTCCTCCACAGCTGACAGCTGAACTGGAGTTCCACTCGCTGCTTGACATCGCTGTTGGGGCAGAGCGTGTAAGAGACTCAAAGTGTGATTTGACTGCTTGAGTACTCAAGAGATGAATTGCTGTGACTTTTTGCTGGGCGAATGCCATGTAGCATGTAGACTTGGTGGTTCTGTCAACAGCAACGAGCTTGATGTTGGCTCAGCTCCCTAGCTGTGTAAGAGCATAGGTATATAATGACTTCATTTGCCACCAGTGAATATTTGGTGGTAAACTCAATCACCACTAAAACACATGAATGCACAGTGTTGTGTTTATAGCAGAATGGATGTAGACGATTTAACATCACCCAATGATTTGTGGAGACGTGATTCAGGCAAATTTTAGGAACCTAAAGTAATCAAATACACTAATACCTTCAATCCTGGTTAACAGGAGCCAAAAGTGCTTCTAAGTTTATGTTAAATAGATAAATAACAGGAGGAGAATATGTAGTAAAATTAGACAACCTGCAAAACTTTACATTTTAATATAATTTTAAAAGGATCCAGAATACACGTCTCCTTCCTAAGACAGAAATGCACCAGGTCATTGTAACAGTAGGGACTGAAATTTAGATGCATGTAAGACCCAACTGGTCGACTACTAAGAGGGTTGAAATGCACTGACAGCACAAAGTGAGTCGTTGGAAATCCAGTGAGATAACCTAGCTAGTGATGATGCAACGCTACAAGCGAAAGCTGGGAACAGACCGAGATGCTGTAAACTGTGGAGAATTATAATGTTAATGATTCTTCCTGCACTCAGTTTTGCTTTTTAAGATTTTCAGCCTGTCTTGTTTCCCTCGGGGAAAACTCTTAGAGTTTAAGATATCTGCTCTGCTGAAAAATGTCCCCCTGACTAGCATTTACTTCCCACTGCAGTGTTACAGTTTCCAAACAAGGGGTCAGGAACACACGACAGTCCCTGCGACTTTTGGGAGGACCAAGCTCAGACTAAATGACAAAATAACTTGTTCCGAGTGATGTATTCACATCTTCACAGCCTGCCATTAACTAACTACGCCAGCAATTTTTCACATGTAGGAACTGATCAGTAATCGCCGTCTACAGATCACCCCATTCACAGGAGACACCGAGAGAGACTGCAGCTCCAATAACTCCAATTTTTCATTAATGGCATATTAATAAAACACATATTTCACTCGGGCAAAGATATATTGCCTGGCCATCTTGGATGTGACAAATTATAATAAGACTTTTGAATTATGTAGAGAGCAGTTAGGCCTTGATTAGTGGCAGGCTCGCTGATTCCCCGGAGGCATGAAAGACTGATCTTCAAATAATCGCAAAGGTTCTTCAGCGCTGCCATCTGTTATAAAGTTCATTTGAGGCAGTGTGCGTGGCGGGGAATGACAATCGGAGGGTGTTGGTGCTGCGTGGGGAAAAAGCTCATAAAGGCAAATAAACTGATAGTATCTCGGCTTTAAGATCACTGGGACACCTTGGGCAGAAATCGATAATAAATTAAGATAAAACAAATTAAGTCATTTAGGCCTTTTCTTAATCTCATTCGGGAGTCTTGGGGTTAGATCACCCATCTCCAAAATAATAAATCAGTGATGAGAGAATTACATTCAGACACCAAAAGCATCAATTACAGCTGAACGCTTTATTTTCAGACATGGCAGGATCTCTCCGCCCCGTTTCCACTTAGTGTGCTCTGTAGAGCGCATCCGAGCACAATTCCTTACCGGGAGGCCCAGGAACGACCAACATCAGACAAGTGATGTGTTGTTTACATTTTCCAGTTGCTGCTCATGGTGCCTGGAGGAAGCATCTGGCTCTGTTGTGGAAGCTTGCCACTGGAATGAAGATTGATACTTTCTAGTACATGAAGCCATCTGACTGCTGATTGGAATTACGTGGATCTGGCTGTCCAGAGGATCCGCTTTCTGCTTTTTTCTTCTTAACCTGCAATATTCTCGTTACCCAATAGAAATCTGACTTAAAGATTAAAGAATTAATTAGCATCCAGAGTTTGTCATGATCACTGTCACCTTTAAGCATCTGTCTGCACCGATAATTGGCGATTTGTATATTCTGGCGAGCTAAAGGAGACACTTTAAATATTTGCAAATGAGGTAAACACGCATCAATGTTAAGGTTATGTTTAAAGGGGACCTATTATGCTAATATCCAGCTCCATGTTTTCATCACAGGAGTCCGCTTTGTGACACCCCAGGTAACCTGAGGTGAACCTCTCTCTGAAACAAGCCCTCCTGTCTCTTTAAGAACCCCTCTCATGTTTTCCAATTGGCTCCCCCTCGCCTGGCTTCCTCAAACAAAACCTATATGTATTCACATAGATATTTGTTTTTATTTGTTAGTTAAATACTACATAGAAAGATGTCTGATTTAATGTGTGGCTGTCCAAAAATCTTAAGGGCATTTCCCAATATGCAAATACACAATTTATCAAAACAAGTCATATACAGATCCAGTTAGTAATTAAAAATGACAACATTAGATACAATGTTAAAATCTAAAGTTATCAAATGCCCCTGAGCAGTCCTTACCTTTAAATGTGCCTCTCTTCTCCTGTCCTGTCTGTCTTTTTACATCTTTGTCCATCTCTGAAATTACTTTGCACTGTTTTCTGTCCCTGAGAAATACAGTTGCTGTACCTTTAGCTAGCAGACACACTGTGCGACCGACTGTTGAGCTAATACAAATGTTGCATTTTACCTGCCACTCAAAAATGCTCGCTCCTCTTCAGTAGCTCAAGCTAGATGGTCAACTACAACTTATGGATGAGTATAAACACTATAAAAATACTTTTAAACCTCAAGTAACGGGCTCGTTTTGAAAACGTGAGGAGTAGAAAGTACAGATATTTGTGTTAAAATGTAGGGAGTAAAAGTAACAAGTTGTCCAAAAAATAACTACTCAAGTAACGTACAGACACATGAAAATTCTAGTACAGTAACGAAGTACAACTACTTCATAACTTGCCACCTCTACTTTTTACTTAGTTAAAGGACCAAATAGCAAACAGAGTGATACAATGAAGAAGTGGATGCAAGAGGAAGAAGAGGGTAATTCAAAAACAATACTTGGTGCTTGTTAGGCTTGCCTACTTCCATAAGGAAGTGAGGCAACCTTGTGTAAGGAGGTCCATGCTGAGCTGACATCAGTTTAGCACAAGTCTAAAAGGCTGCCTAAAACCCAGTGAGTGTTAAGAACAGCCTGAAATTATTATTACACGCTCTGACCTAATTTCCTCCACTGTCTATATAACAGATCATTAGCAAAAGCATTATGAACCCCGTTGAAGCCCTACTGTATGTCAGGGCTCTTACAAACATGTTTCCCAACATTCTAGCACAGTTTTAAGATAAATGCAAGTTCAGGCTGAAAACGACAGCCGTCCTTCATGCTTTTCATACTTTTGCATTGTTTTAATTGATATCTTATTCAGTGAGAAAATGATGTATTTTCCGCCTCATTTTCTTCAGAATGGCTTACCCACGTCTTCCCCTGTACCAAATTTGCATTTTTCAAACTTGATTTTCATGCTGATAAAGTTAAATAGTTTTTTATGGAAACTGAATCCGAAATAGGAAAAACTTGCCGAACCACATTATGTAACTGTTTTAAAAGAATTACAATTGAAGGCAAATGCAAAGTATTAAAGATGATGGGAAGCCTGGATGGCGTTTAGTATGTTTGTCTTTAGTTAGTAAGTTCAGGAGGTAAACGCTCGATGGACTGTGGGTTAACGTGAACTTTGACCTTTCCATTTAATGGTTGTAGTGCTGATGCTTCAATGTCAAAGGCAGCTTAGCTTGTATTCATTTGTTGCTCAGCCGCTGCGACACAGACCAGACTTCCTGTTTGAAAAGTTTTCCTTCTAGGAGATTTTTCTTTTTCTTTTTTCTTTTTTTTTTTAGCCTCTGATCAAACCATGCCCTTCAAGTTGTAGCTCATATTTGACAGTCCATAACTTCTCAAAGGGGGAAAAATCCCAGCAGAAAACGTGGAATCTTATTACTTCCTGTCATATCGTTTTTGATAGCATAATGGGTTCTGCTATTGCCTCCGTGACATTCAGTCATGGGTCAGCGTAAGATTAATGCTTCACCTTTCTGCCTTAATTCATTCAAACTCATTGAGCCTTCCATAGTTCTTATTGGCAGAAGCCCTGGTTAAATAACACAATCCGCCCGTTATGGGTTTAGAAATTGCGGCTCCGTGTCTCATTTGTAAAATCACCCTACAATCAGCTTCAGTTTTCACGATGAACTTCTCCGCCCTTTTGTTGTAGATCCGCCATAAATTTCAGCCTTAACCAATGGTTGTTTTCATAGCACTGGAACGGCTGCGATGAAAAATGCGATGTAAACTTTGTAAATGCTTTGATGAATCGAAGTGCTGGAATTCTAATATCGGCACAGTCTCCTTATTAAATACAGCGCAGAGGCCTTGTGCAAACCCAAATATATCTTGATTAAACTTTGGGCACCATTAGAGATGAGGACAGAAATAGATGCTTACTTTTTTTTTTTTCATCTCACAGGGGGCGGCATGAGCTTGATCATTAAATCAGTTATACTTGTGTGTGCGTGTGTGTGTGTGAGAGAGAGAGAGAACTCCAACACAGTGTAAATGGTAATTCCTTCTTTGTATTTCGATTGCTGAGATATTGATCGCCCACAAGTAAGTAAAATCAAAGTTTTCAGTTGACCTTGTTCTTGCTATGATTTTAAAGCTCTCATTCACCCCACCACCCACCAAAGTCACAGCAACGTAACCTCTTACACTGCCATATAATAATGACATCAAGCCATCTGCAGAGCTCACATCCCATGTGTTGGCAGACCTGTGCTCTCATTAATGCCCTCATATTGCCATCCATCTATCTGTGCCGGTCTGGCTATACAGATTTGGCTTCCTCTTTCTGTCCAGGTGCTCTGTTATTTATAGCCACCTAAAAAAAAAAAGTTTCAGTCATTGTTCATGGTGACAGTTGGCGAGAGTAACCCTCCCTGTTGTGTGCATTTGAGGAATCAAAAGGTTAGCTATTGGTATACATGTGTCTTGTCAATATAAGTTTTTGGGAAACAAAATTGAAGCAGTAAATGGCTACATCTTAGTCAGCTTAAAAGAAAAGAACGTATTTAAAAGTAAGTCAAAGCCATTATTGCAATTTGTTTTCCTTTGAAACATTTTTTGAAACTTTTTAGAGGTTTAAGCACCAATATTTTCGAACATTTAAAAAAGAGGCAGGACAGATTCTGTATTTTGTGTTTTGTTTTTTTCAGGTACCTTTATAAATTGAAAATTTTATAAAAATTTAAATGAGAAAAAAGAGGCTGGGCAGCCATGTGATCCCACTTTCATTGATGCTAGGGCAAGCTAAGCTAACAAATCTATCTACCATAGACAAGACAAAGGCTTCTAACTTAGTTTTGTGTAGGCTGTGCATGAGCATAAAGTTCTGTGCAAACTGTGCAAGGAGTCCAGTCCTTGTTGCTGATCATTTTCAGATGAATGTTTTTTGTTTGTTTGTTTGTTAAGCGACTTAAAACTGGCCTATGAATCACTCAAGCATAAAACAGGCATCTAACTCTTTGGATGAATCACTGTTGTGTTTACATGTAATAGAAAACTTAGCAAAAGGCCAATTTTAAAACATTGCATATGATGGTACGGTGTGCAGTGTGTCCTTAAAAAGTTTGAGGAAACTGGAAAAGTGGAGTGCAAAAGAAGTGACAGGTCTAAAAATGACTAACTAAAGCAGATGGACCATATCTGACAGGCATGTCTTTAAGAAATAGAAAAAAATCCAACAAAGAGCTGACAAAGGACCTGAGAGATACATGTGGATCTTCAGCTGATCCATCTCCTCTTTAGCGAAGCCTCATCAAAGATAGTATAATTGACTGACAAGCTTTAACTAAAGAAGTGAAACACAGAAAAAAGGTGGCTAAATTGCACAAGAACTGGACTGAAAATCTGATGTAGTGTTGACTCCAAATTTGACATTTTTTGTTCAAATTATCAGAACAAAAAATAACATCAACATCCAAAGAAGAGCTTTGGAATATCCTTTAAGAGGCCTGGAGCAATACAGCTAAACTATGATGAACACTAAAGCTGGTTAGAACTGTACAACGCTTGTTTTTGTCTTATACGCTGTATTTCCATTGATGTTTTCACGTGTTTTAATAAATGGCTGCACACATTTCCCATTTTCCTTGCAAAACACAAAGAAATCAGACTTTTGCAGAGGTCCAGCAATCATCTTAACTTTTCAGGAAGCACTGGCCAAAGTGAGCCTGTGTAACATTTGAAAAACAATGTTTCAAATAAAAAGTTACATTTATAAGCCAATTATTAGTCAATTTTCTGTCATAATTACTCTGTACACATGTTGTTGTCACACTGTGTTTCAGCTTTTATTAAAAGTATTTGTTGAAGTGAGGCAGGCTGGGTTGTATCTCGAAGTGTTTTTTAGAGTCATGATTAAATGTTTTGGATAAAAAAATGCTCACAGGGCATAAAAAAGAAAACTTGAAGCAAACTGCAGTCGAATGTGCACCTTTCACCTTGATGAACAATGAACTCAGGAAGCTGGAAGTTTAAGAAGAATAAATCTGCTGAAATTCACGTCAAGTATGTGGACCAACTGAGCACCAGGTGCATACATACGCATCATCTGAATGTCTTTCATGTATATGCCAGAAATAAATATGTCTAAAAATATCTGATATGCCAAGGTTTAAAGTTACGTTATCCAACAGAGGCATCAAAGTCATTTAAGGATGAAGCTCTTGCTGTGAGAAATGTCAGCAATTTCCCATGATACCTGCTGAGCAAATGGCCTCCTGTTTGGTGGTTTGTCTGACGCTGTCAGTTGTGTTTAACTGAACTGAGAGTGTGTTTAGCAAAACAAAACAAAAAAATCACTTGGAATTGCTCAGTTTTAGCTGCCATGAAACAGATGCGCAGCGTTGTTAAAAATGTTCTAATCTTCAAAAAAGCTGACAGTTGACTTGACTTGCTAAGAAGCAGCCTGGCTTATCTTTCACTGTGGGCTTTACTGTCAGCTGTAGTGGGGCCGTTTCATTGTGTGGCTACAGTACGTGTGGAAAATCTCCACTTTATTTCTTTCTGGACATAGTCGTCTGTCTAAAAACTGATATGTTGTCTGCACTGTGGTTTTGTTTGTGACTGTGTGTGAGTGTATGTGATTCCCGTCAAGTGCTCGGTGTGCGCGTGCGGGTGGGCGCATTTATCTGCAGACCCCGTTTTTTGTTGTTGTGTTTTTTATCAGGCAGCTTCCCGAAGTCTTTTGGCTTCAGCAGAGTTATATAACTGTCTAAACTGTTTGTGGCAAGTTGGGAAAGTGAAGCGATTTATGATGAAAACACTGTTAAAGACCCCTCGTGGTCACCGAACCACAATGTAAAAGTTTAATGTAGCCTATGGCGTGCCAAACAAACCACACTGTAGCACAGGCGCCATAAATTCAGTATGCAACTGTGGATTATGGCAAAGTGCATTCCTAAAGAGCTGTCTCAAAGAAAAGGTATGTGGACACCACAATAATATACCCAAATGGGACTGAATACCACTGCAAAACCACAGGCGTTAATGCCTCGGCCACTCTTCTGGGGTAGGATTTGTTAAACTTGTTGGCTGCAGGGACTCGCGCTTGTTAATCCAGAAGAGGTCAGGGATGTGTTGGGTGATAAGGCCTGGCTTGCAGACAGCATTCCAGAAGATTCAAAATATGTTAGATGAAACGGAGGTCAGCCAAGTCCCTCTATCCAAAACTGGAAATCCCTTTATTTATGGATCTGGCTCTGTGAAAGAGGACAATGTTATGATGTAACAGCACATAAACAGCCTCAGACTGTATTTGTTAAAAGTGTTACCCAGACCCAAGGGGATTTTCAGAACTGTTTTTAAATGTGGTACCAAGGAAGGCGGGGGGTATTCTAAAAATGGTACATGCATCCTTGTTTTAAGTTCACCTTTTCGAATTTAATTCAATTTATTTATATAATACCACATCAAAACAACAATCATCTTGTTGTGCTTTATATTGTAAAGACCATACAATATTGCAGAGAAAATCCCAGCAATCAGACGACCCCTGTATGAGCAAGCACTTGGCGACAGTGGAAAGGAAAAACTCCCTTTTGACAGGAAGAAACCTTCAGCAGAACCAGACTCAGGAAGGGGGGAGGGGCGACAGGACAGCCAGAGATTAATAATAACTAATGATGACATGCAGAGTTGTTTGTAAGGACATAGTGAGTGAAGAAGAAGCACTCAGTGCATCATTAATATATTAAGTTTTAAACCTAATCTTAAAAGTAAAGAGGGTGTCTGTCTTCTGAATCCAAACTGGGAGCTGGTTCCATGGAAAACAAGCCTGCAACCTGAAAACTCGTCCTCCCATTCTAGTTTTAAACACCCTACTAACCAAGTAGCCAACAATCTAAGAGCCAAGTGCTCTGATGGGTCCTGGCACTATGGGGTTTGTCAGATAAGACTGAATAAAGTTCATTTGTTACTGACTTTGTATTTGAGGAAAAGGATCTAACAGGGAAGATGGTAGCTATGGTAGCTGGGAGAGACTCCACGACCCTGATAAGGATAAGCGAAAGAGGATGGAGCAGTTTAATATTTGCATTGAAGGACACATACTGGTCAAAAACTACCCCAAGAATTCTCACGGTGTTTTTGGATGCCAAGGTAATGCAGAGAGTAAAACTAATTTTTCTCGAATTTTTAGAGACAAGTACGATGACCTTAGTTTTATCTGAATGTAGAAGCAGGAAATTAGAGGTCATTGGCTATTTATGCCTTTAAGACCTTCTTGCAGTTTGACTAATTGGTGTGTGTCACCTGGCATCATGGATAAAAGAAGCAAAAGTAAAGGTGTTGGGGAATGGTAGATAATGGACCAAACTAAAAAACTATAAACCCAGTTCCAAAAAAGTTGCGATGCCATCCATAAATGCAGGTTAAAGTTGTATCATGCCAAGAAAACGCCATGTGTGAACATGATTCAGTAATGCTGCTGTCTCCTCTGGTTCAAAGCCCAAAGCCGAAGTGTAAAACTTTTCTGTGGTGATGTTAAATTCTTTTTAGAAAACATGGACATTGTGTCCTCCAGACTAAAGAGGAAGGGAAACATCCAGCATGTTATCAGCACTCATTTCTAAAGCCTGCATCTCTGACGGTATGGAGGTGCATTAGTGCCTATGGAACTGGTAGCCTGAACATCTGGAAAGGCCTGTCTATGGTGAAGACATTTCAACAAACATTTGGGGCATCAGGAAATGAAAAATACAAACCAGGACTGTTGCGAATCAGTCAGGAATGGGACAACATTCCTCACCTAAATGTCCAGCAGTGGCAAACGTGGCCCCCATTTTTTTTTGAGACGTGTTGAGACCTAATTTCTTTCTGAAAATGTTACATTTTCACAGCTGAAACATTTGATATGTGTTCTATGTTCTATTGTGAATAAAATATTGAGATTTGGGATGTGCAAATCATTGGATTTTACACACCACCTAATATTTTGGGGGAAATGCATCGTTTTGCAACTAAAACTGGCTTTCAGTGCTGCATCTATCTATGTTAAAGGGCTCACTGAGGAGGAACATACAGTTTTTCCCAGAAAAGGGGAACTGGATCCCCTACTCAGGTAGTTATATAATGCCTTAGAGACACAGATTGATTGTATCTACAGTGGCTAACACTGCTTGTATAAAGATGAATCCGTGAATATGTCCAGTAAATAACTGGAATTAATCGATTAACCTTCCAGAAACTGCGATTTGCGATTAAAAAAGGTAAAAACAAACAAACAATTTTTTTTAATTTGTTAAACTGGAAATTGTTAAATAAGTTAGATTAGAAATGAAACCCCTGACTAACAAACAGAGCTCCCTATATACCATCACCATCATCACTTACCACCCACCTAAGCTCGTTCCCGCCAAACAACTGGGGCACGAGCATCCACCCAGCGCTGAACGCCTCTCACACACACAGCGAAACTTGGGAGTTGAATGAGAAGCACGCAAGTAGACCCAGCCGCGTACAAGTCAGCGAGGACGAGCTCCTGTGATCAACAACAATAATATTAATAAAAAAACTCCATCTTTGGGAAGAAACAATGGACGCAAAAAGAGTGGAGACCGTATCCGCCCGCGTGGACGCCGCTGTTTCTTCAACTGGTAGGACAGTGATGGCATGTTTTGGCTCGTGCGCCGATAACAGAGTGATTTATAAGGTGTCTTTTGCTCGGTCTCTTGTGTGGAAAATATATATGCAAAAAGAAGCCAAGCGGAAGAGTGGAAATTTAATGTTGCCTCGCTTCCTGGTGAAAATACCTTTTACAGCGTGCCTTAAAGCTGTTATTACAGGTGGAGGACACAGGGATACTCTTTAATTAGGCAAAGCGGACGTCTTACTTTGGTAAAAAACACAACTTTAGAGCTTTTTTGGGCTAAAGATAAGACCAAATGCACTGTCAAAGGGAAAAGTTACAATGAAGTGACTAATATCAGTAGTGCAGTGGGTTCTTGGTTAATATGTTTTCAAAGGCAACATTAAATTACTCCCATGCTAATTTTTTAGCTTGCATGTTTTTTAATGCTTAGCATATTTTTCGTTGTTTGTAACCAGAGCCGTGCCAGGACTTTTGCCTTCTTTTGAAAGACAGATATTGTTTGGGTGACCATTTCTTTGACAGCTTTCATTAGTTTGTCATCGCATGTTTTTACTGTGCAGTTTCACCTAGATTTAAATTATTAATTATTTGGCAATTGGTCGTTAAAATGTCACAAAATACGTCACTTCCTTTAAAAAAATAATTTATGTTTATATTTTTCAATAATTATATTACATTTGTCATTATTCATTAATGGCGAATCGTAGAAAACTGATGACAGTGACAGTGAATCAGCATACCCTTTAGCAGGACCCCACCTAAACAGAATCCAGTCTTCATTAAGACACCTGTGGTTTTCCTTCTTTGACTTTAAGTTGTTTGTGATAGGCTTTTTTTTTTTGTTAATCTGCAGCTGTACCCTACACTGTGCATACTCAAAACTTGTGGCAATAGAATTTATGTAGCCATAAAAAAAGACCATAATGGGTTCAGTAGCACAAACCCTCTCCTGGGTTCCTCCACCTCTCTCCTGCACAGTACTTGGCTGGCATCCAGAATAATGATCACTCAGTTATAGTCCGTAGGTTTCCCCTTAGGCCGTTCACTGCCTCTCTTAGAGCCAAAAGGAGCAGTTAACTTCTCATCATTCCTGACACGGGTTAATGTTTGTTTGCACGCCTAATTGACTCCTAATTATCCTTTTGTTAAAGACGTGAGTCATACCTTTAAGGTTTTAAACAGATTTGAGCTGCTGAGGAGCGTAACGCTCGTCCAGCAAACGCTGTATTGCCATCCTGAGGTTTAGATTTTCAGGTATTAGCCCATAGCGGGAGGGGTGTATAGAGGTGGGAAACAATACTGTATGTAGCTGCTTAAACAACCACTAGTGAGGAGTAAAACTTAGAACAACTAATGAGGTCATGTTGTCTTTTAACAAAAGCACTGTGACAATCAGGCTGGTGAAAGTGAAGACTGTGGCAGGTCCCAGTTGTCTTCTGTTGCAGTTACAGTATAAAGAGCTTTTTCATAGCAGCCATTTTGACATGAAATAATAGCTGAGCACAGGTGTAAGTAATCACATTGATTAGGGCTCTGTAGCTAAACAGAACAGTGCCTTCGGTAACATCATTAGTAACACCTGTGTTTACCTTATTGCCAAAAATGGCTGCTGTGAAAACGGTCTGTTGGCTGCACTGGAATGTAAACACATTATGCTTTATGTTATGTGATTGAAGGATATTTTAAATCTCATTTAAATGACATACCTTATTGTGCTAGTCATTTTCTTTGCCTATATACTTTTCAGTCATAATATATTTTTGATTTTGTTTCCAAGTATTCATCAGGACTGTGCTCAAAGACTCAGGACTGTTTAAGGTTGAATCTTTAGCTTAAAAATTACATAATACTGTAATCTTTTTTTTTCAGTTATGGTTTATGTTTAAACTTTGATTGTTGTGATTTGTGTGGCTGAGGTTTGGCTAGTAATAGAGTGCCATGTCCGAGACTCCCCTAGCAATTGATGACTTGCTTGCTTAGTGTGGGTGTGAGGTGGTTAGGGTGTGTGTGATATCCCCCGTGTTGGTGTTGTTCCTTGATCATAATTATTGTTGATCCAGGTTCACCACTGCAGAGACCAGACTGTTATCATGTCACAGATTTGTGATGTAGAAAAAACCCCACCAATGTGCACTAAGTGGCATTAGGATTATGGTTGGGGTTGGGGGATGTAATTGGGGTTACGGGGTTATGGTTTTGGAGTTGGTGTTTCTACGTTGCAAAACTATGACATCACAATACTGTGATCAGCCGCTTGTAATGTTGAACCTGCACCAACGTTAATTATGATGATCCAGGAACGACACCAACACAGGGACATGAGACTGTGGAGTGATTAGCATTTTTTGCTGTCCTTTGTTTGAATCTGCCATCTGGGGCCATTCTTTGAGGAGTTTGCATGTGCTCCCTGTGCCACAGACACTAACAGAGACCTGAGGGTGTAGGAGAGGCTATATCAGGTGTACCATAAACCTTTGCAGGATATGTTGTTTATCTTAAGTTAATGAGGCCTGTGGGAGTTTGAATCTGACTATAGTTAGCTTGCCTTAGCAGCTGACTCTAAGCCTCTCTGATTTACTGTAGTCGCCACTTCTGACCCTTTTGCTTGGTATTTAAGGCAATTTAGATTTAATTAGAACTATAGGGTCAGTCTATGTGTGTGGGAGGGACTGGAAGGGGCTGAAACATGTAGACATTTGCTACAAGCTTGCATCAGAAATCACTTGACTGTCACAGAGAGAATCCACATTCTGTCCCCTATGGCGCTTATTTTTCCTCAGCTCTTCCCTTTCCCTTAACTCCAGTCACTAAAGCCATCACTACTTTTTTTTAAAAAATCCCAATGGGATACCACATTATGGTGGTGCCCCAAGGAAATCTTAAAATATAACAATCAGCCATAAATATGCTACACCGCCCAGCCATGAGTTGATCCTCCCAAGAGCTGCTTCCTTGGTGCAGTGATTCTTTGCATCAGTGCCTCGGAGCTCTCTCAGATCACCATTACAACTTCTGTCGGTGCCTGCCAACGGCTCCCCTAGACATTTCTCTCCTTTAGTGCAGATTCCCAGAGTTTCAAAAAAAGGCGGTATATGAAGCGCAGCCCCGCGAGGCGTATTGTTCTGACTGAGTTGCTTTCAGCACCACGGCCAGCTCCTTCTCTTGCACCTAAACCTTTGGGAGTGCACTGTGGAGTTTTTCTAAACGCCGTCTTTTCATATTAGCAGTAAAGCAGCACCACAAAAGTGTTGAATCAGTGCTTCGTTTACTCTGATTTGCATTTGATTAAGCTTGCATTTTACCTACGCCATGCATCAGCTAACACATTTGTAAGACCTTTGTTAGTCAGCAGATGTAACAAGTCATGACTATAGTGACAGCACACCAAAACTGTGAATGACAATTCACAGTTTTGGTCTACATGTGGGCAACTTTATAAATCGCACTGAGGTTAGCAGTTAGTCAGGAATTGGTCAGGTAATGTTTAAGTTGATGTTTTTTTTAAAACACTTAAGTGCTGTATTCAAAATGTTTATGCTATAAAAATGAGAGGAAAATTATTACTGCTTAGGTACGTTTTACTGACTGAACATCAGCTTGATCTGCTGTATTTTTACTTCCACTTTATTGGCTCTGTAACACTAATAATACATACAGATAGTTTTGTGTGTGTGTGTGTTCAGACTTCAGCTTTGAGCACTTATGGAGTTGAGAACTGACCACATGTTGTGCGCATGTGTGTACTTTCCAAGCACCTGGCAGTCAGGGGTCCTGAGATCACAGAGAAGCAAAGCTACAGATTGAAGAGGAAACTGCTCCAAATCTGTCAGACAGCAGGGCAGAATGATTCAGCATTTCACAGGAATGTTTTGACAGTATGCAGTAAAGGATCACATAAAAGTCTCTTCTGTTTTTTTCTTCTTTTTGTTACCTCAAACCACCAGTTGTTTGATTTGTTATTAGACCAATTTACATTGTCCTTGATGATCTCAAAGTGTGACGTGGAGATTATGCAAATAAAACTATTTAAAGGCCAATTAATGAGATTCAGAATGAACCACGTAATGTTTTTAAGTGGCAGCTTCGAGACACGTTCCTGGAAGCATCTGCAGGTGTTTGGGCTTTTTTTAATCAGGAAAATTGCAGATGTAATTGTGTGACTTTGCTCGCTCTAGCTTTGTGCCTCTTCACCGTGATAAATCTGCCATCATTTGGCAGTGGGGATCATCAGAATTTTGGATCTGTTTGTCAGGTTTTATATTAATTATGTAAATAGATTCATAATTGGACAGTTTGACTTGTTAAACAGTCGGAGGCATACCAACTGCTGTGGAGTTAAGTGTACTTATCATCATCACGGCAAAAGAAGGCTTTGTTGTCGATAGGTTTCGTTTTTGTAATCACCCGCGTGTGTCCTCTCTACCTGTCGATAAAAAGGAGACCCGCGGTTACAGCTAGGATTAATTGTACAATGAACCTCCCTTCTTATCTCATGGGCACCCTCAAGCAGATTTTGTTTGCTCTGCATCCAGGCTTTGTTTTTCCTTCACATGGACTGGGTGGGGAGCATCTGCTTGCATGGACCATCTGCCTTGGGACACAGGCCAGACAAGAATGAGGGAAGGAAAAGTCAAAAAGAAAAGAGGGTGTGGTGAGAATGCAGTGTTCGGAAAAGGAGAGGCAACACAAGACAGTGAAGTGTGAACCCACATAGTGCGACTGACTGGCACGCCGAAGGAGGGTCGCTGTACCATTTCTGCGGGTTACTGCTTTTGGGACGGAGGAACATAAGGTGCTTGTATATGACTGCTGGAAGCTGAAAGAATTAGACTGTGTTTTGTGTTTATGTGTCCACCCACAGGCTTGTTTATGCCGCGCATTCATTCTATTGGACTTCTTTGGATAGTGCGCCAAACAGCCGGTTCCAACTGGGTGGGAAATGCTTGGCCTCAGCTTGCAAACGTGCCTTTGTTTGTTAGTGCCAAGGTCACACTGCGGAAGAACTGCATTCCTAGGGAAAAAAGAAACCATGGTCACCTTTTACCTTTCCAATTAAACTTTCGGACTGCTTTGGAAACCTCTTTTTTTTTAAATGAAACTTGTTTGTATAGGTGCAAGGTGACTTTTTATAGTAATGTATTTCATAGTTTACATTGCTGATCCCAGGACCTTTCTTATAACAACCAGCAAGCAAACAAAGAAAGAAAGAAAATCCTGTATTTTGTCCAGAAATTATTTTGCTGTGATCCCATAATAGCGCCTGACTGATATAGGATTACAAGATACTGATTTTGTGAATTTAAATATTTTTCTTGTCACATGGAGTTGTGGATTACTCATTTATGTTCTGCCCAAACAAAGGTTGCCAACAGGGAAGTTGCAGCACACACAATGTGGTTAAAGGCGTTTCCCTTGTCTCTTCTTTTCTTCTAAATTTAAAAGAATGTTCATTTATCGGCCGCTGTAAATGCTGATGCCGATATATTAGCAAATGACTAATATCAGCTGATGTATCTTTGTTCCTTACAGCAAGATTTCCGAGCACTTTAAATCATATCTGCGTAAATGAGTGTCGATTTATATTTACCACTGAATTATTACACAAGAAACACAGAAACAGTCCATCACGATGTGCTTCTAAGTTCATTTTCAGCTGGTGAAATGTGTTGTATCTCACGCCCCCAACATTACTCTCCACTACGAGACACTGAAAATAAAAGCAAATCATAAAAATACCCCTTAAAGGATCCGCCGTATGTCTGGGAGAACAAGTTTTTCCAAAGACTCCTTGATGAAATGGTGTCAGGGCTGAACATCATACAGGCCATATGTGGAGGCAGGCCCGGCATGAGTGGCCAACTGGAGGGTCCGTCTGTCTTTCTTCTCATCCCAATAGGGAGGGGAGTAGGGGGGCTCTATTCTGGGATTTAGTTTCTTCAAAAGTCCATGTCCTACAGGGTATTGCCAGCACTTAATATAGACTCTCACAACAGCAAAATACTAAACATATCTGTCATTCCAGTGGGAGATTATGACATGCAAAGCATACTGATATGTGCCATATGCCAGCCTGGGTCCATCTTGATAATTAGCATGGAACTGAAAATAGACTGCAGCACTCTGCATGGAATGACAATGACTGCTAATGGGCTTATCATTATTTGTTTAAGTGATTATTAGTAGATCTTTTGCAGCGTTCTGTCAACCAACACTCAACCTTGAAAGTGATGGAAAGAATTGGCCAGCTGTATGGTAGTTGCAGCATCCATGCAGTGTGCAAGGATGACACCTAGTGGCCATTCAGAGAAAAGGTGCCCATAAGTCAAGATGACAGTATGAAATAATTGTGCTAAAGTCTAGTTTGGGCATGCTTGCTTATCGTACTTTGAAAAACAAACAGACTGGGTTTAGGTTGCCATACTTAGGCATAAAGCTGCTTTTAATGCTGGTGCTACTAAGTGATTTAGGTATTGATTATTCTGCCAGTTAATTGTTAATCACGTTTAAGAGCAGCTGGTGAACTAAGCCTCAACTGTTGTCCAAAATACAAGTGCATTTTTTTTCTTTTCTATCTTTCTTTGATGGATTGGCAGCCTGTCCAGGCTGTACTGTGCAGCTCCCCCACCACCCCTTAATTGGATAAGCAGTAAGAAAATGGATGCATGGATGGACAGATGCATCTTACTTCTCTCTAACTGTTTGTTTGTTGTGCTTCCCTCCCTTGGGAAGTTTTTTCTGGCATCCTTATGAAATATTAGTGAATAGTGAGAAATACCCTTCTAAATTACCCACAGCCTACAAAGGTAAGTAGCTTTGTGTCATTTTGAGCATCATTATAGAATTCATTATTACCACAGAAAGGAAAAATAAAAATGAGATGACACAGGAAAGAGTGAATCTGTAGTATTTTTGCTAAAATATTAGAATTTTTTTCTTATCAGTTGATTTTATGCAGAGTTTGGTGCAGAAAAAGTAAAATAAACCAACCCAGACTTATTTTTTAGTATCATTAGTCAGTGAATGTACTCATTGTTAGTTTTTTTGCTAACTGCAATATCATACCAGCTTTGTTTGTAAAGCAAATCCACAATGGACCAAAGTGCTATACAAAGTGCTTGTACAAAAGCTGCACAAATTTTAAAAAATACAAGTGATAAAATAAAATAAATAAAATCGACATCTCCCACGGTGTCAGAGGCCAATTTAAAAACAGACAGAGAAGAGCCCTGTTTAATGTGCAAAGGCAAATTGTTCCACATTTTGGGAGCTGCAACTGTCGCCATTGTGCTAATCCATAAAACAAGTATAGATGACAGGCAACTATCCTGATAAGAGAACATTCGTTGTGCAGTGGCAAACAAATTGCTCCTTGTTTGATGAGCTGAAAATCAAGCGCATCCCTGGAGACAATGAAAGTGACCTTACTACATAAACCTGCAGATAGGCTATATTCTTTTATATGCTTGACTGCCACAGTGACACGCATCCTTACACAGAACGTGCCCCAAATCCCTCTGGGTGCTTGTATAGTCACCAGCGCAGTGTCTCTGTACACGCTGACCGATAAAGACTCTCTGTTATCTTCAGATAGCAGGCGCTGCGGCTGAATAATTTATGGAGGCATTCCAACACTTTGACAGAGGAAACTGCACACACCCACAGAGGGCAGGGCGGTGGTGAAAGGTTTGAGGCGTATATCTGGGGGTGTGTTTGTGGGTGCCTGTTTGAAAGTGTGCATATTCAAAGATGTGTGTCTATAGCTTTTTCTTGGCACTGCGTGTTGTGTGTTGAGTTTCTCCGATTTTTCTCGTTTGATTTTTTTCATTGTTTTTAAACTATGTGGGACATCTCGCTGCAGTTCATTTAACGATGAAAGAGCGAGCAAGAGTGAGAGAGATCAGGCAAATGTGAGCCGATGGACTGTTCGCCCCATTCATTTTCATTACGCTGAGGGGCCCTCTCCTAAGAGCTTTGTCAATTACCCAGTGTATAAAAGTGCTCAACACCTAATTACACAACAGTTGCATAATAGTGCGGGTATGTAATTGAAACATAATAATGAGAAAATGCTGTGATTGACAGATAATTGTATCAGCAACCTTGTTAGGTGGGTATGTCAACCCTTTTTTCATTATCTTATGTGACCTTTCAATTAGCCTTTGCAGCCAAAGCTGCTGAAGGTTCATGTGAATAAACCAGCTGCCTTCTGGAGTAACCGGAGACTCTTACCGAACCAGGAAAAAAAGCTTCCCTTGCTTCAACGTTTGCTTTTTTCCCCCCATCTGACACCGATCTTTGGTTCTTGTAGTCTTCACCTTACCTCTGATCAGATTACACAGCCATGGTTCAAGAAGTGATTGGATCAGTTTCAGGTCAGCTTAAGTAAATAAGTTAACAACAGCTGTTTCCGCAAAGATACCATTATGGAGCTCTCGGGTTTCAGAACAAGCTAGAAAGTAGATGTGACTTCACTGAGATCAGCCTTCAGTGTGGCTCGCATCTTTAAGTACTGCATTGCAGTTTGTTTAATCCACAGGGCTGTTTCCCACTTGCATTGTGCTAATTTTAGCTGCCACTTTGGAGGACAAGGTCGTGGTCGGTGTGTGAAAAATTGGGAAGACAAAATGTACGTGTCTATGCGTGCTGAAGGGAGGCAGAAAGTCATCCAGCCTCGAAGCACTCTGCTCAGTGTGCCTCACTGTGACTACCAGCCAACACGGTAACACTGAGCTACAGGGGTTCTGACCACCATGACATTGGAACGGCTTGGGAGATGGCAAAGGAGGTAGCAGCTCATTTCAAGCTATTGCACCAGAGAATAATGAGCTCCCTGGTTTATGGCTCCAACCTGTGACAGCATTTTTTTACAGAGTTCCTGCAGTGGCTGCAGCTGTTTTGTGTATGTGTGTGTGTATCTCTGTGTATGTGTTTGTATGCTTTTAAAGTTTTACCTTGTGTGGGCATGGATGAGGCAATAATTCAATAAATTTTTGAAATCCTACAATGTAATGTTTTCACTATTGGTTTGAAATAAATCTCTCTATGTGTGAAAACAAAGCAAACCGTGGGGAAAAGTTTCCAAACTCATCAACCGATTTAGACCAGAGTAAACAAACTATACAGTAGGTATGGCAACGTCCTTAGAGAGTAATTGTAGCATATTCATATATACAGACTCGCCTAACCAGCTAATAAGCAGTAGTTCACTTGGATCAGGAGTACTGCAGGGAAAAAAATATAGCCAAAAGGTGTTAAAAGGACAAACTTAAAAAATTCCCAACAACAAACAGAGTTTGGCTTTCACCCATTCTCAGAACCTTAATATGAGACAAACAGGCAGATCTGGTAAAACTTATAGCATAGATTTAACGTTGGCTATAGTCTATGTTAAATCAACTTCACTCATCTGCCCTAACCTGGAGCATTTACACTTACTTGAGCAGTGAAGACAATTAGTGGACAGTGTTTAGTACTGTGGTGGGGAACATTCAAGAAAATAAAAGATTTAATAATATGTTGCTCATATTGTTGGATAGTGTTTCCATTTGGGTAATGGCTTCTGTAATGGGGTGTTGCATTATCCTTGCAAGGTTTTATGATAATGTTGGGCTTGGTTCAAATGACTCCTTTTTTCCTCCGATGTGTGTCTTCGATCATTTCACACCGAGCAGGGTTTTTAGTAAGTCTTTAGCTTTTCCAAAGTCACCTGCAACATTTGGACTTAAAAAGCAAGATTCCCTCTTAAAACCTCACATAAAGGTGTAGGAAGTTCTACCTGTTTACCCAAAGTGAGCTTTTGTTTTGCAGTAGTTACAGAAACACAGACAACTCTACAATGAAAAGTAAGGGGATTTTAATTTGAACTAAACTGTTTTTTTTACTAAAGAACAAAATTTCATTTTTAAATGACTCACAGAAAATAGTGCCTGATGCAAAAATAGAGTGTCTTTATCGTTCCTTGTTAAATCCCATCACCCCATCAGCTCATGGGTGAGCTGTTTTGCGTGTTAAAACATCTGCCAGAAACAATTAGAGGAAGATGAGCCTAAGATGAGACTTGGTGCTTTAATGTGTCCATTATTTCAAACTGAACATGGTGAAGCAGAACACAGAGAACAGAAACACGTGTAACTGCCAGAATGTTGAATTTTGAGGAGGAGTAGCTGTGTAATAAAGCCATAGACCTCTTTTGCTTTTACCTTGTTAACTTAACAATTTTTAGTACCAGGTGTGTGACACAGTCTTTCAAATTGAGGTTTTACCCCTCAGCTGTAAAATGGTGATGGGGTTGCGATAACGTGAGAAAGACGCAGGAGTTTGATACCACATGTGCATCTACTAACTGGCGTGGTGCTGTGCATTGTGGTCAGAGATCTCCAGCTTGGTGGAGATTGTTCTAGAAGTCTTGTGGTTTGTTCAAATGCAACTTTTTCAAATTTTTCAAACCTAAGCTGTGCCGTCATGTTGTTTTTAGGGAGAGTTGGTTTTCTCCGGACAATCCTTCCAAATAAGTGCCGCTCTGTTAACATTTAACAGAGATGTAACTCTTGGGTTTTTTCAGTCTGTGAGCATTGCATGGCCTGACGCTGGGGTGAATTTTCTGGGACTCTGGGAAGATTGACGGCTGTCTTGAATGTGAGGGGAAGAAACTTTCTCACTGCAGAATGATGGACTTAAATATGTTAAACGTTTATTTTGTGACCCAGAAAGAATAATAAGAGTAATATAAAAACTAACTAGCTGCCGCCATTGTTGGAAACTGAGCTGGGCTGCGCTATGAATTCTGGGACACAGCTTCTTCTTCTTCGGGGTTTAACGGCAGCTGGCATTCTTGTACATACAGTGCTGCCATCTTCTGTTTCAGTCCGTTATTACACTCTTAAATCCTACTACCTGCGTCTTTTGTGATCTTACAAAGCTTCAAACGATGCGTCGACTATTAAATCAGTCGTCGACGTAATCGTGACTAGTCGACTAATCGTGGCAGCCCTATTATAGACACCAGGAAACTACAAAAACTTCTGCTTTTTTAGAAGTGCTTACACTTATTGATGATCAGTTATTGGAGTGTATATGATTATTAGCGCCTGGCTGCTACTTAACCTATTAATTCCTGGGAAAGACATAAGGGTGCTCTTAGTTTTTCACTTACTGCTGAAGCATTTTGGGTTAATTTTTGGTAGATAAATTATTATATCATGTAGTATGTAATTTTCTGTAATTCATGCAGTCTGCCTTCACAGATTGTCATGAATGCTTCTAAAGAGCTCACTGAATTTGAGTGTGGTACTGTTAGAACAAGTCAGTTTGTAAAATTTCTTCTCTCAAAGATATTCAACAATTAGCTGTGAGTGGGATTATTGCAAAGTGGAAGTGTTTGGAAACCACAGCAACTCAACCATGAAGTGGCAGACTACGTGAAGTTACAAAGCTGGGTCTGAAGTAGATGTAAAAGTCACCAATAAGACAACTTCCTGCGTTGAGCCACCACCTCACTTTCCTGTGTAACAAGAACAAGAAAGCCGGTGTGGCAGTTTCCAAATCGTTAGAGATTTATGAACTAAAATCAGGGATAATTATGACTTTGTTAATCTGTAGCAAAAGTATTGCTTTGATTTTGGCTGCCAGACTGCAGAATACTGAGGTAAAATATTCGCAAGCAGTGCAAACTCTGTGAAAGTGGATCGACTCCTGAGTTTTGAGTCAGGCGTTGTTCTGTTGGCTAGTTGGTCAAGTACATGTCTCACTCTCTGGTCTTTGAGAAGGAAAGCAAATGGATAAACATACACTTAAAGTTACTGCTTATTCTGCTTATAATAAAAACAGTATCTAATGTGTTTTTTGTGCAAAACTGGGCGAGGCTTAGTCTTCCAAAACATCCTGCAGGCTGCAGTTAGTGACAAGCTTAGATGATAAAGCCTAGGTGTCAAACACACACACACACATATGGTGTAACGCTAAATCCACTCCACTTGAGCTGCTCTCTGAATTGATTTTTTATAATACATTATCACAAATTGCTTCTGACATTACCGATGTGTGTCTGTAATCAAGGAACAATAAAGATTTAAGGCATTCACAGACTCAGTCTTATATCTCCTACAAAACCACGTAGTACCTTAAAGGCATTCAGCAGCTAATGCATGTGGATTGTATTTCAGTTTTTTTCATGGGGTGGCGGGAGCAGGACAGATAATCATAACTGAGAGGATGAGGTAGGAGCAGTACTCCACCCATCTTCCACTTACACGCACATTTGTATTCTTTTTGCTTGGCTGTGATTTATGTGCTGCACTGAATGGGTGTGCCACAATCAGACAGACAAAATATTTTTCATAACGTAGAAGAACAGCTGAAGACTTGTAATTGAGTAAAATCTCGCAGATTATTGCTGGAATCTGGACATTGCATAGCTCCTCTGGATGGTTACGGAGCAGTGTATTGGCCTACTGTTTTTTCTATATTTGTGTCTCATTATGTCTCAATTTGAAACATGACGATACTAAAATTCAACCATGCCTGCTCTTGGAGTTGACTCATACTCAACTAAGGCAGTGTTGAATATCAATAGCTCCTTGAGTATAAATTATTCAGCATAGGGACAAACCTTTCAAGCCTTCTCCCTCAGGATTTGGACGTCCCTCAGAATGTGCTCACCTAACGAGTGCTCCCACAGAATGTATATCCATGCATGCATAACATGCCGCAACATAGCGACCAATCTGTTCTCTCATTTCAATCATCAGCGCGTCTCGGCCTGCTGGGAGAGCGTGGCTCCTTTCCCAGTTCTCTGTCCCGGGCCCCCCTCTGTCTCCTCAGGTACAAAATATGTCTCGAACATCTCAGGGGAAGCAATTAGATTAAGCATTGCTGTCTCCCTGTAAGCACAACCATATATCACTATGCAGAAATTAATATTATGTGCATTTAAATGTAAACTTAAGCTCATTTGGAAAATGGCCAAAATGATTAGCGCATGAGTCACAGAAATGAGTGACATTTAGAGTCTGTTGTAAGATAAACACAAGGTGTATGTTGAGTGCTGACAAAATTCTGCATTCTGAGATCCTGGTAATAAATCCATGGTTGTCTGGGGAAAGTTTGTGTAATGATGCTTAAACACTTGAGTACAAACATGCAGGTTTAGCAAGTTTTTTATGGGGTTTAAAAGTTACTTGCATCCTTAGCTGTGATAGCAGAGCTGGTATCGTTTTCACCTCTGAATGCTGTGTGTGTCACCATTGCAAGATTTGGTCCTGGCAACACTGATTTTAGCAATCTGGTTCTTTATGAAGAACCAGATTGTGTCCCAGTCATGCAAGATGCAGACATAAATAACGAGGGATATTGATATGATTTTATTTATCCTGCTGCTATCATCTGTTCAGTTATTATCAGCTCTGCTTATGTTGATTATCAACTCTGTCTGTGTGTCAATTGATCAGTAAAGTGTCAGTACAGCTGATGCTGAACCTGCAGTAGGAAAAACATGCCAACAATGATAAAATGAACTAAGCTCAACTGCCATACCATAGTAGTGACATCATCATGGCAACAGGAGTCATTATAGCTGAGGTGGTCCAACTGATAATTGAACTGTGTAGTGCTTAATGAAACGCTATAACTTTTGTCTCTAGCATTTATGTTCCTCGGAGAAGGTCTTAGCAGGTACATAGTGGCACTCTCTTGCACAAAGGTTGTCACAAGGTTAAGATTTTTAAAAAATTGTCTGAACAGTTTTGGTGACTGCAGGACTTTTCCTTTGGTGCTAACTTTAATTCTGAAAGTAACTGGTTGACATTCAAGTGAAACTCATGACTTTCTGCACTTTGTGCACTTTGTATAGATGAGGTTGTGTGTGTGTGTGTGTGTGTGTGTGTGTGTGTGTGTGTGTGTGTGTGTGTGT
>NW_005187527.1:574803-589432 GCF_000239375.1 Pundamilia nyererei
AACTGCTGCCTGGTGCGGCGCATCATCACCTGGGCCTCGCCAAACCCTCAAGGTACAAAAAGCACAGATTTGTAAGTTTGGAAAGATCAGGAATCAATTCCCATTCAGTGAATAATAAGGGTGGGGAAAAAATCGATACTGCTTAGTAATAAGATATTTTCTTGGACAATGTTGTATTGATACAGGGACACAAAATAGCAATATTTCAAAAATTAAATAAATTAAAACACTTTCAGAATACTACAAATAAGAGCACTTATCTCCCCAGATAAGAAGCAAACTTTCTGCAAACAGTTGCAGACTGACTTGGACTGACTGCAATCACTCTCAGAGGTTTGCAAATAGTTGGTCTCTAATTAATAAATGCAGACAGATTGCCAACATGTTGTCATCAGTCTGTCATCTGTCTACGTAGAGAGCAGCATATGTGTCATTTTTGACGATTTATCAGAGGTTATTGCTGTATTATCTGAAACAGATTGCATGTAATTGCAAACTTGACTCCATTCAGTTGCAGACTGATAGCAGACTGATAGGAGAGTGACTCTGACTTATGGCAACATTGATGGCAGTCTCATTTTGCAGCGGGGAAAAAAAAAACACAACTAAAAGGAAATAAGTTTATTTTTAAAGATACTGACTAAGTTTTACTTTGTAGGACATAACTTAAAAAAGGTGATAAATTGCAGTATTTGTTACTGTAATTCTAAGCATTTTGAAAAATGTTAAAAATTTGATATGTGTGTTTGGTGATTCCCACCTCTAGAAGAATAAGATGGACTTTATTATGTATGGGCAGTATGAATTCAGTAGAATTTATTCTACTTGTGTTTATTGCTTTAAAGGTGCAGCTACTAACTAATCAAGTATTTTTCCATGAAAGTTTTAGTGACCACAGGAGCAATATACAGAAACAGTTTTATTCAGGATTGCATTCAGATTTCAGCATTACAAAGGAAAATTACAAAATTTTAATCTGTACAATGTAATTTCCTCATATGTAGGTGTAAATTATCAACAGGCTAACATCTGATATAGTTGGCTGAGTAGTGCAAAATCTCTATACTATCCCATTGTTACCATGGCCAACATACTGTGATTGTCCCGTATTATGAGTTACTTCCGATTCCCAAAGTTTTTACCGTAACTGAGAGGTCAAGGAAATATCAGTTTCTACTAGAGAACATTGTTGTACAATGTGAGCAACTAAAGAACTAAAGAACTATGTGATTAGATTTAAAAGTAACCCTATACACTCACTGAATGTACTGTTAAATTGAGCTTTGAAAAGAAGAACTGGAGCAAAACGTTGTAAAGCCTTGTGCATCTGATCCATTAACCTCTCAACTTATTACAAAGTTTTGTGTGGAGATATCGTATCGATGCAGAGAAACCAAATATCAATATCTTACTAGATAAATTAAAATACTGGGAATACTTTAAACAAGAGGTCGCCTGATAGGAGGCAACCTTTTTGCAAGCAGCTGCAGTCGGACTTGGACTGGCTGCAATCACTATCAGAGAAAATCTCATAGGTTGGCAAATATTGCTGTCTAATTTATAAGTGCAGACACACGAGTCTGAAAGAGCCTTTGTCAATGAGCACAACTTGAGGAGACTCGACTCAATTAGCTGCTGTATTCTGATTATATTCCTATAGAACAGGAACGTTGCTGACAGTTTCTATTAAATGTAAAAATCTGTCTATGTAGGCAGCAACAGATATGTGATTTTTGTTGATTTATCAATAGTAATATTGTGTTATCTGAAACAGACTGCATGTAATTGCCAACCTGACCCCATTCAATCGCAGACTAATATCAGACTGACACTCTTACACACTCTTAGACTCTTAGACAGGCTCATTTTGCAACAACAACAAAAACACTTAATTGAAGTGAGATAATTTTATCTTACTGGATAAAACAGATACTAATGAAGTTTAACTTTGAGGACATAATTTGCAGTTAAAAAAGGTGATAAATTCCAGTATATGTTAAAGCTATACTCATGCTTATTGCAAAATATTGCGATAATAAAAAAAAAAATTGCGATAATATTGTTTCATGGGGTGTCTGGCGATTCCCACCTCTAATAGAGACGCCGGGATTTATGATTTGAACACCGCAAGTCACAGTCGAGCCCTCTCTTGATTACTTCTCAGGTCAAGCATATTTACTACAGCCATATATGCACAACTGGATTCATAGCTACAGTTGTTTTTGTTTTTTGCCACTGAAACTGAAACTAAAGTGCAGAGAAAAAACACTGAGCTGTCTTTTTGTAAAGGCCAGTTGCAGCAGAGCATACATTTAGCCACCACATGTGATCCTTGCTGTGATGCATTTTTGCTCTGGCTTTAGTTTTATCTGCAATACAAATGATCGATTTTTTACTGACCTAGTTACAAGAAATGTTTTTGGTGATCCATCATGGCGCCTTTTATTCTGCTTTTTATGTTTTGCTCGCTGATATTTGGAGATATTTTTATTAATAACATGTAAATCTATTTTTTTTTTCAGGGTTTCCTTTATGCGCTTTTAGCACCAGTATGCAGGCACATTGATGTGGCTTTTTTATAATCTTATCTGTTTCTCATTTATTTTTACACTTCTGAAGTTCCCATGATTGCACTATATTTCATTGACATGACAAGCGTTGCCGTTAAAGCATTTGGTAATAGACAGGTGGTCTCCTGCACTTGTATGATTTGCCAGTTGTTAAGATAAATGGGTTGTGTTTGGGTGTGATTTAGCATGCTATTAAACAGTCATGAATATCCCAGCAGGGACTCCTAAATGGCATCTGCAGTAAACATTTTTCTGCAGGGGTAAAACAATAACAGATGGTCTATAAAACAGCTGTTTTGGTTTTTTTCCTCAGGAATCACAGAAGCAACAGTGAAATTTCACCTTTTGTCATAAAAAGAGTATTTTTTCTTTGTAGTTGTATTGATTAGATTGCAGCCAGTGGGGCAGGTGCAGTTTCTACATCTCATAATCACTGTGGTTTCTTTCTCCTGCTTTACCTTACAGTTAACTTTTGAATCTATCTAATAACACGCGAGCTGACAAACACAGCTGGAGCCACACCAGGACCCAGGTGTTTCTGTTGGCCACATAAGAATTACGCTTTCATTGCAATCGCTGCTCATTTTTTTGCTGAAAAGGCGCTGCTGTCCCTGAGTGTGGGCTGTATTTTCAGGCCACTGTAAGTTTTTAAAAAGCTGTGGAGTGTATGACACAAAGATACATAATGACTTTTTATAATAGCCTAGCAGAAATGAATTTTCCTTCTTTTTTCCCATTTTTTTCTTGCTTTTTTAATGCACGCATAAAAACAGATTTATGAGTCACCAGGTAACAGAGAAATAACAACAGTTGTTTTGGATTTTGAGCCTCTCTTAGCATATGTTCTTCTTGTAGGTGTTCTTCTCATTAGCTGGCATCTCGAACTAATAACATTATCCCCCCGTGTTACCCAGAATAACCTCTCAGCATGCCGATGATCACACCATAAACCTGCCAGGTGGCAATGGTACCCTCTGGATTTTCAGGCAGTCTGAGGGAAAATGAACACGCTCAATAAAGCGGTTGTTTCTAGAAATACACAAGCCCCCATGTTGTGTCTCCGGGACAGACGTCTGCTACAAGCGAGCTCTTTACAAATCCCCGCTGTCTATGTGACGCACTGAAATGGGTCAGTTGCTTTATAGGGAAATAGCATGCTGTGCTGCATGCCCCAAAATGTTGCCAACCTGTGCGTGGTTGGAGTTTACTCTGAATGTGCTGGACCTGTGCACATCACTCTCCTGTTTTAAACCGCAAGAAAGAAAAATGGTAAAATTAACCCAAGGGGCAAAAGGGCAATAAAAGGAAACTGAAAATTCCAATGAAGGCCGGTTTTTTGCATTGAACCTGTAGAAATTCTCATACTTTTCCTTGTTGGACACTTGTGGTAATCAGAATTGCACCTGTTCTTTGCTGCCAGCAGAGGGCAGCAAGCTACTGACTAAAAAGATGTCCGAGCTGATGTAACAGTTTGCTGCATTCAGAGATCTTTAGCTGCAGTGCTGTGAGAATATTATTGGATTTGGAGATTTAAGTGAGTCATTTAGTTGGGTTAGGATGATATTACATAAGTATGGGATTAGAGTATGTGTTTAAAATGTACTGCCACCACAAATAGGAGGACTAAAAGGAGCAAAGATGACAGATTTGTTTCTCAGTAATGAAAATAGAGCTTATTGTCTACTTTGAGCAAACAAAATGCAGAAATTTAGCTGATCTGCGGAGACAGACTGCAGTAAAAAACATCCCACCAAGATAAAAGGTGCAGTAGGTACCCGTAGGAATCTGGAGCTGCAGCCATCTGCCCAGTTTTATCATGCTTGGCTTTAACTCCATCGATGTACATGTAAAAGTGTGGCCATGACAACAAAACCATAATTTTCAAAGGCAAGAAAACAAAGTAAAACAACCCTACAAGATAAGACTGCTCCGAAATCGTGTCAGAATCGCTCTCAGGTACTGAGACTGTCATAAATCCACAGAATGTCTGCACTGCAGCAGTAATTCAGTGGCCCCAAATGCACTCAGTGTAGCTGGGATGCAGCTTTTTCCTATTACAGCACAATATTGAGGAAGGAAATCAGAATATGACTGCATGGAAATCCATGACACCGAGAATTAACCATTTCAGTGTTCATCAGTGGCAGATTTTGCTTGAGTGGAGACGATGGAGAGCTGTTTGAATTATTTCCTTCCAGGTCTTTTTAGCAGATATCATAATATGTTAACTGTCACTGCATTTTTTAAAAATATATTTCCCTGGCTAATATATAACTGTGTGCATTCTGTGGCGCAAAGAGCAGATCCTCACCACCTTGAAGGCTGCATTTCTGGGTCACGTCCTTCAGAGAGCACAGAAATAGCCAAATTAATTTGCTTTTGCTTTGGCCAAGTCAGTGGTTATGAACTGCTTTTAAAAATTCCACACACGTTCAGATGAATTACCACCTTTTCGTTTTATTGTCTTGTTCAAATCCCACCGCTTCTCCTCTCTAATGTGAAATTAATTTCTGAGAATTTGATCCCACGTCCAACAGTTGGGGATTAGATGCAGTGTCTTAAAGGAACCTTAAACCTTGAGATATAATGCCAGTCTCTGTGTTGCTGTATTGTGGAGAACATGTTAGATATCATTAAGCAAATGAGCCTAATTCTGCCCATTTTATCGATTGATAAATCACAATTTTTGCCCGTAGCTTCAGGCCAAACGTCTGCTTTCGATAAAGCAACTCTGTTTCCATTTCAATCTGTTTTCCCTCTTGGTCAAGAGTGCGGGCCTCTGTAGAACTGAGGTGGAAATGGAAAAAGGCAATGATGGATTAGAGAGGTAGCTGAGGCAGCGTGCAGCCTCTCAGTTCAGAGGACAGGGGGAAAAGAGCGATTGCCTAGAGACCGCTGGCTGGCTGCGATGCTGACATGTCCTACTGTTGTCTTTCATTTGATTCATATATTGTGAAAAACACTGCTGGAGAAAGAGTGGACGGGATCCCACAGCGATGCCTTTCCCTGACATTAATCTTATTCATCGTGCCGGCTAGTGCTGGTGGCAGCCAAAGAGAAGGTGCTACACGCCGTTTACAACAAATGGCCCCAGAGATGACGATGGTGAATTTGCAGAACTGCAGCCTCTGCATGCTTGTAATCTAGCTTATATTTCACTAGCAGAGCTGCAGGTGTAGTAGCAGGCTGGGCTCCTTCAGCTGGACAAAATGTTTTGTGCATTATGCTCCCGGGTGTATGTGTGTTTGTCTGTATTAAATGTTTGTTTCAGTGCTAGAGAGAGATCCTTTAAAGCAGGTTTCTCAAGCATAAGGTCCACGGCCCAGGATCAGGCCAAAAGAGACTCCAATCTGGCCCACCGTACTGGACAGCTTTGGAAAATGTGAAAAGGAACATAAGTATTTGACTTAACTGTATTTTCCCCCACTGGCACTCTACACTACACAAGCAATCAATATACAACAGACAAACAGTTAAATGGAAGAAAAAATTGTTGTTTGTTGCTTGTGTTAGCCAAAGCATACATGATTCAAGAAGCACTTTCTTCCACTGTATTTGACTCAGTAGCAAGCCTGTCAGTCTGTTTCTCAGTCTTGGCCATGACCCGCACCCATGATAAACAGGGATTAGCAGCTAACAGCCAGGGATTAGTCAGAGAATAGGCGACCCCAGTGAACCATTTTGTTTGTATAACACCTTAAAGTAGCCTGTTGACAGACAGTGGCACTCCCTCTCCGCTTTGTCAATTGGATACAGCTAACTGAGATGCTGGCTGGTTGGAGACGTGACTGTGCACCAGTCATATATGTAACCAAGCTGGGTCCTTTTGTCCAGGCTATACAAGGAGCTCTTTCTACACATCATTAAAGATGCATTTCTTGCCACATGCAGGTGTTTTTTCACAGACTTGAAGTGTTTGATTTTCTGAGGGCAAATATCTGTGAGGCTAAGCGCTGCTTCTAAGAATAGATGATTTTGGCAATTGGTTTAACGGTTTAGTCATTTATTGCTTAAAAGTACTTTTGGAGTCAAAACCCATTGATTTATTATCATTTATTATGACTCGGCAGTCTTTTCTTATTGTTATTGTAGCCTGAAAATCTTTACTGGGATTTGAATTCACTGTTGACCTTTAAAAAGGCACTTCAGAGTTTCCTCATTAAGTTTCCCTTCAGAAATATCTTAACGTGGCTTAGTTTCACCAAGGTGCTGGAAACATTCCTCTGAGGTTTTGGTCCATATTGACAGGACAGCATCACACAGCTCTACCAAATTCCAGAGCTGCTCTCGGCGTGACACAGCCCTTCTCATGATAACCTACTATATACAACTAGGTCATCTGAGTGCATTGAACTTATTGAACTTATTGTCATGTTCAAGAACCAGTTTGAGATGATTTGAGCTTTGTGACCTGGTGTGTTATCCTACTGCAAGCAGTCATGAGAAGATAGGCACACTGTGGTTATAAAAGGATGGACACGTACAGCAATAATACTCAGGTAGGCTGTGGTGTTTAAATGATCTTTGCTAAATAACCACCATCAGCATGAACTGTTTATACAAGGCAGGATGGATCCATGCTCACATTGTTTATACCAAATTGTGACTCTGCCATCTGAATGTTGCTGCAGAAATCAAGTCTCAGCAGACCAGGCGATGTTTTTTCCAGTCTTTGATTTGGGTGAACCGGTGTGAATGGTAGCCTCATTTCCAGTGCGGTCTTCTGCTGCTGTAGCCCATCTGCTTCAAGGATCAACGTGTTTTGCATTCAGAGATGCTCTTCTGTGTTATTTGAGTTACTGCGGCCCGCTTATCAGCTCATAGCACTTTAGGCCTCTGACCTCACTGGATATTTTGTCTTTTTATGACCATTCTCTGAAAATCCCTGCAGATCATCAGTTTCTATTTTAAAAGTCACTTAAATCAGTTTTGCCTCCCATTCTGATGCTCACTTTGAACTTCAGCAGGTTATTTTGACCATATCTACATGTGTGATTTATGGCCATGTGGGACTATTCTTGCAGTTAAATGTCTTTAGAGTGTTTTTTTTTCCAAATATATTTTCTAAAAAAGATTACTTGAAATAATAATCAACAGCAATGGCTCTTCAAATAACTCTATATTTCTTTAAGTAGAGCAGAAAGCAGAGACTTTAAAGTTTCAAATCTAGTTATAGACTGCAAAAATACTGGAGGAGAAGTTAGTTGGAAGTGTAATTAATCATCAGCTTCTAACTTATCCTTAACCTGGCTCCAGTCTTTTCCTCATACGTCCTCCTTTCTCTACATGTCTGCTGGTGATACAGCCCTTTTCATGGTAACCTACTTCAGTCAAGTGTTTGTATTCTAGCAGCGGCCTGGGCCCTCTATAAATAGTCCCTGCTGATTGATACCCAGCACAGTGAAGCCTCGTAAGCGTTTGGCTGCTGCTGGGCAGAAATGACTTTCTTGTGTCTGTGCCACTCGACATTAACGCACCTGTCCCTGTCATGGTCTAATTTATCTGCCCCGCATGTGTCAGATGCCATCCAAGTTACAGGCAGAGGTTCAGACGCAGGCCTGAAAGGGCGCGCAAGTTCAGTCATGTTTCCCCCAGAGACGTGTCTAATAAGGTGTTTTGTATTTAATGTTCATGATGAAGGATAAGCATCTCTGGCCAACTGTAGTTTGGTATGTTCAGGTCTGGATGTTAGAATGTTTTGTGTACAGTTGTTTTAAAGTAATTCTGAGCTTCATAAAATCATTGTAACAAAGGACTGTAACAATGCAGGAAGTACATGGAGTTGTAGTAGCACAAGTGGTTATGCAAATAGGAGTTGCTTTGGTATTTTCCCTGTTCAGCTATTTATGACATTGATGGCATGAAGAAAGGAAACTGCTCCTGTGTCTGGTAGTTTTCAGATGCAGAGCTCTACGTCTGGCCAAGGGGAGGAGTTTAACAAGGTTGTTGGCAGGGTGTGAGTGAGCTGCTTGTTTACAGGTACTTGTTGAGTTACAGTCCTCTAGGGTCAGCAGGGCAGCACCAAAAGACACATAGGTTCCCATTTTTATACATCCGGAGGCTGTGTGGTCGGAGGTGTTTGGGTTTTCCGTCTTATTTTCACAAATGAAATAGCTCAGGAATGCCTCGGGGGAATGTGGGAGGACCGTTCAGTTATAGCCAAACTGACAACACAGTGCAGGAATGCATGCATTAATTATGACAACGTTTCATACAAATACCCATCGCTATATTTCCTCAGCTGTTTATCAAGCTTGGGTTGCTGGAGACTGTTATAAGCTGTCATAGAGCAAGAAGGCAGGTTACACTTCGGAAACAAAAACACACTTCCTGTTGCGTCTGTTTATAGCCTGGCCCCAAATGATTTTGGTTTTATTGTTTTGTTTTTTCAGTTTTCTATGATAGGCATGCTCTTTAACTGGCATTTGACTGAATAATAAGGCTATGTTTTAAATTTTAAATCATGCTTTTTATTTGTTTTTGTTTCTAATGTCTCTGTAAAACACTTTGAATCACCTTGTTGTTGAATTGTGCTATACAAATAAACTTGCCTTGCCTATGTAGTTGAGTTTTTTACTTATTAGAACCCTGTTCAAATTGTGCAATAACAATTATCGGCACAATGTGAATACCCTCCCAGTTTCTCTGGTTAGAGCTCCTTTGTGTGCTGCTATCCTGCAGTTTAGCCCACGAGACTAATGAGAAGTGATTGATATCATTAAAGCAAATTTATAGCACTGGTGACTATTTTAACCAAGAAGGACATCTCTGAGCAGCAATAAGTGGATCTGAGACAGTAGAGGAGAAGAAGAAGGGGGGAGGGAGGGTAGAGTAATTAAGCAGGAGAAATGTTGGAAGGACTGGATAAGGGCAGTGCATGAGGAGTGATAGAGACAGATGGCTGAAGGTGGAATCTCTGTCAGAAAAGGCAGAGAAATGCTACTTTTTACATTCCTCTGAGACACAAGCAGAAATCTGTGGAACAGACTTGAGTCTCCTGCAGCCCTTCTGATAAACCTGACCGTGCATGACAACCATAAGAAGAAAAAGATGGATGGAAGCATGCTTGTTTTCTTTATATAAGTGTTTCCCCACCTCCTTTAAATGAAGTTATGAATCTAAAGACTGAACCTGGGATTAGGACCAAGGCCACCACTAGAGGGCGCCTCATAGGCCCGCCGCATTCAGACAAACAGCGCTATCAATAAAAGTGAGTGAATATTGGATCTTATGAGTGGATGCGTTACATCTCCCATTCTTGGCAGTCTTTGTTTGTATGATGTATGATTTTTTTTTTTTTTGTAAGATGTGATGCTTGTATTTGTGCTTGCTTTAATGCAGATCTGAATGTTTTTTGGTTATTGCAAAATTTTATCGGACTTTTATGGGACTTTGGCTGTAAATCAACAGTTTTGCTAAAATCTGGTATGTTTGCATCATATAATATCTTAATTGATGTCCAATTAACATGCACACAGTAGAATAAAAAAGAAGGAAACTAAAGCACTTCTAAGAAAGTAGCTTTTAAACATCTAGCCAAAAACTCCTCTGTGCTGGAAAGACTCTGTACTTGAACAGTCGTCCAATTTCACAAACCTCTTTGATAATTTTGAGTTTGTGTTTTTTTTAGTATGATGCTGTCTGACTGTTTAGGAGTGAATGGGTATTTTGCTGCAGCAGATTTGAACTTCGCCAGGAGTTTGTCTCTCCATGTGATTCCTTCAGATCTCCCAAATGCACATCAGTAGGATCTGCAGCGAGTGAATATGATGTGCGATTCCTCCTGTTATCCCACAACTCTGAAATCTATGGGCTTCTACAAAAATAAGCCTCATTTTCTGTGCAGCTTTGGTAATATTAGATATGTTTGCAAATTACACATGATTGTTTTGGTAACATCATGTTAATTACAGTGGCATTACTATTTCCAGACAACACTGAGCCCTACATGGGTCATACAGTTATATTTTTAGCCTGAATTAGCACAGTAAGTCAGTTTCCTTTGAAGCACCAGCACATGCCCTGGGCCTTGATTGATCCTCAAATTGATCTTTTACTGGCATAATAGGAGTAACTGCTAAATAAAGCTCACTTTATCCTTTATGTCAACCCTAGAGTCTATTTTTTGCTTTACAATGGGGAGCTGGTTCCTTATTAGTCCCTGACTGGGGTAATATCAGGAAATTCATCTTTGTGGCCCTTTTAGGTTTTTCTTATTTTCACAGTTAACAAGGTTGAGAATTTGTTACCATTGCAGCCACAGATTAAGGGCAACCTCTTTGTTTGCTGCTCCACAAATGGCATCAGTCCCATTTGTTCTTACTTGAGGGAAAACGAGGAGTGTCAGTGCTCCCAGTGGACAAGACCTATCCTTCTTAAGTAACTGTTGTAGTTTGTGGATGTCGCTCTGTGGGCAGATGCACAGCCTGTAGAAATGAGGTCAACAAACCACACCAGGCCTCCTGGAAGAAACCAAACAAAATTAGGTCATGGAAAAGAGATGGCTCTCAGCTGGCCTGCAGAGCTTTTTAGCATGGCACAATATATGCTTTGTTATGACAGTTTACCCTCAACATTAACAAAGTCATTCACCACAATACGTTTTCCATTTGCGTTCTTCCGGTGTGTTTGACATTGTGAGTCCTGCTAAACTAACAGTGCCTATGGTAATGCAAAGTGAAAAGCAGTATTAAAAGGACTTTTACATTATTTTGTAGTATTTTTAACTCTAGCAGACTCTGCTGAATTCTGGTTATTTACAAGGAAGACATGGTCTCTTTTCCATCAGTTGCAACTTGAAGGATTGGCGCCTTTTTGTGAGCTAGAGTACATTACCCCACCACATAATCCCCATGTGATGCATTTCCTTGTACTTCTAGGAGTGCTTACTGGCAATCCACTTCTGCTGATGAATTTCAAACATGATGGCCTCCCAGTAATTACAGTGCTAATGATCATTTGTACTGCATGGTGGTGGGTGTAATTTGCCCATTCCCATGACAGCGACTAAGTTGTTTTTATTTTTCTCATCTTAAAGGCATTCATTCAGTAAATAGCTTTTTTTTTTTTTTTTGCAAGAGAGAATTGTGCCCCTCCTGATTTAAAGGTTCAAAAGGAAGCCTTCATAATTAACTGAATTAAAAGTTTGTTGATAGGATGACTGCGTAACACTGAAGTTAAAGTATGTTTCTAACCTGCCTCTGAATGCCACTTCCAAATTAGGGTTGCAGTTGTTTGGTCTGACACAACCCACAGTATTAAACACAGCAGGCAGCTGCAAAACCCCTTGGTATAAATGAGATCATAGATAGACTATATTTCTAAAAGTATTCACTTGTTTGCCTTCACACTCATAAGTTAATGAAGTTAAGTGAAATACTATTAATCTATATGATTAGCCGAATATTTGCAGCTAAAACAACTTCATCTCCTCTAGGAAGATTTTCCACAAGGTTTAAGAGTCTGTTTATGGGAATTTGTGACCATTCTTCCAGAAGCTCATTTGTGAGGTCAGACAGTGATGTTGGACAAGATGTTGTCTCCCAGGTTGGATGTCAGTTAGAAGATGGAGATGGCTTCTGTTGTAAGCTGGATGAAACGGTATCTCCAAGGGGAGAAATTGATGATTGTAGTAGACTTTAATGGCCATGTTTAATGGGAATAGAGAAGACAAGGAGTTGTTAGATGGTGTGGTGACACCACTCCATCTAACAACAAATGCAGGGGAGGAGATGTGGTGGATTTTGCCGTTTTGGAGCATAGGTTTATAAGCGTGAAACCTGCTGTGTTGAAGAATTTGGAGATGATGGCACAGACAATGAGATGGAAGGCCAAACTGGAGGTTTCAGAAGGGAAAGATGTTAAGATTTTCATTTTGAGTGACCAGAATGGACACGATTAGAAATGAGCTCAAATGGACGGTTTAGCAGTTTGGAGACAAAGTTTGGTTTGGACATGAGGAAGCGGGAGTGCGGATGAATATTAGACAAAGGATGCTGAATATGGATGCTACAGGCCCACTCTTCTTTACAGCATTGCTTTAGTTGATTGATGTTTGTAGGCATTTATTTATATGCAGCACAATTAAGACCATGCCACAGTAAATGTCTGGATTTTGACTAGGCCATTATAGCACCTAGATTCCTTTCTTCTTCAGAGTTCATGGTCGACTCAATGACTGCAAGGTGCCGAGGTCACGTGGCTGCAAAACAAACCCAAATCATCACTTTGGTCTTGTCTGTCTAAAGGACATTCTTGGGTTCAATGCACAATCTGACATTAGGGTGAATTTGCTGTGCTGTCCATTGGCATTGTGTTAGCACATACCCGAATGTTACAGACCAACAAACAGCCAATAATTCTCCTTTTTTCTTTTCACTGATGTTGAATTTATCAAATTAGTTTGATTAGCAACAACTTTCTTGTAGTTAACCTCCTTATTCCTAAGGAAGCAGTAAGACTATAATTAGTTCTTTTTCATGTGGCTGAGCCAAACTAAGGTACAGTTTAAAAGTTTATATTAGCAACACTTTATTGTGACTATAGACTTGTTTAAAGGTTTACTTTGTTATAGCTTAGTGCGACTTTTCCTGTCAGATGAGGTTCAGTGTGGTTGAATTTTCGATCTATGTTCTGCTCTGTAGTTCAGCCTTCACTCTTTTTAAGTGCCCCCTCAGCTCCTGCAGTCTCTGCATTGTCCATAAAACTGGCAGATAGTGAGCCTTTGTGGTTTAGCTCTGAATCTGTGAATCATGAAATAAAAAGCAGCCACACAGCAGTAAACCCAATCTCCTGCCTCGTATTTTTTGTCCTCTCCATCAATGCTCACGGCAACTTCTGCCACATTATTAGTGAGCCAACTAAAGGTGGCCTTGGTGAATTTTTTCCTGTGCACTATAGCTCTTATGAATGATTTAGCGTCTCAGAATGAATGAATGTTCGCACTACATCCAAATGCTCAAACCATCCTTTGGTTCAGCTTTTCAAGCTTTTTGAAAAATACGTCTTTAAGGTAAAAAAGGACATATGTATCCCAGACTTACTGATACTATCACTGCTGTGCATATTGCTTCTATTTAGCCTCACACTGAGTGTTTGGAGAGTTTGAAGGAAGACTGATTGGCTCTTACTCAAATACATTTACATAACCAACTCCCACATGAAAGGCTACCATATACAACAAGATTAATGTATTTATTTTAAATTGGATCAAAGTAACAATATTTAAAACAAGCCTATTCAATCCCTGAGAGATGGAAACATTTGTTTTTCTTCTTTGAAAAATTAGTTTGAACAGCAGCTTCCTCCACTGACTGATCTGCAATGAGTTCCTGGCCGGCATATCAAAATCGATGCCCTAGAAAATCTGTGATTCTTTTCAAGCTCAAAATTTGCATCTAATTTCACACTTTCAACAACATTTTGGACATTTCCAGGCTGGAAATGAAAACATGGAGATAAAGCTGTGTCTTCATCCACAACTCAGACACAAATATAACCGAATGCAAGGACTTGTAAATCATTTAACCGGCACGTTTTATTGTAAATAGTACAAAATTAAACGGAGAAACGTTTGTGTTTTTTGATAAATATGCATTCACTTTGAATTACACGCCATCAACAGGGAAATGAATGTGTCTGGCATTAAGGTTGTGTACTGCAATGCCTGAGGAAAATAAAAAAGAGACTGAGTTTAAATCCAGTGTGGACTTTTCTGTGTGGAGTTTGGATGTTCTTCCTGTGCATGCATGGGTCCTACAGATAATTTCAAGAAACTCTTAAAACACACTTTTAGATCACAGATCCCTCATTTAAGTAGTGTTTCCATTTAATATTAATAATAATAATAATAATAATAATGTTAATAATTCTAATTATGCAGATGTACCTACTGGTGAGTTTAGCCACAGGTTTGTTCATTTTTCATATTTCTTTGTGTTTTACAGGCTTTTTTGTATTTTTATATTTGTATGTGTGTGTGGGTGTTCATGTATGTGTTTCTGGTGGGTTGTGTATTTGTTTAAATGTCTTTTTTTAAACACACACCATGTTTAAAAAAA
>NW_005187527.1:589981-598275 GCF_000239375.1 Pundamilia nyererei
AAATTCCACAAGAAATGTTTCCAAAAGCTGTTTCAAGAGTTTTTGAGTTGTTAAAGGTGAGCAAGAAGTGTTACTCCCTACTTAACATTAGGGATCATGGTAGTTGGTGTTTCTGATCATGTCATTAGAAAATGTAGTGATCGTTGTCTTTTCATTTTCATATCAGCATTGCTGAGGTTTGGTTTCGTGTTTTTCCTACACAACCTTGTCTAGGGTTTAGGATTTTATTGTAGTAAGCCAGCTGGAGTGGATGGGTTGTGCGGACACCCAAATTTTTTAAGTGTGATAACTCAAAAATGAGGTGACTTAGAACTGGGATGAGTTTGAATCTCGCTGATCTCGACCTCAAGGTCACTTTTTCTGATTTTTAAGTTAATACCACACGGGCATCTAAAGGTGGCTGAGATTTAACACTGGCAGCTGCCAGTATTTTTTAAACCATTGCCAACATTTGGTGAATCAAAAAATCTTACATATCAGACTATATTCTTTTTCTTTCAGACACAGGATATGTGTAGCTTTTGTTATGTATTTATAATCCCTTAATAAGATAATATAACAAAGCAGTTTAAAAATAGTCCAGTTAGCAACACAAACACAACGACCAGCTGGTCGTTGTGTTTGTGTTGCTAATGAGGAAGTAGCAGAGTTACCTATGGTGGACAAACTATGCGACACCATCATCGTTGAAGGGTGTTTCTTCGGTCTCGTATTTACTTTCAAACAGATGACTGGACAAATGCTGCCTGGTCCAATGAGTTGGCTTTTAATGTAGGGTTAGAATTTGGTGTAAACAACATGAAAACATGGATCCAGTCTGCCTCGTATCAATGGTTCAGGCTTATGGTGGTGGTGCAGTGGTGTGGGTAATGGTTTCTTGGCACGCTTTGGGCCCTTTAGTACAAACTGGACATTGTTTAAACACCACAGCCTACCTGAGTATTGTTCCCAACCACATGCATTTCCATCTTAATTACCCCGTGGGGATAAATAAAGTCATTCTGATTCTGATTCTGATCTTTTGATGTAACCTTGTTGCACAATGCTCAGATCATCTCAAATCGATTTCTGGAACGTGACAACGGGTTCAGTGTACCCAAATCACCTCCACAGTCACCAGATCTTGGTCCAATAGAGCACCTTTGCGAAGGATCATGGAGGTGGAGCTGACAAATCTGCAGCAACTGTGTGACGCTGTTGCGTCAATATGGACCAAAATCTATGATAAACGTTTCCTGATACTTGTTCAATCTTTTTCATTAAGAATTAAAGCGTTTATGAAGAAAAAGCAGGTCCAACCTGGTACTAGCAAGGTGTACTTAATATAGTGGCTGTGGAGTGTACAAGCAAGACGTGAGTAATCAGTTATTGAACTGTAAAGTTTAAAAGAATTTAGCAACAGCAAAGTTAATTCTATGCATTAAGTTTTTATATCTCAGTGACCACTGAAATTAAAGCTGATTTAGATAAGATAAAGTAACTGCCCAAATCTGTGCTTGGTAGCCAGATTTGTTTTAGTGATGCTTCAGAAAAGTGTTAAAGACCTACTGAGGACTCAAAACTTGTGGTTTCTTAAGTGTCATGACTAAAGAGTGTAATTTAAGTCTGTAACAGTCGAAATATATTTTTAACTACACCATTAGATGTAGATCATGTAAAGCAGGAGGGTTTCACAAGCACTTAGCTTCTACTTAAATGCATCTTCACTGCTCCTTGTGACTTTATAGTGCTTGAGCATAAAAAGGCACCTTGCCCGTTAAACAGTGCCCACCAGTATTAAACCATACTGTGTGTTAGGTGGAAACATCAAGCATGAGCATCAGCACTTACATTGTCACGTTCGCTCTGCAGTCAGGTCGCCCGCATCCATTAACAAGCTGCAGGGGCCCTATGCATTAGCTCACATTATAATCTATACAGCATGCTTTTGCTATTTGATGTCCACCAGTTAAACAGAAGGTCACCTGCTCTGCTGACAGATGTGGGCACTGCTACATCTGGTACAGAGCCAGAGAGCTGCCTTTTACAGCGTCACAAACTGACATTTCCAGCTCAGTCCTGTGTACCCAAATCTGACACACTGTCTGTCTTATACGAGCTGTCAGAAGTCATATTAAAAATTCATACAAGTTTTATGTCCCTGTAGGACTTTATTTGGGGATCTAGAATACACGCTGTTGGCTGTACTAGCAAGTGAGCATGAAGGACATTGTTCAGTGGGATAATGAGGTGTTGGACCTCATAAGGATTTAGGGAAAAAGGTTTGCAGCAAAATTCAAAGCGCTCATGTTTGAAAGCATATCAAAAGAAATAGCTGAACAGGATCACAGGTGAATGTGGCTCCAATGTCACCTCACACTTAAGAGCCTTAGGGATTGCTTCAGACATCTGAAGAATTTAACAAAAGAGGAATACGTGGCTCGTTTTCCACATCGAACCTTTTCAAACTCCTATTAGATTTTGGCCACAGTGAGTTCATTATGTGTGTAACAGAAAATCAGTTCTCAACAATAAATCAAAACTGCGCATTAAGCCTTGCAGTGTGAAAGCAGCTTTTGTCAGCAGGCATTAATATAAGACCTAATGCCCCTTGAAAAAGAGCTGGAAGTCAGTTTTGCCATCTCAGAGCCTGCAGTTAAAATGCAATCGGGACGAAGTATAGCGTTCATTTTTGAAGTGCTAAAGTTTTCGATGTGTGTATGAGTTTTCAAGTACGGGCCCCCTTTAGAGCCATGCGAATGGACGTATAAAGCGAGTCAGCCTTATCAGCGTCTTGTTCAAGAACCTTCATCTCCTCAAATAGTCCAGGCGAGATACCCGAGTGTAGATAAAATGTCGAGCCCAAGGAATAATGACGGAGATATACAGAGCATTGTCCTCAGCAGAAGGAAACAGAGATAGCATTTCAGGTTTCTCTGTGCCATTACAGGCACCCAGATTTATAACGAGGGGATCACGTAAAGTTTCCGTAATGACCTTTTCAAAACAAACTCCTAATTCTAAACAATGCTAATGAATGCCAATGAAGACAGACTGCAGTAGGCATCTAGACAAGCGTTTGGGCAAAACACCATTTAAAACCTGCCATATGTTCAGAGTAATGATCCATCACTCTGAAATGCAGAGTATACAAACACACAGCGCATCAGAGTGATCTGTAAAGAGCATACAAAGCAGGGGAATGGACTTTAATTTCAGGAGGCATCCCATATGCTTTTCAGGAGTGCCCTGAGGGAGCAGATGCGCTAACATTAGTACACTGATGTCATAAGCAATTCATTACTGTCGTCAGATATCGACCTGGCTGCTATCTGCAGTGACACCCTGCATTGTCACTTCTACGGTTAACCTTTTGTCCAAGGAAACCACTAAATTCCTGTGCGCTCTGCATCTGCTAGCATTAATGGGATGGGTTAAGATGTTTTTTCTTCAGCTCTACGGCTCCATTTATCCTTTAATGATTTAAGGTTATTTCTTCCTTCCCTTTTGAAAGAATCATCAATATTAATGTTTGCAGTAACTGGCTTAATAACAACACTTAAGTGTAGCAACACTTCCTACATCCTCTAAACTGTTGGGCATTAATTCTTTAGAGGCACTTTGATCGTTCATTATTTTTTGTAATAATATATATGTATGTATGTATGCCCTGGGCTAATATTAAAATGGAGACGAGTAGTCAGCTGAATGAAAATCAATTGACATTTGTATTCCAGCCAGAAGTAACAAATGTTTACCAGCTTAGCTTATGTGCGTGGCTTTGACTGATTGGCAGTATTTGAAGTCTTGTGTGTGAGAAAGGTCTCACTGATCAGCAATGAAACCTTTATTCCAAAATGACAAAAACGTTATGTGATAAAAAAAAATGTTTTATGTGCAGAGGTCACATGAAATGTCAGCTTATCAGCTCTAATATAGAACTGGATAGTGTATATTTCTAATCACATGAATTATAGTATAGTACTATTATTAGTTTGCTGGAAAAATGGTATCTATTTCTCAACCAAATTATATTAATCTGCCACACTACAATGAGCGTACGTCACCTGCTTGTCTTATTCGCCTAAATTGGCAATCAATATTTTTTTAAAACTAGTATTTGCGGCATATTACGTAGTTTAAGCTACTTGTTTTAAACTGACTGTATTTCTTGAAACTAGATTAAGTGGTGGACTACGGTAAGAGCTGTCTTGAGTAGGGATGGGTATCGTTTAGGTTTTATCCGATACCGGTGCCAAATCGGTACTTTTGAAACGGTGCCGGTGCTTAAACGGTGCTCAAACCGGTGCTTAAAGAATGGAGAACACAAAATTGGTCCAAAAACCTCTCATGTTCAGCTGTTTTTTGTAAAAAGATAACAATGTTAGCCTTTTCTGCAGCTATGGGGCATATATGGTATCACTCTTGGCTGGAAGCAGTGCTTAAACAATGGAAAAAACACAAACTTTGTCCAAAACCTCTCATGTTTAACTGTTTTCCACTTTTTCTTTGGTCATTTTAGCCTTTTTAGCCAGGGTGAAGGGAGTATCTGCCATCAAACAAGAAGACAGCAGCATGTAGCTATGATGATGTTTGCTAGTTCACCTTACATGCATTACTGTAATAACGTGGTTAGCCTACTCAACGTAAATTAGCTACTCACGCAGAGAAGAACGGCTGCTGCTGCATCATCATCCGTCATCATTTCTGCTACACTGGCAGGGCTAGGGGCCAGGACTCTCCTCTTCGTGTTTTTGGGGGATGTTGCATAACAGGCAACCCACCCGCAGTAGATGTGCTCGGTGTGAGGTCTCGCAGCAAGCTATCAAATACGGCGCATTTCTGGGCTTTTAAGAAAACGCTATGCGTCGCCAGGTGTTTAATCGGATTCTTGGTGTTACCTCCTTTGACAGTATCACAGTATCACCTTAAAGCACTTGTTGCAGGCTGCTGAGTTTGCATCTTTTGCTGTGAAGTACAGCCAGACTTCTGACCGCTTCGCCTTGGACATTTTTAATCTGTAGCTCTGCTCTAACAGAACGTACGTACCTGGCCCCACCTACTATCCTGGGAAACGTAAAATGATTGGCTAGAATCTAAAGTGTATCACAGCTCAGGAAAAAAAAGCACCAAAATAAAGCACCGAAATGTGCGCTGCTTTTCGGTCTAGTTACTACCGTTTATGTCAGAACCGGTGCCATCATGGCACCGGACACCGGTACCCATCCCTAGTCTTGAGCAATAACAAACAGTTAGGATTAAAGAGAGACGCCTGACATGCAGCCTGGTCCAGGTATAGCTGCTACCTGCAGATGTTGGCGGCATCTGGCCTGGTTTGTGGCTGAACTTGATCTCTTGGCCTGCCCGAACTAACCTAGCATCTGCATCAGATTGTAAAAGTTGCAAAATTAAAGAATGATCCTTGAAGGATGCTGATGTAGCAGTTTTCTTCTTATGAAAGTAACCAGGTAATTTGGTTAGAGGAAAGCATATCGACCAATCATTGATAAGCTGACCCTGAGTCTTCACCTCTAATTTGCAGATTTACCACTAATGTAATTATTGTTTATTTGCAGCTATGCTGTGTTTCTTATTTTGTTTGTAAAGAAGCTTGAAGAAATAAAGAGTCACTGAAAATGGTCCAGATGACTGCCACTCCCTGAGACTGTTGAAAGATGCTTTTTCCTTCCCACTGTTGCCAAGTGCTTGCGCACAGTAGGTGGAGTTTTCTCTAGGGTTGAACTTACAATGTAAAGCACCTTGAGGTGACTATTTTTGTTATTTGGCACTATATAAATAAAAGTGAACTGAAGTGAATTGAAAATGCATGATCTTGTTAAAAATACCTTTTTAGTAAGATGACAAGTTTCTGTTTGTCTAAGTCAGCTGTAGTTCATGATCAGAAACAAGGATCCGTATCCATGCACTCATATCGTCCACTTTGCTTCAATGTTAGTTCAGCGTTCACCTTAATTCCCAGAATGCTCTTTTAATTCCCTGATGAAAGTACTGCATTAATCCTAAGGGGTTTTTACATTTCTTTTTTTCATCATATGCTTGAACAAATCTGCTAACCTTTTTGCTAATGACAGAATAACAACATCGATCAACTTCAGTTGTTTTTTGTCTTACTGCGTCTGTGTCCTTAATCTTTCAGTTCAGCAAAGGTTACTATAGCAGCCATTTGGCTTTAGTTTCTACTGTTTGCTGTGGTATGGGCTCCTCTTTTATTCCTTTTTGGCTGCACAGTTCAGACCCAGTGTTTAAAGGGATTTAGTCCAGCAAACCATAGACTTGTTCAGAGAATCTGTTTCATTACCAACACATTTTGGACCATAAACGTTTAAGCTTTAAGACTTTGGAAGACATTTTTTGGCTCTTGAGCAAGACTCCATTGGGGGAAAAGAAAGCTTAGTTTCACTACACTCTTGGTGTTATTAGGTTCACCCATACAGAAAGTTTGCAGCAGATGACAATGAGAAACCCAGCAGTTCCCTCATTCTCTGCTTTACAATAGTATTCTTTATCAAACTAGATGTCGATAAGACCTTATGTTAATTTTAGGTTGCAGACTAAAAAAATGTGTTGAATTAAATTTTTGCTGCATTACATCCACGTCTCGCTACCTTTGCTAAAGTGGATTTGGATTCGGAGATTGTTGCTAAAGCTGCTGCTGTACATTTTCCAAGATTTTTATTTCATTATTTATGATTTAGCGATGACTGTCCTGCTCATTGCTGTGTCCTATTTTACCATCATTGTGTATCTTTGGCAGACATGTTTCATATTATCACCTTATTTTTGAGGCTCGTGACATTGTGTATTCAGTAAGCAAGTCTGGGCAGAGAGCCCAGGCTTAACTCTTCAATTTGGAATTGAATGCATCACCCCGTAGACCACAGTATATTTACTATTTCCAGTTATTTTTTCCCCTCACTGTTGAAATTGACTTCAGTAGAAGTGTTTATGCAGACAGCCTCCGAGGATTCATTTCTATCTAAAACAGTGAGCAGAACTGATGGTGCAGTTTTAGTCTCCTGCCAGCTTTCTGTGCACTCAGCAGAATGTCCTGTGTGGTACTGTCCCAGCTTAAGTTGATGAGCTTTTAGTTTCCTCTATTTTTTTTTAAATTTCACAAGTAAAACAAGTAAAAAGAAAAAACAACACCAAACAAAATGACTGTCTAACTAATGTGAAAATACTGTTAATTAAAGCTAAAACTAAACATTTAATGCTTTTCTATTCCTCTGATTCTATTGTTAGGCATTCCCATATGTACACCTGTGTATCCGCTTTGTGTTTTCTGTGACTTCTTGGTCCTTAGAGATATTTGCACTGTGCTGAAGGCATATTGACATTTGCCTTGTTTGCCAAAACTCAGCTATGCTACAGATAGCGCTCATCTCAGTGCATGCTGGTGTTCTGCGATATTCCCAGGTGCCGGAAGACGTTAGACTTAATGGAAGTGTAAAGACAGCCTGGAGATTCTCCACCTGCAAAGTTTGACAAGCTGACTTTTTAAAAAGGCTTTGCTGTTAATGAGGATTATTTTTATTATGCACTGGTGGAAGTAACATTTTACTTGTATCCGTCAATTTTTCAAGTATTCTAGTCCCATAATGCAAACGGCAGACATGGCAGTGGATCGAAAGGTAATAACTATTGATCTGAAAACAGAAAGGTTGTCTTTTACTCACTTAGTGGTTTCATGAATTAGTAACGACATAAACTGTGCAACTAAGCTGCAGTGATTAGTTAATGAGAGTGACTTTGGCTTGAATAAATGTGTCTTTCGAGACGTCAAATAGAACTTAAGAAAACACTAACAAAAAAAATGCTGTAAAAACTCACAAAACAAAACTGAAGTGTTTTTGAGGAGACAGTAACGTGACTGAACAACTGAGAAAGTGGCAGAAAAGAAGAAGCGGAGGATTCATTGGTAACGTGCGTTTTAATTATATGATGTATACAATGCCTGATTTAGACTTCTGCTGGAAATCTATGTCGTAACTTGCAATGTAACCCGAAACCCAGTAATTGCAGGCTGTGTCGACCAGTGTTGGTCAAGTTACTTGAAAAAAGTAATCAGTAACTAATTACTGATTACTTCCCCCAAAAAGTAATCCCATTACTTTACTGATTACTTATTTTCAAAAGTAATTAATTACTTAGTTACTTTTTAAAAACACGATTTACAACCTGAAGAGGTGATAAAGCGATAGATCTTTCAGCCCAATTCTACTTTTTCTGCATAATCCATCATACAAAATGTAATCAAATGGAAAAGTCTCTTTTTAAAACTTGTTTTATTAGTT
>NW_005187527.1:600547-602434 GCF_000239375.1 Pundamilia nyererei
CATCACTGTGAGTGGGACTGACTGTTATTTCAAGCTGTTCTCATTAGATGCAGGTGGATACGATAGTCTTCAGTGGACAGGGAAACTATATCTGCAGTTGCCACAGAAATTAGACAGCAGAGTAGAGAGTAAAGTAGCTGCAAAAATCAAGGTCACATTTCTTTCAGTATGACTTCAGCTGCCTACAGTATGCATACAATTGGATACAAATACGTCGCAATCTGAACATAATGGTCTCGCTGCAATAGGACATCCTGATATTTCTTGTTTAAACAGTGTCCTAGTGTTGGTAGAAAAGCACACCTGATGTCAGACTGAAATTACAAATTGAAATCTGTAGGGAGTTGGTAGTTCTGTCTCATATCAGGGGAAACTCTCTGCAGAAAAGAGGTCCGCCCGATCAAGTGAACTCTTCTTGTAGGCTCGAGGGTGCTTCAGAGAAGAATGACGTCAAATCATCCTGCATTAAGGCTACAATTACTTAAACAATGCAGATATAGCACAGTGCTATGGGAAGGAATGTGATCATGCTAAGTTGTAGAAGATAGTATTTTAATAGGACCCTAAAGGCTGCAGCTATGGTAATATAATTTAAGATTAGGGTGGTTTTAATTAAGAATTTAGTTTGCTGTGTGATATTCATTAGATCTCATGATTCTTAATTAACATAAGATATTGCAATTACTGAATAAATGCTGTAGTTGGAGTTGCCTTCAAACAAGCCTCCTGAATAGTGTAAATCTGCTCTTTGTTCTCTTTGTTTAGACTCACCCAAATATCTTGTAAGATTTCAGTATTTTCTGTTGTATTCATTCCATCCCCCCGTGTCCTGACCAACTCATTAAATTAAACATTACTCCTGGTGAGAGTTTTCCTGCCTGCGCGTGGACTTGTATTGTAGTGATTTGTTCCACACTTCAAATTCTATAAGAGTGTTGGAGAGGCCTTGAGAGTGATCTGTGATGGACTTGCAGGCTTGTAGGAAAATATATAGGTTTTAGCTCAGTGTTTGGCAGCAGCACAGTGTACTTGAATCAAGTGTGAGTGATGTCAGCGGCGCTTTACCAATAACCAACATGAGCAGCAGGCCATCTGTTTACCAGAGAAATAGTGGAGTGACAAACATTGTGTCAGTGCAGTTTGTGCTTGTTCCTTGTGTGACCTGAAGCTATCTGGTGTAGTTCATATAATGTAGTGCTTCTATCTATAATTACAGAGAGTTCAGGAGTCTTTCTGTTTATCAGAGTTGCAGAGGTTGAAATCAACCATTAGAGGGTTAATAGGTGTGTGGGACCAGTAAAGATTGGGTACTTAAAATGGTTTTGACCACCTTTATTCTTCAACACGGCTCGAGCTCTCTTAGGCAATCTTACTTGTTTCCCTTCGTTAAGAATGGTTATTGAGAGCCAGCTTTCCACTTACATCATCCTTGATGAGGCTGCAGTGAACAGTAGAAGGACCAGGTGCATCTCTCAGGCCTTTGCTGGATATTTTTTCGTATTTCTTAAGAGCATGATTTTCAGATGCTGTTCATCTGCTGTTGATTCTTACGCTTGCTATTTCTTATTTTAAGGACACACTGCACACCATGCTGAGAGAGAAGCCAAGAGCTCTTTGGAAATCACCTTGTTGATGCAAAAATACTGTTTTATGCCTGTCAAACTGTGTTATCTTTGGCATTTTTCAATGACTCAGCTAAAGAAAAAATGGGAGCAAATTGTGTGTTTTTGTGACAGCCTGCTCGTAACAAAGTGCCTAAAGATACGATTTAAAATTGGATCTTTGCTAAGTTGTCTGGTATGTATAGATACAGCACTGATTGTCATTGGTTTAGGTGGCTTTTGTATGTGTGAATGATTCATTGCTCAGCATTAAGTGGCTTACCAA
>NW_005187527.1:603537-630302 GCF_000239375.1 Pundamilia nyererei
CAAACAGCTCGAAGTCTTCTCTTTATAGCTGAAACTGAGACTTGCTTACTACGACCATTATTAAGCTGTGCTTGAAGATGTTGTCCTGTGAGCTGCCTGTCATGCATTATTTCTTAAGACCACTTTTAAAAAATTACAAAACGTCTGGCTCAAGCTAAACATAAAGGAAGGGTGTGCTTAAAACTTTTGCACAGTACTGTAAGTTAGCTTAGCCTGTGTCAAAAAGAAATCTTAAAATGCAACAATCTGACATACTTAGGCCCAACTAGAGTTTATGTTGTAAATGTAGACATACATTAACTGTTATACTGACAGCTAGCATACTTGTTAGTCTACAATAAAGTGGTGCATTTGCAAGTTTAAGGGACATAATGACACTCTTGGTGGTTAAAGACGACGCCTGGAAATGCTACAAAGTAAACTACAGTCTTTTTCAAGTGTTTTATACTTGGGGCCATGGAAAACGATATTTCACATTAATAAACACATTTGAATAATGTTATAAAGCTCGCCAAATAGTTTCCTTTTATCTCACTGTTCATTTTGAGCGGACATCCATGCGTTTACTTGATTTATAACTTTTAGTGTTAATTTCGACTGCAGTTTAGCACTCAAGTTACTTTAAAGTGGTATTTAAGCGCTTTTACAAAGTACACCCTCTGACACAAACAGTTTTAACATGGCTTTGCGTTACAAGGCCAAATAGAAGTTTTATGTCTGTCTTAGTCAAATAGTAAACACTCAATTGTGTCTGATCTATCCATTGTGTAGTGTTACAATATTCAGTGTAGTTTAACGTTTGCAGCTCTTCCCTGGTTTGTGGAAAATGACAATTGAGCAACCAAAGCACATTTTTCACCTGTAACACAATTACAGTGGTAATGCTCAAGGCCTTTTCACAAGTTAGAAAATACAAACAGTAAAGAAGAAATATTACGTTGTTTGTTTTTCCATTATTAAACCATTTAAACAGCATTATGCCATTATTAACGATGGCTCTGTGCACTCATGGACCATAAGATTGCGTATCTAATCTTGTCCTTTTACTGCTAAAGTGGCTTTAAAAAGGAGCTTCAGCTTTTGTCGTTTTGCTTGACACGAAGTTATTAGCACCATTTAAGAGATTGTGTTTTCAAATTGAAATGCGACAATAGCATTTTGCAGTTTAATGAAGCTAATAATAACTAGCTGGTGACTCGCAGCAAAGTCAACAGTCACTGGCTGGAATTGACTGGCATTCACTGTTGTTGATTCAAGAACACTTTATTTTTTCAAAGAAAACCAAGACTTTTAGTCGTAAATGTGCCTTTATGTCATTGTCAACTGCATGTGAGCCAAATGAAAATGGAAAACTCGACTCGATTAGCAATTTAATAAAGTAGTTAGTGCTTAGGTAATGGATGAACATAAATAAAATACTTTGAAAGTTTTTTATTTGTTATTATTCATCTTCTGTGTCTCCTGTTTCTGAAAGCAAGTCGTGTCACAAAGACACTGCTACACCCCACAGGTACCTTGTAAATTATTCACCTATTTCAGACACTGTGCTAGTTCTCTGTGGCAATCTGACCCAGTAAGAAGTTTCACAATACTTACTAAGTCCTTGAAATCTTTCTTTTTCCTCCAAGCACAAATTTTTTTATTCTTGCCTGTGGACTCTGTCTGCAAAGTCTGTGTAGCATTACAGGCTGATGAAAAGTCCAAGGTCAGAGTCTGCAGAGTTTCTACACAGAGTAGACTTTACCAAAGTAGAAGTATCTCTCTGTCAAGTGACCTGTAGAAACTTAGCCTCATTTTAAGCCTTAACTCATCTGAAACCTAAACCTGTCAGCCTGATGGACATGTAATAATGAGAAAATATGGCTATCAGAGTTTTCTTGAGTGAAGTCACTGCTGTAATAAGACTGGAAAGGTTCGAGTTAATGACAGACTTTTGAGGTGGGAGAGCTTGGCATTGATAGATGAGTGCAATTGAGGTACAGTGTAGGCTAATTAGTGGAGGAGATGATGCACTCGACTGATCCTAATGTCATCACAGATGCTTAGTGTAGCCCGTCAGTCATAAATACCGACCTTGACATTTTCTTGCAGGATAACTCGCCGTCCTGAGCTCCACAGCTTTTTCTTCTCTGCCCTCCTCTTATATTGTAAATGACTGTTTTTTTTACTTTGTGTATGGTCTGTTGTATAATTTGGGGTACATTTCATGTTCACATGTTGTATTGAAGAGATTTTATTAAGTATTAACTTCAAGCAAGGAGAAATCTTATAGTTGAGGCACATTTTTTCTTGGGTTTCAGCAGGGCAAATAACAAAAGTCTGCACTTTGCACTTGTTTTGCTGCACTAACAATGTCTTAAAGTACATTTAAAAAGAACAAAGTAACAAAATATAATACTTAAAAGTAAATAGTGGGAAAAGACAGTGAGTCTCCTTGGCTACAAGAGGGCTTCTTGTTGTTATCATTATTATTAGTATTATTACTATATTGCAGAAGAGGTGCATTTACATTGTAATGAGATAAAAGCATGGGATATACATGATACTTTTGGGAGAGATTAATGTTTCAGATTTAAATGCTTTGATATTGTTTTGATACACTGAATGAATAATGACTAACTAGGCTTCACTACCTAATTAAAGCAGCATTTGCCTTTTAGTATAATCTATATTATCCTCAGCAGTACTTGTATCAACAAAGCAATGATTTCAAGAAGTACGTTTGTGTAGGTTCTCAGACATCCAGGTCATGGAGCGTTTCACCTCTCATCCTAGCGGCTTCTTCAGTGCTAAAAGCAAATGATGGGGAGTCCCAGGTATTTAAACCCAGGTGGCGAGTTGTTGACCTAGTATTAATCATATGATTTCATGAAGTATCGTTCACTTTGATACAATGCATTTGTGTGAGAGACTGCTACATTTCTGTAATTTCATCCAATACAAGTCATGTAGGAAAATTCCAAAGTGCTCCTTTAAGCCATGACTGTATTAAACAGTTTGTGTCGGGAGATGGTGAATCTGAGAGAAGGGGTTCACGTTTGCAGAAACAGAAGACAAAATGTTTTTATTCTCATGTGTCCTGTTACATGTGGTGTTTGTGTTGTGACCTTTTGAATGTTTAAACTGCAATGAAAATGGATTTTAAATAACTTTAAATTGACTGAAATGTGCATTTTTAGCTCAAAAAGAGACGTCACCAATCATATCGGCATGCAGAAAATCAGTCAGCCACGCTCAAACGTATAAATGAATAATAATGAATAAATAATGAAAACCTGAAAACCGCTGGTAAATAGACTCAAGAACTTTTAAACACATTTTTTCAGGTATGTAGTTTCTCATGTATTTCTGCTGTGAGACAGCTTTTCTCTTCTTTTACTGACAAAATAATTATTTTAACTATCATAATAATTTTTTATTTTCATTTAAACATGATTAGTGATTATGGATTTTGCATACTGTTGGGGCATGCTGTGGAACAACTTGATGATTTAGCAGAAAAGACTTTTTCATTTCTTTTTCTTATGAAATGTACCCTTAATTATTGAGTCACTTGTCTGTTTGAAGCGCCCATTGTGTGCCATTAAAATTGCCCATTACTGTCACTTTTTAAAAAACGTTCAGTTACACATCACACAGCAGGGCTGTAATGTACTGCCATTGCTGATTCATCGAGGTGGATACTTTCCCCTTAATTCTCCTTTATGCCTCTCCTCCTCCTTGTGTGTGCCTTCTATCTCTCTCCCACTCTCTCTCTCTTCTTCTTCTCCTCCTCCTCTTCACGGGCCAATCAGGCCACACCTCCATGGCAACCGTCATTGAGGGTAAAACATCCACAGATGGTGCTGAGTAGAGCGAGCAGTAGGCGCACTACGAGTGTGTGTGGGAGTGTGTGTTTGTTTGTGTCTGAGAGAGACAGAGAAGGAGAGACCCACTGGATAACCACTGTGTTGTGACTCCAACAGTAGTAACACAGAAGAAGAGCAGCAGAGTGTATGCTCAGAGTGTACGCTCAGAGGAGTTGGAGGAAAAGTCCAGAGAGGAGGGAGTGAGTGTTGGAAAGAAGTCCCTTCACCTCTCTCCAGAGAGCAGGAGGTAAAGCGTCGGTAAGCAAATATTAACGATCTGACAAAAGAGCACACTCCATCCCCGTGTCCGTGCTGATCAGACAGCCTTTACCCTGGAGCCGCGCAACAGACGAGCTGGGACACATACACACTTGCGAGTGGAGTCCCCCGTCACTTCTCTCCACTCACTCATGATCATCACTCCTGCCACACACCGACACAAAGGCCACGCTGACACAGCCAGAAGAGTGGGGCAGAGAAAAGGACACTTGCCCTGTTGCAAGACTTTGTCAAAGTGAAAGTCCTTCCTGGATTTTAACCCTGAAACTAGAGTCTTCCTTTTGTGCTGACCTTTCCAAGCATCCCCCCTTTACCCCACTGCAAAGATGAGCTGCAGGAAAAGATGCAAGCGTGAGATCTTCAAGTTCGCACAGTACCTGTTCAGACTCATCACAGGCACGCTCAACACCGGTAAGACTCTGACAGGCGTCTTTGCTGCGGTTATCCTAAACCTCCGCCGATTTTTGTATTTACATCTAAGCAGTTTTGTTCTACTTCTCCTCAACATTTTCATAATTTTTTTTTTTAACAAAGTCCAAATTGGACACATCCACCTTGCGTAACATCAGGACCATGCAGTATTTACATTGTGTATACATTTACAGCAGCAAAGCCCACTTGAGGATTTCCAGACTGGGGTTTGGATTTATCGCCTGCTCTCCATCATAATTTGTTTGACTGTGCGCGCATGTTAAAATGTGCACAGAAGGACAGAATATAACCGGAGGCAAAGGTGAAGTCATTATAGTGGAAAGAAATGTAATCAAACATCTCACGCAATACAGGAACAGCAGTTTTTTTTATGTATTCAAGGATTTGACTCGCTGGTTCTGACAGCTCAGCGTTGCAGTCCTGTTTTCTGCATCTTAACAATTTTAAGCAGCGTTGCATACAACATATTGTATGTAATGTGGTGTCAGTCAATTAAAAATAATGTGTAGCAGTATGTTTGTTCCAAATCCTTACGAGTCCTTTCTTGAAAATGAAGTTGTTGCATTCAGTGTGCACAAACACCACCAATCATCAATAGTTCTGGACTTGTATCGTGCTGCAAAGCCTAATATAGTTCGGCTACTTTTTGGATCCGTGCACACAGACCAAGAGCTTTTCTAATAAGCAGGATAGTAAATCAATGGCTTTAACAAGATTAAATCATGGATTATGGTGGATTACCAGCAGATTACTCCATGAAGGGTTCAATAAAGGTTACCAGCAGCAGAATATACTGATCTCCGCACATATTGCACATTATGCATCAAACGAGCTTTGAATTATTCACAGCTGATTATTCTTGGACTTTACAGATGCATGTGCGGTTTGTGCACAGATGATGTGACAACACTAGTAGCATACATTGACACCCTTGCCTTGTGTGTCTCCTGTCTGGTTTTTGCATTCACTGAGCTCCTGTCGAGTAGGTTGTTGATTATCACACTGCAAGGTGCTAAGCCCCAGAGAGGTGCTTCTTGAACATGCTAATGAATTACAACATGATTCTGAACATTTAAGACAATTTTTACTTCTTGCAGCCACTTCAGTTCTTACAGTGTGTGTTTAGTCAAAGAACTGAGCTGAGCGAAATGAAGCTGCTAAGATGTGGCCTACTTTCTGCGGTGTCCATGACCTTTGAGACAGCAGGACCAAGTCGGGAGGAAGGGAGGCAGCTACAGAAGAGTCACCTTGTCGATGGGGTGAACTATAAAAGGAGTAGATGGTTTCAGTTTTCCAATCATAGCAATGAGTACGGGCTTGTGGTTGATGCAAAGGTTGAAGAAATCCATCTACAGTATATGCCCAGAGGAGTATGCTGTTGGTTTCCATGGCCACCAGCATGTTGCTGAGGTCAGACTGCAATTCCCATTTGGTAATAAACACGATTAGTGTATATTCTGGAGTAATTTACCTTCATGTCCCCAAAGCTTTGGCTGGTAAAAATGCAGCATTGCTTTGTTTGTTCATGTGTAAAACTGTGTTCTTAATTGTTGGTGTTAGTACTTGTTAATTATTACTCATGTAGACTGCATGGCTGGACGTTATTTCCCTTTGGACCCGGGTAATTACTGTAAATGTGCTGAGCCAGAGGAGGATACTTTGCTCAGTCAAATCTCAATATTATAATTAAATATTGAAATACGCTTTAAATTACACCTGTATGTAATATATGTGTTATCACACATATATGGATTCAGTTTTGAAGTCCTCATTCGAAGCCACCACATTTTCCCTATTTCAAATCCTTAAGAGAGTTCTGGTTGTTTATCTCCTCCCACCTGTACAGATAATGTCTGCATGTCAGCACCTGGAGCTTAATTCCTCGAAGAAAGATATTACATGTATGAGGTTACAAAACCCAATACCAGTAATTTATTAGCCAGTTTCCAGTTGGTTGGGTCCATTTCTCTATGAACACATTGTATTAACTCATCTTCCACAGACTGCACTGCAGATTAATATAAATGGAGCTTGACCAGAGCGAGGCTGGCTCGGCCATATTTGGATGACCAGGGGAAGAGAATGATAGATGGAGTCAGTTAACAGGCCAAGGGGTCTTAATTGAGATGTTCATTGTCCTAGAAGAGACTCACAGTCATCGCTTCATTTGGTCATTTTGTTGCCAAGGACATCATGGATACATAGAGTAGGTGGAGGGTAATGCGCATGATGTAAGAGGACAGGGCTTTTCAGATGTTTGATGTCTGCAGTGAGCATCTGCTGTCCGCAAAAGCCTTTTTGTTAGTATAGGTCTCTGAAAAAGATGTATTATCATTAATGTGAAGTTCCACTCCAAAGAGAGTTCCTTTGATATCTGCAGTGAGCGCAGGGCATAGTTTATTAAAGAAAAACAGAGCATACAGTATAAAACATGCTGTACATATAAACTGTTTAAGAGGCCCACCATTCATATTCGTGCCACCACCACTGCAGCGCAGCAGGCGTTGAATTTTCCAACTGTAGAGGGGAAACAAATCACAGATGCACAGCTTTTCTGAGGTTATAAATCCAAACAGCAGTGTCAGCACATGCTCAATAGTGTGAGAGGCAGAAACTTGTTGGCTGCTCACACCAGGGGAAATCTTCATCTCCTTCAACATTTCCATTTCAGCCACTGTGACAGATGAGCAGGGAGAGCTACAAGTCCACCATCAGTATGTGTCACAGGTTTATTTATACTGATTACCTTTATGTAGCACATTTTCAATGTCTATTCGTTTTAGAGTCAATACCCGTGGTGGTGCACTGGGACATTTTAAAGCATATATTTTCCCGCTTGTATTTAGCTGGATTGCATTGCAGAACACAGTAAATCTGCCATTTGCTTCGGAGCAGATACTTTTTTGGAATCTTTCACCGCATCGTCACGGTTCGCTTCTTCCCTCAGTGTCTGGCTGTCAGGCGTCCCAGCATCTGTGATGCATCACCCTTTTCTTCTCATCAGGACAAGCTCACGTGCTCGTAACCGAGTCCAAGCATATCGTTTGACATCACAGCACATGCCCTTCCAACCTCTCCTCTCAACCTTTTGTGCAATAAAACTTGCTTTCTCTGCACTGCTACTGCGTTGATGAGCCATTAAGCAGCTTGCATCATTTTAATTAGGTTAATTCGGCTTGTCAGTGTGCTTAGCGGAGACGAATATTTTATTGGCTGCGTTCCTTACAATGGAACAGTTGAAGTGTTTATAAACTTTCTGATGATTTTACAGTTTGGATGTTGTGACCTGCTGTGAATACCAAACATGGGTACAAAGATTTTAGAGGTCATCTTTTGCTGTTTTAAATGACCTGTATACATAAAGAAGGTTTGACTTGACTATGTTTTATAGTTGTGATATAAAATAATTCATTTTTTGCTTGTGCCTGTAACAAGACTCTTCACTTCTTTCCTCTTATTTTTGTGAGATTCAGGCCAAGCCAAATAATACATATCTATATTCCCCTAATAAACTATAATTGAAATGTGAAATTTTGCGTTTGATTATCACTACTTTCCTCGGCTGTCAGAGCACAGAAAAGAGGGGCAGGCTTATGATGCTCACTCTGCCCCATCGGTTGTGGAAGCTGTGCTTAATTGGACAAGCCTCTTCATGATTTGAAAGAGCAGCGCACGGCGGGGTTTCAACAAAATCTTTTAATGCTGTCAAATTAAGACTTAATTTGTTCTCACATTATTTTATTTGTGTAAAACCTCGTCAGTTTCAGCGTGACTGCGACGTCAGGGGCATCAGGTTCAAAGATGGCACCTGAGACACCTTTTGGTTAAGTAGTGTGCAAAGTCATCAGCTGCACGTGGTTTCGTTCCCACTGTTGATCCAGGAGCTTATTACACTAACCTCTATGTTTGCCCAGACTGCACTGATGATTTATGGTTCATTGTGGGAGTATTTATGGGCGGAATATAAGAACATTTTTATCCTCGCGCAGACATAAACGTTTGGCGTGAATCAGAGAGTTATTTAAATGAGCCTCACGACTGCAGTGTAACCAGTCACGCACAGAGGCGCCCACATGCTTGCCCCTGAAAACATGCACTGTTTAGTTTGGAGACGTTGCCTCTGCTTCTCAGATTATCATGTCTGGCTCCTCTCCAAAGTAGTAGTCCCAACCAAGCACCTTAAATGGTTCTTGCAGTATCTGTGTGGAACATCAGGGCTTGAAACGTGTCCTTTGAGACAATCTTGTGGGGAACTTGTGTCGCCTTTTTGGGAAATCAACTTAGAAATGAGCTTTCTCGTCTGCTGTGTGGAACTTTTAAGTAAAAAATGCTAAAATCAAAAACCCCTCTGTAGCCTTTTTACCTGTACAGTAACTACAAGTTAAAAAAGTGTTAATTGGTGACAGGCATCAAAATAAAAGATTTGTTCTGTTTGTGTTGGGAAAGTTTTCTGCTTCAGAGAAAACTCAGTCGATGCGGCCTTTGCGAGATGTTTAGTTACTCATCCAATCTATGGCCATACGACAATGCTGTCGACATTAATCTACCTGTCAGTATGCAGTTGTGAGCACGTGTGTGGGGGCATGCCCAGTGACGCGAAGGCCCTTCTTTGTTTCCCTCTCTTTGGTTTCCTGACGGATAGTGGCAGGTCATGTTCCACCTGTCCCATGAGGACAGCACGTTCAAAGCGCATAATCCCTGACCAAACACTGAATATTTGATACCCACAGGCAGGTTGGTTTGGCATCACATCTGTGCAACAGTGCCTGCTTTGGAGACGCCAGACTGTTTTACTTCTTGTACATGAAGACATTCACTATAAGAGGGCGTTTAGAGATCATTTCTGATAGAGAAACCCAATTATTTCTGGAAGTTTTCACATGTTTCACAAGCCTGCATGTTTCACAAATTACTAGAATTGTTACAAAACTACCAAAAAATATACAAATGTGAAATATCAAATATAAAAAAAAGGATTTTTGTCTCTCGTAGAAGGATGATGCAGCTTTTTTAAACCTTTTTTCAAAACCTCACTCGCTAAAGGCCTTTTCTGAGCGAGGAAAAGTCCAGACAAAGCACTTTTTTAGTGCCCAGCATTAAGTGTAAAGTAAAGTGTGCATGTTAGTCCCCGTAGGGAAATAGTTCCTCTGCATTTAACCCATTCACCCAGTGAAGCAGTGGGCAGCCACCAATGCAGCGCCCGGGGAGCAGTGTGTAGGGATGGTACCTTGCTCAGCAGTACCTCAGGGTAGCCGTTCAGTGGAGTCGAACCACCAACCTTCCGATCATGGGGCCACCACTCTACCTACTGAGCTATCCCTGCCCCTTAAAGCCGTGCATGTATCTGTTGAACATTTCTTTGGGGCTTGGACAGGCGGAACAATAACAGATGGAAAACCATGTTATATAATGTCTCTTTCACACCCACTGCATTATCGTAGCATCTGCTTGATTCACCTGACAAGCATCTGGTTTGAATCACGAACATAGATGTCATGCAAGATGAGATCATGAACTTCCGTTTTACTCACACAAAATATAATCCTCAAACGATCTGTGTTGAAAGCTCGGTTCTGATAATTCTTTTGAACTGTCCATCTAGTGTGCAAAATTCTTTCAGTGCACCTTCTGCTCCTGGATTTTTACAAATATGCAGATGGAAATCAATGGTTGCGAGATGTTTAACACAGCGAACAACAGATTTGGACAATTGTAGAATCCAATCGAATCATCTCTGCCAAGCTTCTTACATAACTGGAAGAAGAGAAGACGCATCAGGTTCATCCAGTAACAGGTTTCTGTCAAACTTGAAGCGTAACCTTTCACCATGACCCCTTTCTTAAGGTTCACTCCCTTTTGGCGAGGGCAGACGGAAGATGTTTAACGGTGATACATCTATCCGTATCAGCTTCCTGGCAGGTAGGTCCTGCTGTCTCTCCGTTACTCAGTCCCTGCCTACTTCTGGTTTCTGGTTTCTGTTGCTGTGTTGCTGTCCAGCACCAGAGCAGCACAGATTCTTTGGCTCATTAGAGCAGTACAAACAGTGCTTGGCTTGAGAACTTACAGTTGGTGTCCTACAGTAGCTAAGCACCAGCTCAGTCCACCCAGATCCTCCTCTGCCTGACTGAAAATGAGTGAGTGCCTGTCAGAGCCCGTTAAAGTGCTGCTCGACAATCTGGCCTAGTGTTATGTAAAGCAGAAGAGGGAGAGCGTCTTCGCTGTCGTGGAAGTATTCTTATAGTGAAAGTATTCTTTGACCTTGCTATTGTCGAGGCTATGGCTGGAAAATAAGTAGCACATGAATTATTAACATTTCAAAACTATCCCCATGTCCCCAGTGGATCGTTTTGGCCCCATAAAAGCCAGTAAAACACATTTGAAAGCTGGTGCAGTCATTTAAACAGCGTTGTTGGTGTGTTAGCAGAGAATACCTCTGTCCTTCACCAGTCCTGGAACTGCTGATTAATTACTAGAGCTAATTAGGCAATGATGAGCTTGTCACTATAATATCGCCATCACGACTGAAAGAGTGATTAAACCTTGATGTGTACAGGGGATCTAGTCAAAATTGAAATTAATGTATTTAGTTTTTGACCTTTTTCTATTCCCCATCCAAATCTGGTTTGGATGGAGAATCCAATTGAGGTTTTGCTCAAATGAAATACAGGGCTGTTAAGGCAACCTGACACAGTAGTTGTGGTTCTGGTGCGCCTATCGAGCGTCACCGCCTCAACACCGCTACACCCTCCGGATCGCCCGGATGGCATTCTTCTTCATTTGTCTCCATTTGCATTCGACATTGGCCCGTGTTTCTCCTGTGCCGCTGTCCTTTTGAAGTCACCCCTCCTATAGCCAGAGTAATCAGGTTTTCCATTTGCGCTAATGTTTGTAAACGAGAGTCCTTCTGAGTGGAAGGAATGGCCGGGCTATTTTTAGTAGTGCGTGCATGCTTCGGTTACAAATTCCTGCATGAGTGCGTGTTCAAAGATTTGAGCTTTCATTCACCTCCGTGACTTGGAGATCATGAGAAACTGAATCTTTGGTGGGTCGTTTTCATGTTTAAGCTTCATACTGTGAAGTAGAGCAACGCCAAATAGCACTGAAAAATATAAAAATACCAAACTACGCCCTTTAAAACACTCGCTATTAACAGCAGTTGTAATTTGTTTGGTGTGGATTTGTTTCCCTTGTCTGTTGTTGTTATCACCACCTCAGAAGATTGTTCTATTAATTGTCCCTGCTCTGACTCTTCTTCATGTGATCATTGCTATTGTTAACTTAAATTAAAAAGTTTTCTCCTTTCTCCGCTGTCACCATTCTTTTTCTTTGCTGCTTCCAACTCCATGTCCTAACTTTTATCTCCTCTCTCTCCCTCTTCCACGTGTAATCACTTAATTTTAAGGCTCTTTGTTTCATATGTTTCCAACTGTCAGTTGCCTTGGCTGCGTTTTAACAAAAAAAACTGAACCTGCCCCAGACGCTCCGCAATACAAGAGACAATGTCCTCTCCACGCACCGTTAGCTGGCAATTATTGGGACTGCAGCCCTGCTCCAGCTCCCCAACCAGAACAAGAAAATCAATACACCTCTGAGGGTCGGAGTGGAGACTCCAGGGAAACAAGAGCAACTTAGCATCATTAACACGCGCTTATTTCTTCATGCACATCTACTCTGTGATTGTAATGATAATGTCCACGAAAGTAAAAGTAGAAGCTCTAGTATTGAACACTTGATGTTTTATTAAGAGACCTTTCTTGCTGCAGTCCCGAAGGAATTGGGGGCTTTTGTGTGTGTTCTCATGTTTCTGTGCTTTTTTCACTTTTCATTTTCCTGAAGTGTAGATCCACTGATGAAAATGACTGCTCTCAAATGGTTTTCATGTCTCCTTTGATTGGCTGCAGATTGAAATTTCAAACAGATCAATCTCTCTCACTCTCACTTGCGCAAAATGTCACACGGTTGAATAGACAGAGGAAATAAAAAGACGGACACGAGGCCGGATGTAAATGACGGCCCGTTACTTTTGCAGTTTCGGACACTTTTTTACTATGATCGTTGCCGTGCTCTCTCTGTGACTCGTGATCAAAGTTGAGGCGAGGGCGTAATGTCTGAGGGTGTTATTAGTGTCGCGAGCATTGCTGTTCGGTGTTATTTTCTTCTGCACTTTTGGACAGGAAATAATAATGTTTTACAAATATTACAGGGGAGGTTTTTGTTTCAGACGCCAAGATAATGAACTGCATTAAAGCAGAGAGTGTAAGCAGTGTTTAACTTCTAAATTACACCCTTTTACATTCGTTCATTGCGAGGCCAATTTGCTTCTCATTTTGGTGCAGCATTGAGTTAAAGTCAGCATGTTTTTCCTCCCTAGCTGGCACATGAGACACACACACACACACACACACTGTATCTACGTGCAATCATGCAAAGAATGTGTGCACTTTGCAGCTATATGGGCATGTGATTTACAGTAGACTTACAGTTTGGAAACGGATGATTTAAGGTGGAATTATTACATTACCTTGTTGCGTTGTTTGCTTTTCCACACTGGGATTATTTCTGCACACTGTAATCAAATCGTTTGCATAATTTCATTTTAATTTGAATAGCCACAGCTGCTGCAGAGATCATGCAGACAAATGAAATAACTTAATGGCTTTCTGGCTCCACCGTGCAGGCGCTCAGCTTTGTGTTGCAGGCTCCAGAGGATAAAGTGGCGTTGTGTGACCAGAATTTTGCTGCCCGTGTTCAGCGAGCAGTGTATGAGCTCTTAAGTCAAGGGCACTAAAACCTGGACGGACATTACAGTCTGGTCCGCAGGAGACAAGGCCGCGGCTGGGAGTGTGCGGTTGCCAAGATCGAGCCCAGATACATCCACGCCCCCATCAAGTCCCCACACATCTCACACATCTGTTGTAAAACGGTGTAATGACTCACTCTCTCTGGCGCAGCTTGTCGTGGATGGCCATGCAGAAAATGGAGCTCCTTCTCCATCATTCTGCAGACAGATTCCCCCCCCGACCAACACCACCCGCCACCCCCACGGGTCCCATTACTTACCAGGCTAACTCTGTGTCAACACCAGGCAGGCGTAAACAGAATGGATCTCAGCCGTCTAACATGACTGTTAAAGCATAATCAGGGAGCTCACATTGCACCACCAGAAGAAACTAATTAATTGATAAATTAGCCAAGTGAGCCAAGTAATGTGTTTTAGTGTAACTTGCGTGTGCTTCATTAGTCTTTGTAAGGTTAGCTGCAGAGTCCTGTGTGTCTTAGAGCCTCATTCACACTTGACTGTGCCGTCCAGATAACAGCGAGACCGTCGTCTGTGTGCGTCTTACATGCAACCTTACGCTACAGGCATGCCTTTCACTCTGTTTTCCTCTAGCTGTCATTATTTTTTAAATCCATTGAATTTGACTTTTTAGATGACGATGACTTATTACAATATTTCTGTCGTCACCAGCACCGCTCTTCGTCATAATTCTGGATAGGGCTCCCTCAACAGCAGCCGTCATCTGGTGGACTCATCTGACCTTAAAACAGCGATGCACACTCCCACATCTTAAATTTGACTATAAAGCTCTCTCAGATAAGTGCTGAACAGCAGCTTTATAGACCACCAGTTGAGTATTTTGTGTGCCAGATTGATCACAACATCTTTAATGTTTGATGATTCGAAAAGTCCGATTCTTGCTGTATTTTTAGCCAAGCCTGCCAGTAAGAGAAGTTGGCAGGAGCTTTCCTTTCAGCATGACACTGCAGAATACTTTGAAAACAGATTAAATGGTGGCAGCTCACCGAGCGACTGTAGTGACGGGGAAGGGAAGTGATGCACAGGACTCCGAGCAACCGAGCATCCTACAGAGCATCTTATGTGGAAGCAAGACATCGTTTAGAATTTGTCTTCAGTCTCCTGCGGTTTCCACGCACTGCTGAAACTGTCTCAAATTCAATTTAAATGCAAAGCAACAGAACAAAAGGTATTTGTGTTTGGCGTTTACAGTGCTTCTGCCCCAGCAATCACACAGCTCGGGCCCGAGCAGCTAAGGCCTATCTCGTCCTGTGCACTGTTTCACAGATCACCCTGACCATTCTATTGCCTCAGACTGGCTGGTTGATGCATTTGATTTGTACCTAATAAGGATGGATTACCCTTCCGCTCTTGTCACTTCTTTTCTGCAGCCTATTTTTCCTCCTGCTATCTTCTCTGATTAAACTGTGCCCCTCCCAAGGAAATCTGTACCTATTCTTCTGACATGTTGTTCTGTTTTAAGTGATTCCAATGTAACTTTCAGCCTTCTACGAGATCTGCATTATAAATAATAATAATATTACACGACAGAGATGATTAATCACAGTCAATTTTCTGAGGAATAGTTACATTGGTTTAGTAATAGATGGATCAGTTGGATGATTTTGATTCGCTTATCTGAAAATTCATCATTGCAAAACCCCAGATGGATTTTTATAGTGGAAAGGACTACCTTACCCCCAAATGCAATATGGGCCTTTGAATAAACGTAACCTTATTTGCACTTATTTGAATGCAACGTTTCCTGCCTGACTAGAAACAGGCAGACCATCTCTTATGGTAAAAACATAGCACTGTGGAAAAGCTCTGAACATGCCGCTCATTTCTTCATATGTTGCTTCCAAGAAGCCACACTTTTAAGCAAAGTGTGGTTTTGAGCACTAACTCACTGACTATTGGCTGCTTTTTCACTCATTCCACCTCATGTACCTGGCCATCTTCCCTTTTTTAGTTTTTGGGTTCATTTCTGTATGTTACACCACTTAACACTGACCTATGATTCACTGAGGCATGCAAGTGGCACTTAAGTGAGGGGATAGAGTAAGTATAACAGTTTGGTTGATGCAAAAGAGCTATTAGCTGAAACATTGGTGTGTTTCTAACAAATTCAAAGAAACAGGACAAGAAAAAACTATTTACAGCACATGAACAGTATCTAAAAGGCGTGTCCTTAAGAAAAAGAGAAAAGCCAGGTCCTGGGTAAGCCATCCAGTCCTTCAGTTGATCCATCTACTGTCCACTGAAACCTTATCAGAAATGGTCTCAGTGGAGGGATTTTAAAGGAAATGAATCATGGAGGATAGATGAATCCAAGTTAGGAATGCTGGGTACAGTTCGGAGGGAGTCAGGAGAGACGTACAACAGTGAAGATCTTCTGTACAGTCAGAGGAGGCTCTGTCATGGTTTCAGCCAGTGGTGTTGGAGATCATGTCAAAATTGGTTTTGATCCACTATGCAATACAACCTGGAAAACAACAGATTTGTTTTCACCATGATAATGATCCCAAACAAACCAGTGTAGATTAAAAACAAACACATAGTGAAACCATATAGTGGAACACTAGGAGTCATGGATTGGCCTCCCCAGAGGCCGGACCCCAACATTATTGAAGCGGTGTGGGATCATCTTGAAATGAGGAAGACTTTTGCGCACTACTGTACCATAAAAGATGGTCAGCCTTTTTCTTTGATGGTATTTTTATCGTTAAACCCTTCAATTAACGATTGTCCTCGTGAATGTGACGTCACGTTTGCATTATTTCTCAGACACATTTCTCAGCTAAATATTATTCATATGCGTGACAGACCACTTTATCCAGGTCACATCAGTTCAGATCCTGGTCGGTCAGGTCAGACGACTTGAGGACAGTGTAAACAGAGCTACTTTTTGGCTCAGTCTGCGACAATGACAACATCGCTGCCTGCTGTATTGCTGGGCATTCAGACCAAAATGCAGCTGGTTGCTCGGGCACGGGGTTTCACATTTAACGGTATTTATTAAGAACAAACAAAGACAACAAACAATAAAAGTTGTATGTTGTTCAGCCTGGGGATTGTAATGCTGTTGTTTACAGCTCTAATCTCTTCCGGTCTGTGGATAAAAGTGTAATCTGAGCTTTGCTAGAGTAAATAGAGTCGAGTCGCTGGAGCAGAAATGGAAAAGCTGAAGGAGAAAATAGAGATGCGCACAAAGCAATATTTCCTTCCTGCATTTCCATTCTCGTCCTTTGTGAAATGTATCACTTGATGCCAGGGACTGAGCCAGAATGACTATTCTCAGAAGTGTCCATTTTGTTGCAGAGAAGCCAAACAATGTGCCAATGTTAACACAGAGAGAACGCAGTGCAAGAATGTGCTTTTAATTCATGTTCATCTTATCATCTAGCTGAGTTACATTTGAACTAGATTTCAACAAAGCCTAAAAAAACAACAACCAGGGAGTATCAATCCTTCATAATACTTAAGATAAGACAATAAGATAATTTATTTAAAAAAAACAGACATGGTAGCAGAGAAAACAGCCTCTGCAAACTTCAGGGTTAGTGAGAATCAGTTAGAGGTGACATGTGAGATGCATTAATAGGAAGAGAAAATACTTATTTGACAAACAGCTACTGGCTGCACGCTGCACCTAGCTTATTGGAAGAAAAAAAATCACGTTATGCAAGGCAACTTTATGATTAAGTGCATAATCATAGTGAATGCTCATTACAGTGAGCGTTCATATAGCAGCTTGTGTAGATTTCTTGATAGAGCCAGCATAAAATAAGTATAATCATTGGTTTGATCTCAGAAAGAAGCCAACATGTGGTCTGGTGTTCTGAGCATATGCAGCCATTAAACAGAAATTTAGATGACGTTTGAATTAAGTTTAAGCAGTAGGGCGTCCAACTAAGTAGCAGCTAAGGGTTTTTTCCCCTCATTTTTCTCAATATACAGCTTTTAGATTTATCTTTCCATTTCTTCACTAAAAGATGCATGAACTTATTCGTGTGTCTGTTCTAAGCTGTAATATCAGGTGGGGTAATGTGTTAAAGTCTTTCCTTATTGTGAAAATCATAATTGTATAAGGTAAAATATCAAGCTTGAACTTCTCCCGCCTCTAGTTGCGCCTCATGGATTTTCATTAGACTCTTACTTTTTCTTTGCTTTCTGATTTATAGACCATCACTTCACTTAAGCTGTCTGATGAGCTATGACTTCATACAGGGCAAATATTGAGAGCCAGTGTTGTAACAGTGGTTGCAACTGAAGCAGTGTTCTTCACAATGTGCTGATGGAAAGTGCTATCAAAGATAAGGGCCTCTTGTGGGGGAGGCTGATATTGTCTGTCAAGCATGGATAGTGGTGTGGGATTTCAGGGTTTCAGTGCGGCCGAGTAGGAGACTGGATTTCTCTGCCATGTTTCACACTGGTATTGTCTGTGTAATCAGACACTCATGGGATTTGATTGGGTATTATGAAAAGGGTTTGTTGCTAGCCGGTGGTTGTTCTTAAATCTCTATTGCCTGATTTTTTATTTTTATTTTTTTTACTGTACCCTGTTCTCAATTTAAAAAGTTGTAAGCCCCAGCAATTCATTGAATTTAATTCACTGGGATCTTTCACTTTGCTTGCTGTAGTATTCGTTGTCTTTTCTCATTTCCTGGTTTTAGGAGCCACGGTGTATTACTTTTCTTCATTGTGAATGTATTGAGCGGTGAAAAGCTAAGCTATGTAGCAGCTAAATGACAAAGAGATAACTGATGTTATTGACATATCTGTTAGTATAATATTTTAAATGCTAGTCTTCTTCCAGAACATTTTTTTTACAGGTATAGCTATAACATTTTTAGGACTGTATCAATATCTAGTGATTTAGAGCAGTGTTTCCCAACCTGGGGTTGGGGACCGCTGCAGCGACCAACGTAACGGTCAGAACAATTACATTCTGTTTCACTAGATGGCAGTACAGCTACCTGCTCTAATTAAATGGGTTGCCAACTGCCAGTAAAACAGAACAAGATGAAGAAGGAATTATATAATAGTCATGGTGTGAGACGACGCAGCACATAACAGCAATAGATAAATACTTGAGAAGAAAAAGTAGTCAATCTGAGCTGGGCCCTGGAGAAAATTCAGACCCAGACGAAGGCCCTAGCATGAGTAGTGGTCAGAAGAAAGCATAAAAGGTATACTGGGGACCTTGAGCTGCCGTTCCAAACATGAGTCGTGCCAACAGTTAAGTTACAGAGTGCCCTCTGGGTGATGAGTGCCCAAAAGGCTGAAGGGGTTACTCCAACATCAGCCTTGGATGTGGGTGGTTAGGTGACATGGACATCCAAGTCTGTGAATGCAATAAAGAGAGAATGAAGTGACATACGACTTTATCTACAGCATAAGGACATAGGTGTATGTGCAAATGTTCTCAGACGAGTTTAATCCCAGGGACCTTGACCTCAAGGGCAAGGTCAGAGGTCAAGTTTTCTGAAGATTTTGTGAATCTGATAACTCGAGAAGTTACCTAGGATTTTGAAATTGATACCATAGGTGTATCTACTAGGAGGTTGAGGGCTACCACTGGTCGCCTCCAGTATTTCTAAAATTTATTTTATTGGTTGTCATAAATGCTGATAGGTCGCCAAGTAGCTACTATCAGCTGATAATGGTCCACCAATGAGTCAGGTTGACTCTATTTTTCTGTGGTATTGCTCTGGTGACCCACGCGGTAGAGAAATCTCTCTTACTTGGTTAATTAACTTGTTGGACTCTAGTTTTTTTCTGCAGGATACGATTCATTACTGTGGTAAAGAAAAAGAAAAGTTGTGTTTTTTACAACTGCAATTTTCCTGTGACTCATGACTAACAGACTGACATTAGCCAGACTTACTTGCTGAAGCTTTCTTTCATGGTTCCTGGTTTTTGTTTGGTATTTATTGCATTACAGTTCCTGTTTTCTTTCTTGTGTTTCTAATTTTTCTTGTGGTTCTTCTCAGTGTTTCCCCATTTTTGCTGCCATCTCTTTTGTATCTTTTAGTTAGTTGTCATGCCTCAGTATTGGCTGTTTGTCTTTCTATTTCTTCCTTTTTTTGTGATTGTTTGCTCTGGCTAAGTGGAAACCAGGTGAGAAAATCTGGTTTCCACTTAAGAACTCTGGCCAAATACAAAAAATCTGACTGACAGACATAATTTGTTATAGTTATTATAGATATTATTATAGATATTAAATAAAGCATTCTTGTATAGGCTATAATTGGGTCATAAATTACCTCACTCAATCATTTTACGCTAAAATAGTTCAGTTGCTTGAGGGTTAAACACATGTAGAAAGCTACATTTTCCAGGTTACCAGGGTAACAACACCACTTCCATATTTTACATGCACTTTTTTCATATGGCTGTCTTTAACATACCTATAGGTCATAATTATAGCTTGCACAGATGACCTTTTTGCTCATTTTCTCAGGGGTTGTACAGTCTCGTTTCTTCTTTTTCTTCCCCAACCTTTAAAGCTTTACCCTTTGCCAGTGTGTCACAGAGGCTGTATCTCTTCTAGTATCTGCTGCTGGTTTGTGGAGGTGATGGCGCCAAGCTAAATGATAGTTCCTCCAGGTTCATGTTTAATGGAGGACCCCATTACACATGAAAAATGGCCCTTGTTCTGTAATGGCTGGCTACATCCAGAGCCCGCAGGAACAACACAGAAAATGCTCTAAAGCGGGTACACGCTGTATAAGTGATGATCTTTTTCACTAAAGATGCCGGATGTTATTTTGTGATTGGTTTTTATGACAAGGTGTTAGCATGTGCCGTCACATTAAAGTATGTATTCACAGCAAGTCAGTTTTTATTGGCGAAAGACGCTGATGGGATGTGTGAAATTACATTTAGCTTAAATCAGATTGCATTGTTATAGTTTATGTTGCTGGCCTGATATATGAAAGAATAGCATCGGCATGCTGGATGATATTTTAAATCATGTGCTTGAGCCAGTCAGTTAATTCTCTTTAGATCAATAAATAAGATGTAGCACAAGAGGCTCCATTGATTTTTAGTTTTTTTGGTGTTCAATCTGAAAGTTCACTATAATGGCATAATTATCAAACACTTGACACTTCTTCTTACAGCTACCAAATAAAACGACTCGATAAGACAATATTTTTACACCTATGAAGGAAACCTGCATATAGAGCAAGGACAGGCATCGCCCTCTGGAAGCATCATCTTTTTTGTAGCTGTTGCTATCTTATTATTATTTTTAGATGTCAGGGTTTAATTTAAGGGCTAAGTTAAGAGTTAACACTAGCATACTCGGTAAGCTGGATGCATGTATTGACTGTATGGGGGCTAGCAAGTGCCATGTAACATGCAATTTCATCACCGTTGGTCATATTTGTTGGATTGTATTTAAAGGCTCCAAAAGGTTCACTGAGTCCGGTTAGCTGAGGTGGTGTCTGGAAGACATGGTATACCCATCTGCCAGTCAGCATGTCCATGCTTTTAATAAACTTTAACAGGGGTGTATGGAAAAAAAACAATTTAGATTTATAGAGCAGCTGCTTCTTCTCCCGATCAAAACATATTTATTTCTTTTTATAGTTGGACATTCTGAGGCGAGAGATTGTTGCAATTTTTAAAGCCAGCCTCGAGTTGCCAGATCAGGAACTGCAGCCTGTCTGAGGCCCATCTGAAATACTGAGCTCTGTAGCAACAATAGCCTACAAGTCTGCAAACAATAACTCAAACAAAGTGGTCTGATTATCTGACAATGGTTCCTAGAAGCACATACAGTACTGTGTAATACACTTAGCAAGCAAATTCTCACAAACAGACAAGGAGGAAGCACTCAACACGTCACCAGGAGATCACATTTCCCATCAAGCTCTTTCCCTGCCCCACGTTGAGCCTCGAGCACCAGCCCTAAAGTGACAAGCAGACAAATTGGTCTTGAAGAAGCCCAGAGGCAATCAGAGCTCACCACTCACCCACAATTACTTGTCCTTTAACACAACGATCAATGTGCTCACTGAGTTTGACCGGCGCAAGCTGGGACACGCTAAAATAGACTCTCTGGGTGGGTGACGCTCTGGAATAATGAGGCAGAGAAAGGTTCACAAGGTACATTTTTGATATGAGAACCCAGTAAGTCCCTCTTGCTTGAGCTGCCCTGGGGCTGATTTGGAGTTGTTAAACTTTAAGCTAGTGGTGAGGTTTATTTCCACACTTGATTTTAAGGTGTAGCAGTTGTTGTTTTTTCACAGGCCCTGATGACAGCAAACACAGTTGCGTACATGGCAATAAGGAAATTAAGTTAATTTGAGCTGTTGGACAATTAAAGCACATTATCACTGTAGTTTAGACACCAAGAGAAGAAAAATTACTTTCCTGCAGTCTTATTATGTAGTCACCTCATGTGTGCTTGCTCTGATTGCATACCACTGTTTTATAACCTATGCAAATACTGATTGCCCTCACTTTGCAATTCTGATCAGCCAGCCATAGTATTATAATGGGCTATCAAAATAAGCATTGTGAAGGGCACAGGAAGTTGATTTATTTTAATATTTCTTTCTGTAAATATAGGACAAACACGCATGTTTATTGACTCTATTTATGATATCAAACCGATATTGCCAGGCTTTTTCTACCATATCAGGCGGCCACTGCACACTGCATTTCTCTGAGATTGTGTGAGTGGGTTTGTGTCACAGTAGTGGGACTGCTGTGGCTTGTTCTTTGACAGAACAGTGCAAAAATACTTGCCCATGTGTGGGCTGTCACAATGCATCTGTCTGCTATCACTGCACAAAAAAAGAGATTGTAGAGATTTGTATATAAATATAAAAAGGCAAAAAAAAGTCCTCAGGCAGGGTTCTCAAGCTTTTTGGGCGTTTGTTAATCAAATTGCATCTGCTGATTTCTTATTCATGACCTCAACATGACGTAACTCTGAGCCCAACACATCACCACGCATATACAGATACTTCATGTTCTTTATCCAAACAGTTGTGTTCTCATTATTTTTTCATACTTTGCCTAACCTATGTATGTCTTGATTTACAAAAGAAAAACAAGCTTATTATAGGGAGGTAAATATTGCCCTCACCTTCAATAGCGTGCACTGTTTGCTCATGAATCACTGATGATCTGTGTTTAAACCACGATTTTATTGGTCTTAAATTCAATTCCGCACTTCTGGCAAACAGTAGACTGTGAATAATTGATGCACAAGCCATGTCTGAGGGCAAGAATATAAAAGACTGAGTTCCTGACTCAACTTAAAGGTTTACAGTGCTGCGGGCGATGAAAGAGCTTGTGCTATGAAGGATCTTTTCAGAGGTGGGGTACCAAATGTTAGTAAAATTTGGATTCATGTGAGAGAGTCTAACTTTTAATTCAAAATTCAAATCATATTAATTTTCAGTCACTGAACAAATGCCATGAAGAAAGGCAAGGAGAATGCATGCAGCAGAGTTTTATGTGAGTTATTCACCCAGCCACAAACAGCTTCACTCAGAGATGCTCATGTTAAACTGCATCTGTGCAGAATGCGTATCTATTAATGCTCATCAACACTGTTGCTTTACACATTTAAATACATCACCTGAAGTTGTAATCTCAAATAGACGTTGCATATTGTTCCAAATTTCAAATCCTCAAGCTGCACCTGTCTACTTCCTGAGTGTACTCGTGAACCTTATTGGTTTCTGTTGCTGAGCTGTGAAGATGGGAAATGAAGTCTATTGATTGTGTATTGACTGTCCCCAAACTCAGATCCAAAACAGCGCTGTGATGCCAAAGCCCGGCCATGAAATGGGATTTCATAATGCTTGCCAAGCCTGCGCTCTTTCATTCACACTTTAACCCCTTCGGCCCTGCTGCCAGACAATTGAGAGATCATGAAAGGCTGATTACATTGAAGCAGCAGAGTTAGCGTGATGTTTTATGGATGTCAGAATGACTATAGAACAACGTCAATGCAGCTGGTAGGGATTCAGTTATGTCCTCAAAGATTTTTAAGTAAATCAGACACCTGTCATAACAGGAAGTCTTCCAGTTGAAGAGTTGTCTGCTTACACCTGCAACATACCAGACTAACATAATCATACTTGTGAAAATGTAAATTGCTCTTGAGCTGCTGTCAAACTTTGGTGCCAGCAAATGACTCTATAGCTCACTGTGACTTGAGGTGTGGATGTTTTTTTTCTGACATCCCACACCAGATGGGGGAGCTTTGCAGATTGAAGTTATTCAAAGTATTAAATATGAGGTTGTCATGGCTTTAAACCTGTTTATGTAAATATTCATATTCCTTCACAATCCAAGCAAGTCTGGAAATAAACACAAGACCGTTTCACAAACTAATGATTGTACAAATTTAGACACTTTAGCTGATTAAGGTGTGCAAAGTTTAGTTTAAGGCTTTTAAAGTTATGTAGAAAACCTTAAAAGCTTTGCTTGGCTTGCTTAAGGTCCTAGTCACACAAGTCGGTGTCTTTCATCCAAACTACAGGTGACTACACAAAAGAAGTTTTTGGTGCCGCATCTTCTTTGTGACCAGTTTTACCCAGGAATACACATTTTTTAACCCCGACTGGGGTTATTAGGGGGTTGCGAACTGGTCTCTAAAGCTGTGTGACTGAGACCGGGAGAGGAAAACAGAATAGACACAGACATACACAAAAGCCAAATTTTGCTTCATAATGGACATGGAAAATCCTGCTACTGACATACAAAGTCTTGAATAATCAGGCCCCATCTTATCTTAATGACCTTGCAGTGAGAGCACTTCGCTCTCGCTCTGCAGGCCTACTTGTTGTTCCTAGAGTATTTAAAAGTAGAATTGGAGGCAGAGCCTTTAGTTTTCAGGCCCCTCTTCTATGCAACCAGCTTCCAATTTGCATTTGGGAGACAGACACTATCTGTACTGTTAAGATTAGTTTGCTAAAGCATACAGTTAGGGCTGGATCAGGTGACCCTGGATCCTCCCTTAGTTATGCTGCAATAGGTGTAGGCTGCTGGGGGATTCCCATGATGCACTGGGTGTTTCTCACTCACTATGTGTTAATAGACCTCTCTGCACTGAATCATACTTGTTATTAGTCTCTGTCTCTCTTCCACAGCATGTCTTTTATCCTGTCTTCCTTCTCTCACCCCAACTGGTCGCAGCAGATGGCCCCGCCCCTCCCTGAGCCTGGCTCTGCTGGAGGTTTCTTCCTGTTGAAAGGGAGTTTTTCCTTCCCACTGTCGCCAAAGTGCTTGCTCATAGAAGGGTCATATGATTTTAGGGTCTAGCTTACATGATAAAGTAACCTAAGGGGACTGCTGTTGTGATTTGTTGCTGTATAAATAAAATTGAATTCAATTGGACTTTTCAGTACAACCCAGTATGAAGTTGGATTTTTGCCAAGGCTAATGCCTGAGCACATTTATAAATTCCAGTGGTTAAGCATCAGTAGCACTTTAAGTGACACTATATTGCTGAAATGTTAGCTTTTTATTGATAATCAGACCAAGTGGCTTGTGATTTTTCATGATGACAGTAGGCATATTTCCAGTGTAGCTAAGTTGCTCTTTATAATTCTAGTCTTGCAGTATGTGTGAAAGAGCGTTAAGCAATGAGCCAGGAAGCTGCTATACAGTTAGAACAATATAACCTGTTCTTGCTACGCCACCTGATAGCGGGCATTTTCTGTTTCAGTATTTTCAGCATTGTGGTGATGTACAGTTATAACCAGGGACACACTGAAAGAGTATTATCTTCCACAACAAGCAGGTAATGAGTGTAACCTTTGTTATTCTGGTTTTCATGTTCTGCACTGTTATTTTTGGGCTTCAACATGTTTGGATAGATTCTGAAAAAGCTCAACTTGCAATCAAGAATAAAATAGTTTTTTTTTGTATAGTTACATTTTCATTGAACCTCCATCACTGAAAAATGGAGGAGCTACACACTCTTTGTTGCAGTCTGTCATATAATTAGAATATAAACAGAGGTGCTACATCAAGACCCAATATAAGATAAATAAGAATTTTCTGGATTGGAAATCATGCAAAGCTGCTCTACTGGAGTCCTAGAATATAATTATGGATCTTAAATGGAGCATAATAGGTCGTCTTTAAAGCCTGCTTGGTCCCTCTCCCTGTGGCCATTCCTAGAGAGCAGAAAAGATGATGAGCTTTGGCTGTGGTAGCAGCTCACAGGCTGACGTGTGTCCTTCACCAAGTAGGTGACACGGTGCAGCGGCCTCTAACTGCATTAAAAAAAAGAAGCCTTATTCCATTTCTCTCCTCCCCAGAGCACTGACAAATCTGAGCTCTTGGTGGAAAGCTCACCTTGGGTTTGTGTGTATTTCTTTGTGCACGTTTGTGTGGTTGCACACATCTGAAATGTCCCCTAACTAAATTTTCTCGTGCCCTGAAAATGACTGTATTAATACTTGAGAGGCGTCCGCTTGTACCACTGTGACGAATGCATGTTAAACAGCACTCGGTGCAATTTAAAGCGGCTTCACATTAAAACTGCACCGAGGCCTTGTAAACCTGCAGAGTGGGTTACTATAATTGACTCCTGCAAACAGCAGAATTGAAATTAGCTGCATAATTGCAGAAACGGGCTGCTTTCCAGCACTGAGCTCTGATTTACAGCTGAAACCATGAAAAACCCTGCTACTGAGGCAGTAGCTGTCATGGCTCACAATGTCCTGGTGCTTGGCTGGAAAAACAAATCCCTCCCTCAGGTGTGTGTAGACATGCTGGAATGTATTCACCTGCTGTGTTTGTTATGTACAGTTGGTAGGTGGATGTAGAGGAGAGCACAGTGAAGATGGCTCTACATGTATGTGCTTCTGTGTTTGTTGAATTAATAATACCAGCCAGACCTCATGATTCGTAGACTGCACCAACCTGACAAGTGTTAGTGAAAGAGCGTTTGACGGGGAGAGAATGGTGTTCCTGACTCTGTGGATTATTGGAAAACAAGCTTGCGGTCTGAGACATGTAATACCACCCATAATTTTTTTGCATAAGATTCAGCAACAGGAAGATTGAAAGATATAAGCTTTTTTGTCTCCTTATGTGGTTTTGTAGGTCCTCTGCAACTCTATGTTTTATTTTCTGCAGAGGTCAAGTCACTGAGCTTCCCTTCAGACACATGAAATATCAACAGATTTCCCAAATAGTTGTTATGTTTGGTTATGAGTAGATGTGTAACTCCATGGGGTTAGGGGTCAATTATCATAACAATTTTGAAAGCTATTTGCCCGTCTCATCTTTACTTTGAAAATTAAAATGTTATCTGGTTCCATCAATGTCGATTTTGGTAATTACATCAACCAATAATGTTAGCCCACAGATAAATAATTTGGACTCTAATTTTCTGAGATCTCCACAGAGTTGAAAAATCTGTT
>NW_005187527.1:631830-638850 GCF_000239375.1 Pundamilia nyererei
TACACCGGAGACACGAGCTGGCTCTGGAAATATCCCTGGTAGGGTGAAAGGTCAGTCACTATAGTATTGTGTGGAGGTGGTTTTAAAGGTTAGGGGGTTTCTTGACTTTGAGCTGGAGATAAAGTGTTAAGAGAGAACAGCAGTTAGACTGCTGAAGACTGGCACGTGATTCATTTATAGATCTGTGCCCTGTGCATGACTTGCTTTGTGTAGCTTGCTCACATTCGCTGCTTTACCTGCTCTATCATGTTTTACATCATACCAGGCCTGCAGTGCTACATCTAAATCAAGTGAAGGGAATTGGATTATTGCCTAAAATGCGATCTTTTATCTTTTTTTACCTTTTTCTTGTATCTATCATCTCCTTAATATCCAGTAGCTCATTTTATGTCCATTTTTTTATTATTATATATTTCAGACAGGAAAAATAATTTTATTCCACTTGTCCCTTATCAGCTCTCCATTAGGATCTTCACACTGAGTAAAATATTCCAGTCTTGTCTCAGCATACCTTAGGCACCATTTAATTCTCATTTCTCAGTGTAACATGAAATTAAAAAATGTGTTTTAGTTTAAACCCTGCTCATCCCCGCCTTTGAAGCTCGGAGAGTATCGAGGGGTTGATGCATGTGCGTACAAAATAGAAGGTGAAACTGTAATTCAGTTTATTTTCCTGCATTTTTGTGTTATTGTTCTTTTATTATTGTGGAAAAACGGTGCAGTTTTGCCTGTTATAGCATCTAAAAATGATTCAAATGAAGGGAACCTCACTAAAGCTGGGTATTACAGCTCAATACTTCAAAATGTATCTGTATATTGCACTAGGATCAACAAATTCTTGGCCCTGTGAGAGATTTACAATGGATTTGGTACTGAAGCAATTGCCTTTGCTTTGTCTCTGTATATTAAGAGACACCGAGAGTATTATTCAGCACTTTGTTCTCAACTGTTGGTGTGAAATGTGCGCGACTGTCCTGTAGCATCCGCTCAGAAGACAATCTGTGACTAGAAATGTTCATCCTTGGTCGCTTGTTTCCGAGGATGCTTGTTAAAACAATAACAACAGATCAGAAAGGCGTTAAAAACGAATAATACGTTTTAGGAGCGCTGTTTGTCTGCAGGCATTTTATACCTGTAGGTCTGGGCTGTTGCTTCAAAGTAGATCCCTGTGTGAACTCAACACACAGGCTGGCTCTGCTTTACACAGCCTTGTGGATTGTACATATTGATTGGCTTCCACTTTCAGATCAAAGATGCAAAGAAGCGCAGAGGCCACATTAGGGATTACGGTATTTCTTTGCGAGCAAACATGAGTGATTTAGAGAGGCATAAAACAGACACATACTAATATCCCCTTCTCAATCTGCAAGGATTAATGACCAGAAGCTGTTGGCATGAGTTCAGCAATTAAATTGGATAGTGAACCCATCTTTTTAAGGATCATCTCATTTGGAGCTGCTGCTGTTCACATTCACATCCTCTCTTACCGCAGTACATCAGATAAGACTACTAATAGCAGAGTAAATCGACTCTTTCTCTCAAACAACATCATCACTTTCTGACAGCCTCGGAAAGAGAACTAAATATCATCTTAACATGATGAAACCCATGCTGCAACTTCCCAGCACTGACACGTAATCTGTGTTTCATGTGGGTAACGTAAGAGAGCAGGTGATACTTGAGGATTCCAGTAGCTGCTGGCACAGATAAGGTTTGGTTAAGGTCTGCAGGTCTGTGTAAGAGGATGGATTGCAACATGTCTCGCCATTTACCCAGGGAAAAGGGTTTCCTCTCCACCCTGTGGTTTATTAATAGCGAGCTGGTGGATGTCGGGCAGGCGACGCAGTGTTAGCGGTATTGACACGGTTAGTGTTTCACCTGTCACTGCTGCTGATAAGCTGTCATCAGAGCCAGCCTAATAGATTTTAGATGAGACTTTGGCACACAGTAAGTTGATGAATGCATCATTTATTGCACTTTTTGTGACCTTGGCACAGCCAAGGCTGTCTGTCTAAGGATATTGAACTGTAATACTCAGCTGATATTATGAACTTCTTCAAATCATATAAAAGAGGTTAAAAAAATGACCATGATGGGCAAAACATTCAAAGTGGTCAAGCCTATGGAGCAATTTCCACTTGTAATGTCATTTCTTTTTCAATAGTTAGTTAATGTTTTGCCATGTGTAGAAATTTTGGCGCACTATTTTCACCCATCCAGTGACCAAAACCTTACTGGAATAATTGCCAACTAAATTATTTTTAATAGTAATTAGAAGTTCATAAACACTGAAACATACTTTTATTCATCCAATCCATTCATTGATTTTTTGTATTCATTACTGATGGTGGTGTAATTCTACAAATCCACAGTTTGTTTTAAACCAGTGTTTTTGCTAGATCACAATTGGATCTTAAAACGTTGTAGCTTTCACCAAACTAGCATGCTTTAATCAGGCAGGTCCAGGTGTCTAACTAGCATGGTCATCATTAGCACATGGCTAAATATCATTTTATTTAAGCTAGATCTTTGCATATATTTGTACACGTGGTGTTTACACGAGCACAAATAGTGATGCCTGCAAAAACCGTTCACAGATCCTGACTGAAAGAGGATTTTTCAGACCAATACAAATACCGATATTTGATGATTTAAAAATCTAAAATATCAGCCGATATTTTTTCTTTCAGGCGCACAAAACAGATTTACCCTAAAATGTATTATTTATGACTTCTTACAATGACAATGCAGTTTTAAAATAGTCTTGTTTTTCTTGTTATTGTTTGTTGCATTCAAAACGCAACAGATTTTTTATAACAATAATGTTATAGAGTGCCCCCTGGTGGACGTACTATGCAACATCAACAATCATAGCGTCGATAAAAGATGTTTGTACGTTCTTTTTTTCTACATTTTCATTTATGAACCATTATAAATGCCAATATCAATTTATGAGGAAATAGTTCATATCATCACCGCCAATATATCTGTCAGACTCTATTTGCTAATATACAATATGTTCCATCAGCTGACTATAGTAATGAAGTAGCAGCCATCAACTTCCTTCCCTGACTTCCATGCACAAAGCTGCTGTACTTTATATAACCTTTACAACATCTCTTCCGGGAAACAAACGCTCTTTGAATATGTCTGTGATTGCTCAACAGCAGCTCATTGTAATGAGACGGTGAACTGTGGATTTGGTCTTTGTGGTTTCAGAACCATTTTGGCTCTATTAGCAGGTCAGTTTACTGACCTAATAAATCTACCAGTTTGTTATGAGTGTCATCTTATAACTGTGACCGCAAAGGGGTACTCATACAATTTGTTTATCCAACAGTGGAACTCACAAAAGATCCGTGGAGGATATTATACCATTTTGTCATTAATCCCTTTCAACCTACGTGTTACAGACCATAATTTGTCTTTAATTAAAAGTTTTCCACTGGTTTTATGTCTCCATAATGCCAAAATACAAATTTCAAATGTGCACCAACTACTGATACCCCTGGGATAAGTCCCCACCCTCTGAGCTGAACGGTATATATGACTAAAACAGAGTGATCTTATTAAAGAGCACGTATTTAATATGTCAGTATAATTTCTCACGCAGTAAACTAAACTGCTCCCTTGCCATCTCAAGTAGAACACAACTGGGTAAGATACGCGTAGAATGATAATGTACAGTATCCGGTATTGCTAAAATGAACTGGAGTGAGGAGGAATGTTTATTGCTCTTGGGGTTTATGATCGCACCGATTCAAAGGAGCATTAAATTATGTTTTCATGTTGCTTGTGGATTGCTTATTTTGTGATATTTGTACCACCACAATAGCTGGCAATCATGCCACTGCATGTGCCTCGCAAGGTTTTATTGGGTTCATCCTCACATCTCAGCACGAGTTTCATCGTTTTTTTTTCCTTTTTTATTTGGAGATGTGAGAAGCTATGATTCACGGCGGACAGTTCTCATTACGCAGCTGCAGTGCAATATCCACTGTGTTAAGAAGCAAGGAAAGTGGTTTGGTTAAGGGGAGGAAAAACAATAATTTGGTCTTCCTGCATCAGTGCGGATTTGTTATTTGTTGCTGCTCAGTGAGATTTTAGATTTTGGCTTGACCCGACACATTTCTCAACTGGCTGAGCAGAAAAGCACCACTTTAGCAGCTCTGTTGTAATTTTTCCATGCCGCTTTGGACACTTTCCGATGTCGCGCACGCCTCAGTGGGCACCGATCTGTAAGAGTGGGCTCGGTAGACAGCAGCTTCGTGTCAGGGAGGGTTGTAATAAAAGAATGTGACACAGGCGCGGCCTACGGGGTGCACGGTGGCAGCAGGTGGGGTGGCTAATGACAGATCCACTCGAGCGGGTGCCATTGAGCCTCACGTCCAACTGTAACTGCTCGGCTGCCGTTGAAAGCCTCATATAACCACTGGCGCAGGGTGTGGGTTTGAAATCTGTGTGGCGTCTGGGCCAGTTATTTGTTTTCAACAGTTTCTCAGTAATGCTGCCTGGTTGTTCTTCATATGGCAGCAGCACAGTTTGATTAAAATTATGGCCTGCTGCTCGGTTTTTATTATGGCTTCGGGAAAGTTCTGTACTTGGATGCATCATTAAAGGTAGTGCTGAGTCATACACCTCTCCTCTGTTTACGGCTGTGGAAAAAAGGGGGAAGAAAAAAGTTCAGAAATACATTAAGCTCGCCAATTCTTCCTCTGTCTCTTCCACATCTCCCCAAATGACTGTGCTACCTCATTGAACACGAGATATTTTGTTAGCTAAGATAGAAGCAAACAAATAGCGAACCCACTGGGGTTCACTAGACATTAGAGTGGCTATATTGCCGCACTTTGCCCTGTTGTGGAAATTGTTTTTTTTGTTTTTCTGCCACAATTTGAAGGGAATTAAGCTTTTTCTCCTGGACCATATTTGCCTGTGATTGATGGCAGGTGGATGCGGCGCACCCCACGCAGTCCAGTTCCCCACTGATACAGACCATCTGGGCAGGTAGTGCAGCCCAGTGTCATTGCAGCCACACGTTATGGTTTAGACCAGTCCCAGGATGTTAGGAGAATCACTTTACAGACGGGGGCGTAGAAGAGAGAAAACACTTTGTTTGCTGTGCAGGAAAAAGAAGGAGCTGAGTGTGCATATTCTGATTCTGGCATTTTTATTGTTGCATCATTATGATTTGTGTGCAAGGGAAGCCATTTCTCTTATATGACTGCAAAGTAAAGCCTGCATGAGCAAACTCTGCTACATAATCTGCTGCTGCTGTGCTTTGAAAGTAAGCCCCATGACAAACCCTGCACCCACTACGTCTCTTATGTCCTCTAAAGACCATTCTTAACTGATCTCCAATGACAACCAGCAGGCAGATTCTCCCTAAATCAGGATGTTGGGTATACCTGCTGCCTAAATATTGTTTTGGTCAGTGGTGCACTGGGCTCAGTTTCTGCTTTTCTGCATCCAATAATGCATAAAGCATAAAGCAGTCATTTTTTCTGCCATTTTACCAATATACTGTAGCGACACTGCATTCCCTGCATTGCGACTTAATGGGATTCTTTCTTCTTATCTTGAGCTAAATGTACTCCTGATTAAGAATTTTTTGTCTTATTGTAATGACTTCCGACTGAAAAGGCTTAATGTACCATTTTCCCGTCCTCCTTCAATTTCATTTCCTCTTGAAATTGTGCTTATTTGCTTGCAGTTCTTAGAGAGTTTCAGAAAAATGTACTGACTCCTGCTTCGAGTTTTCCATCACGACCGAAACTCTCAGCAGCCTTCAAACAGGCGGGATCGTCGCTGCCTGGTGTGACAAGTTCTTTTTTTTTCTTTCAAATATATATTGAAAGAAGATTTATAGTTTGTTTTAGAATAATTTCTTGACACCTTGCAGTGTACTTTTGGCAGGCTGTGGGTTGCGTCACGGAAAAGAAGAGAAAAAAAACGCACGTCTGCTCTCTGTTATTTACATTGCTCTTTTTGTCAAGAGACGCTAATCTTTGTTATAAGATCTGTGTTGCGTGTCATGTGTGGTTGTTTAAAGGTAAGTGCTTTTCATCTAAATAATGTTTAGATAGAAGAAGTGGGAGCACGGCGTGCTTGCTTTTAGCAAGATAATGTGACATTATTGTAAAGATCAGGAGAAATGATTTCCCTTCCATGTATGTATTTGGACTGTGTGGTGCTCTTAGTTTTCAAGATCAATTGCGCCCTCTAGTGTCTACTTTCATGCATGCAACTGATGGTGGCACAAAAAGAAAAGCCTCACTGTATCAGGTCATGGCTGTGTTTGTTTCATAGAAGATGCTCTTTCACTTTGATTTTTGAAAGTTTCTAATATATATATAAATATATAGAATTATAGAATTCATCAAACAAGCTGATTATACTTCTAAGTCGCCTTCTAAGTAAGTATTTTTCTCCCCTATTTCTGTTTTTTTTTTTAATGTTTTTCTAATTTAATGATATACGGCCAACACTAATGGTATGCCAGCAGTTAATTTTATGACTCTCTCTCTTTATGTATGTATAACAAGGACTGATGGAGGACTAGAACTCATAGTACTGCAACTTATGTCCTAATCAAGGGAAAAAGGCTTGAAAATAGCTTACTGTGAGATGTGATGAACGATGCTTATCGAGTTTGTCCTGTTTCTGGCACTGATAACATTTTTAAAAAGTGAGCAGTGTATAGTAAATGTTGGCTTTGTTGAACTTGCACAGTTTTGCTGCCACTTAGTGGACGATGTGAAAACTGAGCCATAGCAAAAGTAATACATATTGCATAGCATTTGGATGGCTGTGGCTCAGGAGGTAAAAGCAGCCACAGCTGCTGAATTAAACTAGTTTAAAGCTGTATGTGTGTGTGTAGGTTTTTTATTAACACAGTAAAAAAGAACATTTTTTAAAATAGTTTAGTTTTAATTAGGGCTGAACGATATATCGCATTTGCGATAATATCGCGACATGATCAAGTGCAATTTTCTAACCGCAAAGGCTGCGATTATACTC